>NW_025222928.1:755022-1115839 GCF_014066325.1 Apis laboriosa
CTTCTAGCATTAAATCTAAAATAAAATGTAATTATTTAATTATGTAAAGAAATAAAATTATACAGTTATATTTGATTAAATACTTTTATGCATGTTCAAAAACTATACTGTTTTATAAATCATATGAACAAAATTATTTTATGAAATTATGATTGAATATTATTACAAGATTTTATATATTAAAATTTATAAATCAATAAAAAATTTATAATTATTTAAAAAATTCAATAGCATATCATACTTTATGTACTTCAATTAAAATAAAAATATACAAATTTCAATTATAGTAAAATATTCTTTTAAACAAAAAAATATTTTTAATTAATCTAATAAGTAAATGTAAATTATAATATAAATTATAAAATATAAATTAATTATATATAATTTATATATTATATAAAATGGATATGTATTAATTAGTTAAATCACAAATAAATTAGAATTTATTTTTTATTTCTGTTTTATATTTTATAATTTAATATTAAGCAATATATATTATGAACATGGAATCTGCAACATGCAATTTTAAATAAATGGAACATACAATTTTAAATAAATCTAGTATATTTATGTATATTTTTGAAATGTATAAATAATAGGAAATTGATAAAATATAATTGATAAATATTTATTTAGTAGAAGGATAATAATATACAACATTAATTATATATTCAAAGTAAAAACCTATAATATATTGCTATAGAGAACTTGATCAGATTTTTTTATATTTACTTAAAAATTAAAATGCTTTGTACAATAAATTTTGTAACTGAATTTAGTATTACAATGCAATTTCCAAAAATTATTTAATTAGAAATTAAATATGCCTGTAACACCATTCCTCAGTCTCTCTTCATGTAGTACTCCTCAGTAGTTCTTGTTGGTTGGTATCTCATTTCATGACTTTTGGGTTCACCAGTTTTAATGTATATCACATGTATAAAATTGTATACATATTGTGTACACTAAGTGGCTTGAGAATTCTGTAAGCATATCATTATATAGTATTTTAATGTTTATGTACATATATTTGATTTACAATAAAATATTATTATAAGTTAACTTACAAAAGAAAAAAAAAAAATTTTCTTAATATTTTTTTATAGAGAAGAAATAAAATATTATTTATTTTACATTATAATTTTAAAAAATATAAAATTATAGACTATATTAATTTTATAATAAACATATGTTAAATATTTTATCCTTAAAATCTTCATTACTGAACCAATAAATAATATATTTATATATTAAAATAGTGAATAACTATAGATAATATTAACTAAAAATATATTATATACTTACACTAGTGATATAAACAAAGATGATTACCTTGAAATATTAGAAAGTATAGCAAATATTGAAATAAATTATATTAAAAATTTTTTTTTTATCTCTTAGATTAAATGTGTATTTTAAATTAAAAATATTTTATACTGTATATATAAATGTAGTTATGAAATCAATTTTTGTGTTTGTTTATTAAATTTTTAAATAACAATAATGATTTTTTATTTAAAATTTATAAAAAATTATGTATTATTTAAATTAATATATTAATTTTTTTATAATCATAATTAATAGAAAATAAATTTTGCAAATTTCAAAATTAAAAAAATTTATAATTACTATTTCTCATATAAAATTGTTTATTATTAATCTCTAATAAAAAAAATTGTATTGTATATCAAAATTTAAGATAACAATATTATTTAGACTAATATATTTGCAAAATTGCATAAATAATTTTAATATTTAATAAAATTTCTAAATTAATTTTTTTTAAAGTAATCTAAGAGATACATAACAATAAATGACAATAAAAACATCAAAAAAATTTTTTTTAATATTAAGCTGTAAAATGCCAATTATAATAAAATATGTCAATTATTTAAAATTCAAAAAAAAATTTTAGCAATAAAAGTAAACATTCGCAAAATATACATACTTATAATAACGATTAGACTCGTGAAATATGTTTAATTATATATATTATATACAATATTATAGATAAATAATCTTGATCAATAAATCTATATGACTGCATTACATATAAAATTGTAATTTTCTATTGAATTCAAAATTTTCGATATAAAATATGTATTCATCTCAAGATTTTAATTGTTGTTTGCATATAATATATATTTACATTTACATGATTATAAATTTTTATATATATTATGTAAATGTATATAATATTAAATAAATATTTATAGATAATGATAATATTTTAATTATAAAATAATAAATTAAACGATTAAAATCTTGAGATATTTGCAGTTAAAATAGATAATTTTACACAATGCATGTGACATTCCAAAATTATTGTATGATGCATTAAGTACTACACTGTAAAAATTAAGAAAAAATCTTATTAGTTCAGAAAAATAAGGAAAGGATTGTTTTTATTTACATATACAAAATATATGAGGACAATAAAAGCATTTCCCCTTAAGAAAAGAAAAAGATTATATAATATGTAGGAATTTTATATTTTCAAGTGTACTATTAATTTATACATATTATTATTGATAGATGTTAATGTTAGAATACAGAAAGCAATATCATTTTATATCTATTTACCATGTTTAGATGTTATTTTAAAACAAGAGAATCTTTTATTTTTGTAATCATTTTTTTATCTTGTAAAATAAATTATGCAATATATATAATTAGATTCAAATACTAACAGTTATTATTGAAATCAGTAATCGGAGAATTCAACTTGGACTGCAGGAAAGGACTCGAGTATTGTTGAAATGTAATCTGAAGAATGAAAATAGGATATAAAAGGATTATAAAATAATAAAAAGATGAATTTTTAATGATTTTATGATAAAATTTTTAAAGAAATTATTTTGTTTGTTTAAGATCTAAAAATCAGAATAATAAATATTGTATGATTTAAAATATTAATATATATTAAACGAAATCAAGAAATTTACAATAATTTGAAGAAGAAAATAATTCAGGTACAAATATTAATGAAATTTTATTTTTACTCATTTAATATATCATGTAATATTTAAATGCTGATTATTTAAAATAAATGTAAATATTATTATTTTGTTATAAAATTATTATGCAAGCATATTTTATTATATTTTTGAAAACAAAATCCAAGAAACACACAAAAAAAATTATAAATATATAGGTATACACAAACCAAAAAAATAAATAACCATTATAAATGCGAATATTATCATATTTATAAACTGATAGCCCTATTCTGTATAATATTAATATTAACAATATTTTAAGTACAGAACGCAAAATAAATTTATTGTTGAAACAAATGAGAGAGAGAGAGAGAGAGAGAGAGAGAGAGAGAGAGAGAGAGAGAGAATGAATACAAAATNAGAGAGAGAGAGAGAGAGAAAGAGAAAGAGAGAGAATGAATACAAAATAGGACTACAAGTAGAAAAAGAAAAATAGTAGAAACACGTGTGTTAAAAATGCACTTTGGATTTATTTTCATAACCATTGTTATCATTATCAGGAATATACTGTTATTTTTGTTATTATTAATATTTAAATAAATGATATCCAATAAAAGATTAATAATAAACTTATGATTTTTATCAAGATAAAATACTTTACTTTTTAATTAAAAATACACAAGAATTTTGATAATAATCAAATGTTTTGTTTTTAAATTTGTTGTTATGTATATATATTATTTAACTACTTTGTAATTTTTATTTTGAATTATTTATAGACGAATAAATTTGTATATTTTCAATATTTTGTCATAAATTCACAATGACTAATTAACATTTTCAAAAATATACAAAATAAAAATTAATATCTGAGCAAAACCTACAAAAGTAAATGGTCTAAGATATCAGTAAAATATATTACTACCTTTATACACTCCATATTTCATTATTAGTAAAAATAGAGGAGATAACTCTAAGGGATTTGTTATTTATTTTAATATATTACTTTAAAACGATAATAGACTGTTAACGTTTGTTAATTTTCAGGACCTTTCTTTTAACCAGGAACGGTAATATATACTTTGGTATATGTATGCTAAATTTATGTTTGAGGATGGCCTTGACAAGTTTCTGTTACACAAATTTTTAAAGGTATAAAATTAATCACATAACAAGATATAAAAATAAATATATGATTACCTGATATATGCAGTTTCATTAACCAGTTAAATCTCTGTGTAGAAATATTATATAAATATTATTTATTATATTTAATGTCTTCAGAAATCAATAATGCGATTCTGGTAATGTATCTTAAGTACTACTTACTTGTCATTACTTATATTTATATAATGAAACATGCATCTTAATGATTTTTGTTTGTTTATAACTCATGTAACATTTAATGTTGATTTTTTTGTAATTAATGTCATTCTATATAATTTCTATATAATTAAAAATTTTTAAATTCATCAATTCAAGTTTGGTCTTACATTCAAAATAATTTAAATATACATAATGTAATTTAAATACAAATATAATATTTTCTTAAGAAACTGAAATCAAGGCCTCCTTACTATATTCCTACTGCTTGATTTTTAAAATGATCTAAATAAAATATTGATACATAATTTCCTGGACATAATTTTTATGTATATACATATTATTTCTAAAACTAAATGATCAGTTTTTCTACTCTTCTAGCGCGTGACAAAATTTGAGACCTTTCAAAATATAGAATGAATAGCTATAAATTATACTTAAAACTTATTAAGGAAGAGCATGAAAAACTGATCTAAGAAGTAATTGTTCTGAGCGCAAGTTCTCTAGAGCTACAAAAATATATAATTGTTTATAGTAATATTATGCAGTTTTTATCAACATAGCAAGAAGATATGATATAAATATTCTATCAAGTGTTAATTATAATGAAAAACTAGATTTGTGAAATAATTTAAATTTATAAAAGATAATATTATTTTGATAAAATTTTATTATTTAAAAATAGAAAATAATCTTTTTTTTACATATATATATATATATATATATATATTGTAAAATATTTATATTGTATACATTACTAGAAAAAATATAATCAATAAATGTAAAAAAGTCAAATAATTTAAAATATAATTGGAAGATAAAGTCATAAACTATTTAAGTTTTATTGCATTAAATTTCAAAATTTTCACATTATCTAATTTTTCATAGAATATATGTATATTTGCATATGTTCTTGATAGAATATTTTTAAATCCTCTGCTTATAACTGTAATATAATATTTTTTTACTCCTTGGATGAAGAATTTATAAAATCCAACAATAGATAGTGATAATTATGAAAACCATCAATATCAATATTGATTAGAATTAGCTGTAGGATATACTTTTAGTTCATTTTTCACATTTTTTTTTTCAAATTATATAATTAAATATATCAAGAAATATCTGTCAGTGCTTAAATATTGTTTGAATATTAACATTTGTTAATCAGTTTACAATCTATAATATGTTTTCAGAAAGGTGGCAATACAAAACAAATTATTTTTCTTTTTTATATTATTAATTAATTTTGTTATTTAAACCTTTAATATAACTGATAAAAGAAATATGTTTTTTTAATAATAATTATTAATTATGAATACATTTTTTTAAATATTTTTTTAAATAAGTAATTCCAAATGCAAAATTAACATTTCTTATTATCATTGGATATATAAAATTATTTAAAAATTTGAAATATAAATTATTTACTTATTTTTTTGAATGGGTGAATGTATCAGGATTTTTAAATATAGTTTTAAACTCTAATTTATTTTTACCAACAATAACGCACTGCAAGAATGTAAGATCTGCCCATGTTTTGCAGATTTAGTTTAGGTAAGATTCCCTTATAATATATCCTTCCTTTATAATATATCAGTGTACTTCTCTTGCAAGTTAAAAATGAATCTCTTTTTACATTAAAAGAGATCAATAAAATAAACGTATTTCCAAACTTCTGCATCGTTATATGATTATGGAACATGTCTAATGATTACAGTTGTACATTTGATGCAGTATACAAAAAAGTCAAAGGTTAGTTATATCGAAGGGAAATCGTATCCAAGACTTACACTATCCGCTCGGCTGGGACATACTTCTCGAAACACTTGTTCAATGAAAGGTTGTCTAGAAAAAAAAAAAATATAATAATTAATTTTAAAATATAATTTTATAAATAATTCTATTTAAATATAATTATAAGATGAAATTCTAAAACAATAAATGAAAAAATGAAATTCAATTTTTGAAATAAAATAATAGATTAATTTTAATATCAAAAACATTAACTTTAATATGAGTTTATGTTTAATTTATCAATTAAAATGAAAAATATAATAGAATAAAAATATAATAATTTATAAATATACATACTTGGCTGAAAGACCACCACCAGGCGGAAGATTAGGAAATTCTTGGTCCACAAGAAGTTGTAACAGTTGCAAAAAATCAAATTCATTTTTATCCTTTTGTTCAGCAACTATTTCTATAAATATAATAAAAAATTATTACAATTTGTTAAATAATTAAAATTATTTATAACTTAATTATCATTATTTTAAATATCTTTAAAAATATTATCTACTATATTATTAAAACATATTGTGCATATACTATCATATTTGTGCAGCAAACATTTGATCAATATTGTTTAAAAAAATCAAATGCACTGTACTTGATATATGGTAAAAATTTTGATTTGCTTGCTTATAACTTTATTATTTTATAATATATTGTTATTGAAATAAATGATAAACACATAAAATGACTACAAATACATGCATCTACTTAGGACTGGAAAAATTAGTGCTTTCTTACATTTCTTATGGAAATCTTGGAAACAAAATCCGGTCTTAAGTAGATACATTGGTATCTATATTATTTGTATATAGATTATGTAGAGAAATATGTTTTTAATAATCCTATTAGATTTATCCACCATTGGAATTGTATAATCTTATGTAATATATATATATATATACACACATACACATACACACATATACACACGCAAATATGCATACATATACATATACACATAAAAATATATATATTTGTTGCAATGTTCCTCCATAAGAAATGCATTATTAAAAAAAAAAAAGATACAATAGGTAAAATAGGTAAAATATTTCTAAATTTTCATAAAAAAATGTTCACCTACCTGTAATAGCTTTTAAATATATTTGAAAAGAGGAACAAACAACTTTTGAATAAAAATTTTACTTACAAAAGAGTTTAAAAGAATACCAACTCCAAGGGTGGAATGCATTTTTGAGTAAAAATAATGATTGATGTTAAAAGAGTTTAATTTTAAAAGAAAAACAATTAATACAATTTGACAGCACACACAGAAAGAGAAAATTATCATTACATATAGATGATATATTTATAATTTTGCTATCTGTTTAACACTTTAAATAAGAAACGCAATTGTTAATACTCTAATAAATCTAATAATACTGTAATAGATTCTATATTGATAGTATAATTGATAACATGATCAAAAATGCTATACATAGTATGTGCTTACAATATTTTAATGAATATTAAAATAAAAGTTGTATCAAATATTTTTTTTAGATTTACAAGTACTTTATATATTTTAAATTCACACACACAAAAGAAAAAAATTCTATTAAAATATAATTATATCAACAATTAAATATTAAAAAAATTAAAATTTATTCATACACTATATAAATAAAGAATTAAAAATAAAGACAAAAAACAAATATATATTTGTAAAAATAAACCTTCATCTTTTACTTGAATATTACTTATTGATCTTTTTTTTTTATACTGAAAATATTTTTTTATATTGCACAAATATGACAAATAGAGTATCAATAATAAATGTACTCATTATTTTAGTGATATACACAATTTACATAATTAATTATATTATATATTTTTTATAATTTTATCTGTTAAATTATATTCAGTAATTATAAATACTAAATTTATAAGGAATAATATTATAATTAATTATTTAAAAAGTATTAATTAATAAGTCATATAATAAAATAATTCATTGCATAAGAATAAATTTTTGACATTTCTTAATGTAAACATTTATATATGTATAAATATGCATACATATATATGTATGTATATGTATATATATTTTCTTCAGACAATTAGAAAGATTTAGAAGTATTTAGAAAAAATATGTGATATTTACTATAAAAATATTTTTATCATTAAATAGTATATAATAAATAATTGATCTATTAAGAATATTGTGTTATAAGAAGTAATGATTTGTTAAAAAGATAAACAATGTATCTTTATATTCAGATTAATATCTATAGAAATATAATGTTATATTTTAATATTTTCATTTTAAGTTAATATATTTTATATATGAAATAGAAGATATATCTAGAAGATATTTATTTTTTAAAAATATTTAAAGATATTAAAAAAATGTGAATCAAAATTTGAGTACCAAACTTGTAAGAAATACAAATTTGATAATATATTTGTACTTGTAAGTTTTATTCATACTATAATGATTGTATTTTGAATTGTACTAAAATTTTTAAATAATATATTTAAATATTTTGCTCTACTTAAGAGCTATTAGAATGTCAAATATGTGTATGATATTGTGATTTTGTATTAATGCAACAACAGAGAGAATATAATTGATGTGAATATGGAAATGTGAATGAACCTTTGATTCTCCTTTCAATGGCCATTTCAAGCTCTGCTTCTTTTTTCTGTGCTTCTGGACTTGGTTTTGGAGCAGCAGGAAATGTTACCAAAACTATACTCATGTTATCTCTGCTACCCTGCAACAAATAAAAATATATAAATCTGAAAAAATATTTTTAGTTATTAATAAAAAAAAATAAAATTTACAATTTAATTAATATTATTTATAAATTTGATAATTATTAAACATATGATTGATATATGTATTAATAAAACATATATTTTTTATATTATATTGATATATTATTATATATTATTAATCAAATATTATAACTAAAACTATTATAATTAAAACTATTCAATAAATACATAAAAAAAATAGCATACAACATAATATATAAATAGATAATATTATATAAATAAAAAATAAAATAAAATATGTAAATAAAAATAAAATATTATATAAAACTTAACATATATTAACATATATTAAGTAATTGTAACTAAAAATTTATGAAATGAATGATTCAATATATAAATTTAATTATATTAATATGAAAAATAATTTATTTTTTTGAAATCATTTATTTATCATATTATCATTATTAAATACTAAGATTAAAATTTAAATTTTGAAACAAATGAAAAAATAAATAAAAATAAAAATATATTTTTTAAAATTTATATATTTATATTGACATATCTTTAGTAATAAAAATTTATGATAAAAAAATACACATAAAAAGTTTTAGATATCATTACCTTATATAGACAGGTATCTATGACCTGGTTCGTAACTGCTTCTAGGTCATCTGTAAGCAACAGCCTTGAATGTATAAAATTACATAGATCTTCGTTGTTCATAACATCCCAAATACCATCACATGCTAAAACTAGAAATTCATCATGTTCATCGTCTCTATCTCGAACAAATATTTCTGGTTCTGGAGACACTAACTGTTCACAGGGGCCTCTATCTTTCAAATTTTTGTACTCATAATCTCCCAATGCACGAGATACAGCTAAAGCTCCATTAACTCTTTGAATCATTACACTACCACCAGCATTTTGAATTCTTTCTTTTTCAGCAGGTAAGACAGGTTTGTGATCTCTTGTTGAGAAAACTGGATCCCCTGCTCGACAAAGTACAGCTCGAGAATCGCCACAGTTAGCAATATATATGTTTCTGGGAGATATAAATGCACAAACAGCTGTAGAACCAGATTTTTCTGTTCCAGAACTCATTTCTGGTAATTCTCTCATTTCATCATCAAGTCGAAGAAAGCCAGAATGTATTCCTTTGGTAACATCTTCTGCTTTAAACTCTTCTGTTTGCATTATACATTCTAACAAATGTTCTGCACTATGAGCTGATACTAATGCACCAGCATGACCATCAAATACTGCAAAATAACTCCAATCTGAGAGACCACCTTTTAAACCAGTTATTGCTCTATGAGCATCTTCCATTTCCATTCTCCATCCTTGCATGCTGGCAACACCATAATGTAATCCATTGCCAGAACCATGTTCATTATATTTTTCTGTTTTTGGAGTATCCAAAAGTGCCCCCATAGTATTTATTTAGTAATTGCTATATTAGCTCAATCAATTTGTTTTTCTTTTTGGATATTATTTGATCAGCATCTTTTAACTGATCATTCAAATGACACTTTTTTAAGTTTTACCTAAAATTAAAATAAAAAAGATAAAGAAATCTTTAGTTTCTTATAGAGAATTAAGATTAAATATTTCTAGATGAAAATTTAAATTGGAAGCAAAAAAACAATATCACATTTAACTTATTGTATATATTATAATATTACTTAGAATTTCTCTTCTGATTATCGTTTTATAACATAAATTTATCACAACACTATTTTGTGTTATAATTATAATTTTAATTTAAGCAAAGAAAGAAGATAATTAAAACACAACATTATTCCAATATCTAACGTAACGTACAAGATAATCTCAACATACAAATATTTCAAACGAAACACGGTAACGTTTACATAAATGAAACATTCGAATTATATGCAACTACGTTCACTATATAATAATTATAGTAGCCTTATCAATGTTGTAAATTAATTGAATACAGAAATGGAATATTTCACGAGCGTAAGCTGTATCAGATTCTAATGAGAAATTATTTGGCAATGCCAAATTTTGCGACTAAAATAGTTTATACCTCAGTCTACATATTCGTGAAACTTACGTAGGAAGATCGTGACCAAATATCATCGTTATTTCGCGAAAATATATATGTGTAGAGCGTGGTATTGCTAATAGACTTGTTTCATATCACTATCACCATGTTCTTTTGCTAGGCTCAACACACAGAACCAACGAAATCGACTTGCATGAATGACGGATATACACTAGGTAAATTTCTGCGCATGCGTCGGTTATTAATAGTATGCTTTGTGGCGTCATAATCCGCCAATCAAAAGCCTACGATTTCCGCTCAAGCCTGGGTAATCATATAGGATCCTGAAGTAAAATTAACTCGCGCGCGATACTAGCATTAACTCTCACTAACAAGTATATAAACAAAAACATGAAGTTTTTGTCGATGATAAATTATACTGTCACTGATTATTGCGTTTATCAATATTGTTATAGTCAATAAACGCAGCTCATTTAAATTTCGAAATTTTATAAACATATGTATATAGTTTATTTTTTGAAATATATTTTAACGAATTTTTATTGGCTTAATTATAATATCGGAAAATTTATATAAAAAATTATATTCTATAATAATATTCATTATTTAATTAATATAATTTTATATAATTATATAAAATTATATAAAATTATCTATATATTATATAAATATAGATAATATATAGATATAAAAATTATCTAAATATTATAGATATAAAATATATTATAAAATTTAAAAAATTATTATTGTTTCTATATAAATTTTATTTATTTTTAATAAATTTTTTCTTAAATAAATTATTTGAATTTGTGTCAAGAAAAAATTCTTTTACTATTTATAAAAATAGATCTTATATTCATGAAATGTTACTATATAATCGTATATTTTTATAATAAAAATGGCGGGTAATAAAAGTACTTTAATTTGATATCTTACGATAAAAAATACTATGAAAAATTAGAAAATAATATAGAAAATATTGTATTATTTATATGTATTATATATATATATATATATATATAATTATATAAATCATATAAATGAAATCTTTTTTAAATATTTTATATATTTTACAAAATTGTATTGAAAATTATATTGAATATTATATAATTAATATATTTTATACCTATTTTATTTTATTCCTAACATATAAATAATTATACATAAAATATAAAAATAGAATATATTTTTTTATAATTTTAATAAATAATAATATTAATATTATTTTTTTAAAAAATTAAAATATATTTTACATTTTTATAATAATTTTTACTTATATATAAGAATTGTAAATATATAAATATTCAATACATATTTTTATAAAAGCAGTTTTTAATTTATTATGATTTTAACATAAAAAATAAACTTTTTAAATAAATTTCTTATTTGTGTTGCTAAAATAAATAAAATTAAATATACTGGTGAAAATGGATTTCCTATATACTTTATATACATAATAAGCAATTTATATTTAACTATTTTACATTTGTTACAAAGCCAAGATCCCTAGGAATCATATATTGTTTAACTGTTTCATCAGTTAATTTACTTCTAGCTTCTTGATGTGCAGCTATCAAAGGCTGTAATACATTAATTAATTCTTTTTTAAGTTCTCCTGTTAAAATTTCTCCACTAGTATAATCCTGAAAATTTACATATTATTAGTATTATATATATTTATATAATATAAAATTAAAAAATACATTTTCATTTTTATCAAAATTTTACTTTTCTAAGCTGTTCTAATTTTTCATCATCATCTAGAAAGAATCGTAACCATTGATATGCTATATCAATATTACAATTGCCACCTAATTGTCTATGTTCTTCAACAGTAGCTTGTCCACCTGAGAATGCATGTTTATTAACTTTATTTTTTATTTGTTTAGCAGTATCTGTCAGAAATATTGCAGTATTATTATTACTAGCAGACATTTTTGTTTTAGAGCCTTGTAAAGCAGGAAAGAATATAGAATGTAACAAAGCTGGTTTTGGATAGCCAATTTTTGGTGCAATATCTCTTGTCATTCTGAAATAAGGATCTTGATCTATAGCACATGGTATTAAACAATTAACTTTTGCATCTTTAAAAATAAAAGGAAATGTTCCAGAAATTGCTGGAGCAGCTTGAGTTGGTGGAAATGAAATTTTTCCAATAGGATCACTATCTCCAAATCCAAAAATACCTTTCACTTGATTAAATGTAACACTTCTCTGTATTCTAATCATGTTTTGATAGAATGCAGGATTATTTCCAATATGTTCTAAATTAGAAAAAATAAATGTATTCTCTGGTTTAAATCCAAGAGCAATAATATCTTTTGCATTATTATAAGATAATTTAATTGCATCTTCTATTTTTATGTTTTTCCATATTGCTTTTTCATCATCAGTCAATTGAATAACTAAAGGAACATGAAATACATCTTGCAGCCATTTACAAAACATAAATGGTATGAGATGTCCTAAATGCATAGAATCTGAACTAGGTCCTCTACCAGTATAAAGATAAAATGGTTTTCCTTGTTCATAAAGATTTAAAATAGTATTCATATCTCGATGAGAAAAGAATATTCCTCTTCTAAGAAAATGATGTGGTTTATGTCCAGTGATTTTCTCAAACCTAGCCAATAGTTCTTCATCGATTTTTGAACTTCCAAACTTTTCTGTATAATAAATAGAAATTTTATAGAAAAGAGAATGAGTTATTACATATATTTAAATATATTTATCATATAAATTTTATTTTTATTTTCTCTTGAAAGATACGAAGTAATTATGAAATTAAATTAATAAAATAGCAATAATTTTATTTTTTCATAAAAATATTTTTTAAAACTTTCATATAAAAGATATTTTTAGTGAAACTTACTAATAAGTTTATCGTAATCAATTCCGGTTTCATTTTTGGTTACAACATCCCAAGGTGTTACAATATCCTCCTCATCCGTTTTTCCATTTAACATTGATATGTCAATTTCATCTTTTTGTGTTGTCATTTTTTTAAAATTTTAATCACTTTCTGACTTTTTTTGTACAATTAAACAAAGATTTCTAAGATTTCTAGAAAAGTGTGTCATATGCTACATAAATATGGTTACAAATCAAGGAGGTTATGTCAGTATCTATATAGGATATAATTTCTGCGCACGCATTTACATTTTCAAGGTAGAATTTTCATTAATTTTATATTTTTTTTTACATATGCATTAAATGTATTATATTTATAATTTTAAAATAAATTTATATATTAATTATCGTATTTTTATTATTTAATAAATTGCAAAAATATATAATAAATCGTATTTGAATTATTTGAAATACCTCAACGTCATCTCCGATAATAATTGAGATAATGATTGTGATATATTTTATTTTCAAATTATTTATTAGGAATTTTTAATAAAACTATTTACTATTTTTGAAAGTTTTTTTTATTATTTCAAAATTTAAGATTAAATTATAAATTATTACTTCAAGTGATTTTTATCTAATCAATATATTAAATATATCTTTCTATACGTATATACAAAAACATAGACTTTTATATTTATTATATGCTTAATATCATATTGTAAATAAATTAAGAAATAAATAAGTATTGTGAAGAGAAAGTATAATAGAAATTTATAATAGAAACAAATTTAAAGAATAAATCAGTAGTTTATGATTTAATTAAAATTAGTAGTATGATTTAATTAAAATTTATTTAAAATTAGTAGTTTTGTTAAAGTAGTAGTTTTGTAAAGTTTTGATTTTTGTTAAAGTATTCATAAAATTAATTTTTGTTTTAAGATCTATAAAGAATCATTTTATGAAACTATATCAGTCATAATTAGTCGATAAATAAATTGAATATTAGAGAATAAAATGTTGTCAAATAGATAATAATATATCGATAATATATTATTTTTTTTTACTTAAATAGCAGAATAGTTTCACATAAATTTATAGTTTACAATTCTGTTTTTATTTAGATATATTTCTATATTTACAAAGAACGATAAAATATTATTTCATAAAAATATATCAGTACCTCTCATTTTGACAAATGTTCTTTTATTTGTACAGAACCTTGAGTACCATAGGGCGCTATTAATTTACAACTTAAAATAGAGCACACAAGAACGAACTAAGATTTTCATTCGTTTGTTCCTCCATAATTTACACAAATGGAAGACATTTCATAGAACGAATCATATTTAAGGAATTAAAGCTATGAAATTTGTTTTTATTATTATACATATAATTAAAAAAATGATTGTACATCATTTACAGTCATTAATACAGTGAAGCATTAATATTTATTTTTAAAAAATTTAGAAAATTATTTGAATTGTATTGAAAAAAAATTTAAATTCAGATGTTTATTGAATCAAGTTGTAAATTATCTTTAAAATTTTTTTATATGATATTGAGTTTAATGAATGTAATAAATTTATAGAAAGTAAATAAAAGACAAGTTTAGAATGCAAATAAAATTCGTAAAAATGAAATACGATAAATTTATGAATTATAAAAATTCATAAATTTATAAATTATAATTTTTGTTTAGAATTTTATTTAGAATTCCTAATTCTTATTTATTTTACAAATGTAAAACAATTAGAATTTTTATATAATTTATAATTTATATTTATAATTAGAAATTACTGAAAAGAATGAATATTTATAGAAATATAAAATTTTTAAAAGTAATTTATATTGATTGTAGTGAAAATTGAATTCATGCTGTTAAATTTATCTTTACTTTTTACAAACATTTTTATCATCACACATATTTTTTATTAATTGAATTGAAATGTAAAAGTTCCATCATAAATAATATCAATAATATGAGATACATATTCATATTTAAATGAATGTAGGATTTTAAAAAATTATATGATAAAAATAATTTTATTTCATAGAGAATCTTTTTGTGAACTTATATATGTTTTCAATATTTAATGATGTTATGAATAGTTGAAAGAATAATCTGAGTTTCAAGATAGTTTTCTTTTTCTTTTTTTTTTAAAAGTCTACAGTGGCAAAGCGACTTTTATAACAATATGATTTAATAATAAAATATGATGTAAAAATCAAAAATTTCGATAGAGATATTTATAAATCAATTCAAATATCAATTAGACTATAATTACTACGAGATATTGTAAAAGAATACAATCAATTAAATTAAAAATTTTTTATCGTATAATTATAAGCTAATTATAAGTTATCTAACTAATTATAAGTCAAGGACTGATGACATTCACGTTAGAATTCGTATATTGAAAATGTTTGGTCCTTACGTTCCTTCTACTGTACAATTTTCTTAAATAAATTACATCTTGTATTCGATCTAAAATGATTCTTGTTGCCTTTTGTGTTATCAGTTGTGTATCTTATGTGATCAGTTGAAACAACGATTCTTTCATTTTTTGTTAAAATATTCATATTCTTTGAATATTGTTACAAAATAATATTCATTCATAATTCTAACAATATTTATCGTATATTTGTTTTTAAAATGCCGATCATTATTTAGAATTTTAGAGAAATGGAACGAGGTTGATTAGTTTTCCTAATAGTTAATAATAAATGATTATTCATCATCTCACGAACTATTAAATTGTATGTATTAAATTAATTAAAATTGGATATGATTAAGTAATCGGTCGAAAGAGAAATTTAAAACTATGAAGTGTAACTTAAATGATATGAGCCGGGCAGATTTCGTTGACTGTAAGGACAAAAACTATCCATCAACATTTTATTATATATTTTATGAAAAACTTTGTTCGCCAGCAAATTATCAACTATAATCAGGTACACAAACGGCAATATATGTAGTTCATAGTTTACTGTCTTACTTTAATTCTTCAGAGGAGAACGAAAATTGTTTAAAAATCTTGCGTAATTCGCTTGGCACAATGTTCTGATAACGTTTAAAATAACGTTGAAATATATTTAAATATCGGCCAAGTCAACCGTAATCAGCGAGACAAAATTTGATAAATATAATTGATATAAGATTTAAAGAATATCTATAGATACAAATCCAGCTATCATTGCTTTCTTAATAGCGATTTTCATCAATAGATTAATTCATTATCTATATATTTTTCGTAGTCATTCTTCTCTTAATATTTTACGCTTTGAATATCTTAATTTATACTAACATAAATATTTTAATGTGAATCGTGTAATATATTACAAATTTGTAACGACTTTAATTCTAAGACTCCTTCTAAATTAATGTTAAAGTAAATTATTGTATTATTTTTATAGAATAAAATAGTTCTTTCCATAAATTCTTTAATAAAAAGTGATAAATTCTTCATCCTTTAAAGAAATATTTTGATCTTTAGGAGTCAAAGGATCATCGTCAAGTGATTATAGAATTTCCTCTTTCATGTGATCGTTCTATGATCCTCTTAAAGACACGTCGTACTATCACAGTCCAACTTGAAAGTTCGATTCCATTGTTTCACAATAATCTACATTTCAGTACGCCTTTTTTAAAAGATAGACAGAATAATTTTATCAGCATCGAGTTATTATAAAAATACAGACGTGTAATCGCATCATTATACAACGTGATACATCATAAAAATTCTTGTTCGATGAACAGATAACATTGCAATCGAAAGACAATGCTAACTAACGATGTTTAATTTTATTTCACAATGTTCATCTAAAATCTAAATAAACGAACCATCATTTTGTTCATCAACTGATTCGAAAGATAAATCTATACTTTTTTACGATAAATCTATACTCTTACGCCGACACCATTGTCACTTTTTATTTCTGAAACAAGTTCGAATGTGGGAGTACAAATTTCAGTGGGTGTTGGTGTGGCGAGCGGAGCTAAATGCGAATTCTTAATAGACATATCTTTCAGAATATAATCCGCTCCAGGTTTGATACGTAACCTATTTCGATGTAACGAGGGTTCTAATCGCAAGATCGTGCACGATTTCATCGACAGGCATCTATTTCGAAACATAGACTCCGTAGACTTGCTTTGTAAATCGGTCTCGATCGTTGATTTTTTCAAATTGATCGTTGATTTGGAATCATATGGGGATAAATTATGTTCAGAATCAGATGCGAAATTGGATTCATCTTCGAACGATGTGAAAATCTCTGAATCAGGTACAGATGGGGCGCTGAAGAAGGATTCGCGTAACGATGATGTTAGTGCGTCCGGACACATGAATGGATCCAGGGATGTCAGATCGTTTAGGTCACTGCCGCTATTGCAAACCTGAAAATTGTTCACCGAATAGGACGAAGGAAATGTCTGATGTTCGGTAATTACATTGGATAGAATTTCTTGACTTCTCGACGATTCTGACCATTTCGAATCCGAAGGTCTTCTCGAACTAAATCTCGTGGAATCGTGTTCAGCGAAGATTGGCTCTGGTAATCTTCCTTCTCGACACTTTTCCGAATTTTTCAACAAAGCCTCGAACAGATCTATAGGTTCTATCGATGCCATTTGATCCAACGATGCCAGATTATTGAAGGAACTATCATGACTAGATTTATTCGATTTGTGATTTTCACTATAATCTTCGATATTCAACAAGACGGATGGTATCACAGGATCTGAATGTCTAACTGGACTTCTTCTATTACCCATTGGAGATTTCAAATAATCGATATTAATGGAAGGCTTCGATTCGGAATTTTTCACGTCCTCTTCTTGCAAAGAGGCAAGAGGAAGTGGATCTATGGGACTTGGTGGTTCCGAATGTACCGTAGGTACTGCAAGGCTTTCCATGATCTTATAAGGCTCTAATAATCGGACGTGTGTCATTGGTTCTATAGTATTGATCGATTCGGAATGTTTCAGTATTTCCATATTTCTTCGGATTTGTAATACTCTGGAAGTTGAATCTGTTCTGGATTCCAAGTTTCTCGAAGTCAGATGATCTTGATGAACAAGATTGGCTAGTTTATTGGAAGTAATTGTCATATGTTTCGGCGACATTCTTTGTCTTGGACTGTCCAACAAACTCGATCTGGTACTATCCGGTATGGATAGCGATGTATAACTGTTTTGTAGCCTTAAATTTAAATTTGGACTGTTTCGATCGTAATTATTGATTTTCATTCGCGGACGCGGATAAATTTGGAACCGTTTTTGATTCTCCAATTGGCGAGACAACATAATATGCTTAACTAATCCTCCATCGTATCTATTATGATCTAAATTTTGTACAGAATATCTATGAGCCTCGTTCACGTTTTCATCAGTTGGAAGTCGAAGATTCACCTCGGAAGAGAGTCCTATTGCTGCTTTAATATTTGGATCCGATACAGAACAGAGATTCGAGTTTCTTCTTTTGCTGTTAATAGGACTGAGACCGACGTTGAAGTCTTTTGCGTGTATGGTCGGGCTGTCAGCACTGAGCATAGGATCCGACATGGTATTCATTTGCAATGCTTTAGGATTTAACGTGCCATCGCTCTTTAAATTCTGATACGAGATGAATTTTGGTTCCGATACTTTCGAGAAGTTCTTGCTAGCGAGCTTCTTGTGATTCAATCTTCTCAGATGTCTGATCTTGTTGAACGTTGGATCTAATAAATACTTGAGATTTTTAATCTTGTCGATGTTGTGATTCGAATCGATCATGTGATTACGATCGATGATATACTTTAGATCGAGCATCATCGTGAGATCGTGGATATTTTCCTCGATGATATCTTCTTGTCTATTCTCGGAAGAAGTGTGATCAATATTTCTTTCCGGCGAGATGTCCGTGTGCTTCCCAGACACGTCTAGACATCGTCTGCTGGTGTACAGAGTGCTGTTTTGCTTCACTGCAAAACAATCTTCGACAGGATGCCTTCTACCTTCGTTACTATTGTTCACCTCTGCTAATTCCATATTCGTATTGGAACCACGTCTCATTGGGGAACAACCGTAACGGCTGGGCGTCACTCCGAACAGAGCAACCAATTCTTCGGTAATTTTACCTGCGGCAACTCTCATCTCACCATGATGGAAAGCATAAATCCATGGGTTCACGCCACTATGCGCCATTATAGGCAATCCAAGCCATACGACCGCCCATTCGGTGAGGATCTTGGTACCGCAGAAAATATCTAGCAGCATGCAAGTCTGTAAGCAAATTTATCTTGTGTTAAAAAGATATTTTCTCTCGCTTTCAATTTTATGAAAAAGTAATATTTCATATCTTTCAAACCTTCTTGAATAAGCTTCTAATGATTCTACTTTAAATTTTGTTAAAACTGAATGCTCGTATAATTTCTGTCTTTTTTTTTAAAGTTACTGAGAATACACAGAATCAATTTCTGAAGTTTTAATGATGTTTAACTTAAAATGAAAGGTATATCGTAGTGAATATATTACGGAGAGATGTAAGATCAAAACACATTGAAGAAAGTTTAGAAACTTTCATCGTTAACTTATATATATGTTCCTTTTGTTCAATTCATCCACGTGGATATATTAATGTATTCGCAGTACGTTCGAATTATATAGTTATGCTATCTGTTTCTGGATAAGTAGTATAAGTGTAGACTAAAATTATTTATGATCATCTCCATTTACGAAAATTTAATAAAGAATAACGATAGAAAATTTCCATTATTGTATTAACAATTTTAAGGATTTAAGAAATTTTATTATACTTATTATAATAATTTATTATTACTCATTATATTATAAATGCATTTTAATTGAATGCATAAAAATTTTCATTATTTTTTATTTAATATTTTATCTTAGTTTATAAAATTTTACGATATAAGCATTAAATAGAAAACTTATTATCAAATTTTGTTCTATCTTTTAATTTCCATGTTTTTTTTTTAACAAACATTATTTCCCATTCCAGTGGCAAATCAAATGTCACGAAGTAATGAAATTTTATAAGAATATAAATTGCAGAATTTTATTTAATTGATTTATGAGCTTCCACGTAACCATGAAGAATGGTTAAAATCTTGTATTTATATTTGTTTATTTTATGATATAAAATTGTTTTTGTAATTATCATTCAGTCGGAACTATTTTTTTTTTTTTTTTACAATAGCAAAAAGGGGAGAACTTGAATGAGAAGTTTTTCCTGAATTCAACTTCTTCACGGTTGGAAAGAATCCATTTCCACAACTTCTTCGCTGCAACAATTTACGAAAGTTACGATCGTTTTCCACCTTTCTTTTCCGTAAAATTTTTGCTCGTGGAAATAGAGATTGACGAGAAACCTTATTATCACTTATCAATCATGCGGCATCAATTAATCATCAGTGAGTTTGATCCAAGATAAATTAGCTAAATTCTTTAATATTGAAAGAAAGGAAACGTCAATGTTGTAATGAAATTTTACGAAAAAAAATATTTTATTCGAAAAAAGAAAAATAACGTAATTTCAACGACTTTTTAATATTGAAAAAAATTTGTTTTTGTGTCAAAGCTGAAGACTAGATCGAAGCAAATTACAGTTTGAATATTTTGGATTTCAAATGTAAAGTTTCATTTCACATATAAAAAATTAAAAATTTGATTTTTTGAGCTCGTACAGATGTTAAATTCGATTTAAAAGGGACAATATTTAAAACGTAATAAAATTAAAATTAAAAAGATTAAACGTTTAAAGAATGTAACAAGTACGTGAAATATTTGTTTTAACACTAATTTTATTACCTCTTCTACTACGTAGTGGAATCTTCATCGTAAGTTTATTAGATCGTCACTCGTGTCACCTATAACTTTTCAAATTAGTTTAAAACTGGCGATCTCGTTTCAGAACTTTTCACCTTCCATATTCAACTTTGCGAAGCGCTTATTAAATTTTTTACATTGACCATGTTACATGTATTTTTCCCGAGTATGGATATTTCAAGTAATACTTCACGGTTTCCACATCGAATAAACTATTCATTACGCATTCTAATTGAAAATTATTATTATTTTTATAGATCAGATAGTTCATAAAAGTACAATGAAAAACAAACAAAATTTTTTTTTTCAACAACTACTTTGAGCTCTTTTAAATGAAATAATTTCTATCTCTACCCCACATTATGGAAAAATAAATCTTGATGTACAAAAACTCTCTTTATTTTTCTTTTCCCCAAATCTTAGAAAGAAAATTTTATATATATATTGTATTTTTAATATGCATGCTACGCGCCAGTCTTAAATTTTGGAACAGAGATCGGTGCAAGTGCGTGTTCCTGAAAAAGTAGAATTGATGTCGCGTAATTCCGGCACGTGCAAGTAGTACAACCGTAATAATAATCGAACGTGAGGCACGTCGTAACACGCTCGGCTGTATGGCGCGGAATGAAAGGATATTAATTTGTAAGAATTTACGGGATATATCGTGCTGAATTATTCGATTACAAATTAAGATTTATACGGTGATCGTGTGTCTATTCATTGGGAGAAATTATAATAATATATATACTCACTTGAAAGGGAAGCCAGAGAATGAGAAACGCGCCGACCGTGACTGCCAATGTTTGGCCGTAACGCGGCAATGCCAAGGTCTGCGTTTGATGCCTGAATGACAATTCTACCGTATAAATCGCACGTGCGTGTGCACGTGCCACCAGATACACGTACATGTAGCAACCGAGAAGAACGAGAGCACTGGGTGCCCACACTGCCACCACCAGGAACACCCTTACTGGTGGGAGAACCGCTGCGCCGAATCTGCAGTTGCCACTGTGACAGAAAGCAAATTGATTTCACTCGTTAGTTAATCGTTATGTAACCGGATGATTCGATTGATATCGATTGAATGACTCGATGCTTGCTAATTTACACGTGTGTCAAGCGAGAAGGAAGGGAATTGAAGAGAATTTGTTGATCTCAATGAACGTTGGATAATATATGAATTTTCTATTATCAATTATTAATTGTTTATATTTATAAGAAAATTAAATTCTTTGTTTTATGATTTACAAGTTATAATTGTTTTTTTATATTATTTTAAAATTCTTCTTCATTTTTTGGAATGATTCAATTCTTCTTATCTCTATGTCCTTCGATTAAACAATTTGTCTTCGGTTAAAAAATCAACGGGGTTATGTAAACTTTGTAGATATATTTATTGTTCGATGTTTAATGGATACAAGGAGATTAGATTGCTTTTATTATAGTAAAGCAAACACAGCACGTGGCGAAGTTAAAATAACTTCGTGTATCCATTGAATAACTATGCGTAATTTATCTTGAAATTTGTGAAATTTTAACAAATGATGAAAACATCATTTGCGTTTTGCATCATAATCCTATTATGATTCAGAGATTCAATTCCAACTTTTCACGTTATAAAAGAGAACGCGATAAGTTTAAATTAAACGGCAATCTATCGCAAGATGCAATTTCTACGATATCTGGTATTTCCTTTTATAAATTTTTCTATATTAAATTGCATACCGTAAATTCTGTGAAACGAAAACACAAAGCGAAATGGAAATCTGTCGAAGTATGCGTGCATTCCTAACGAATTTTACTGTTTCCACGAAACATGGAAAAAGAAGTTACGTTTTGGGAAATTAGTTACGTTTGTTTACAAGAACAGAAACCGGCTTCGCTGATTTTTCTTTTTCATTTCGCGTGAAAAAGACGCAGTCTCGATGGAACACGCGATTGTATTTCCTAGTTTGGTTCTACTGTTCGTTCGTTTCGTTCTTGTTTGAGAAACGTGGCTGGTGAACAATTTGATTTTAACAATTTTCAAAACGTTTGTCCAATAAATTCCAATTGTTATGCGAAATTAGGAAAAAATTTATACACGGATATTTTAATATTCTCTGAAACAGAAAATTCCGATTACACCATAATTGGTAATTGAAATGATAGTTAAAAGATAAAATGAATGAAAATCTCATTAAAATTTATAAATATTGATTTTAAAGACATAAACTAAGAGAGATAAATTACCACCACAGTTTTATAAAAATAAGATAATTTTCTTGATACTTAACTCAAAGACATTTCGTGACGATAGAACTATATATTAATTTCTTAAATTTTCCTTAGCTTATGGAGAGAGGAGAAGATCACAGGTTATTATAGAAGATGAGTCGAAACTAAAAGATGATTGGAAACACTGTCTTAAAATCACAAAGTCCACAGATTGATTCGTAAGAATTATTAAAAGATAATTAATAAATTCCAAAGAAAATTGACTTAAGATCTCTACTCACCTGTGCGATTGGACGCCCACTATTTTCACGTAGATCAAAGGCGAGAGACCGACAGCGATCGCGTAGATCCAAAACACGGCGATGTACTTCTCGATGCTGCTGTGAGTGATGATGTTCTTGTACCTGAGAGGTTGTGCAAGCGACGTTAATCGGTCCACGGCAATCGCCACGGTCACCAGCACGCTTACGCTGCATAGCGCAATCACGATGCAGTATGGCACGATGCACAACGTGGAAACGCCATTTTCCGGTAAACCGGACAACTCGAGCTGCATCCCAAAAGGCATGAATACACCGACCTGCGTGCAAATAATATCGGATTTAGATATGTCGGATTTAGATATATGTGTGAATTAGAGACGAGAAACGCCTCGACTTGGAAACTCTTGATAAACGACAGACATTCGACAAAGCTTTACGATATAATAACGTACGTAGTATACGCATTTCCAAAGTGTTCCATGTTATATGGATTTTCGGTCGAGGCGTTAGTTGCAAGGAGGTACAAAGTTATATTGATCGTGTGAATATTGCGATCATAAAGCAAATCGATTCGAATTGTATGCGTATATTGGGTAATAGCGAAGTGTGCTTTACTTTGGGTAATTAATCGGCTATAGAATGTGTACAGAGTGCTTCCAAGTTGAACGATCAAATTGTTCTGATGGAGTTACGATCAAGTGTAAGGAACAATGTTGTATCAATACAAGTTTCATTGGTTGGTGGTTCAGAGTGACCTGAATCTTTTATTATAAAGCAACTATGATATAATGTTTAAGATTAATATTTACGTTATTCATGTTACAAAAGAATGGTTTTACAAAAATAATTTCTTGTCAATCTTCTTTAAGAAAAATAGAAAAATATTTTAATTTTTATTTAGATTAAAATTCTTTTATTAAAATATTTAAATATTAAATTGTAATTATATTACAAAAAAATTGTCTATATCTTATAAGATCATGAAATTGTGTTATTATCTAATAATTGAAATTAAACAAGACTCAATTTTCCTTTTTTTTTGAACGAAACTCTTAATCGTTAGCGTTCGTACTTATCGTACATAAATATAGTATATAGTAGATACTGTTTGATCGATTAATTTGGGGCAACCGTATGTACTTGGAGTGAAACGTGTCAACATCAATCGCGATGGAAGGGCTATCGCACGAATTGTGCACCGAGAGCGGGGCCCTCGTCCCGTTTTCTGATTGATTAGCTGACTAATTAAAATATCCTGTTAGACCATCAATCTCGAGAAACAATGGGCAGCACTTCGATGCTGATATCTCCTTCGTCATGGATTCTAATAAAACTTCGGATCTCGCGTTATGCCATAATAATTCCTTACTCCCTACTTTCAATCGAGTCCAAATATTTTATATTTTTTTTTTCCTTTTATCATTTACCACTGAAAGAGAGATAAGAAACGTAATTTAACACATCACGATGTTGTCGCAAGGAAAAATCGATTGAAAGCTTACCCCGAAGTCGCTGACGGCCAAAGAGACTAGCAGGTAATT
Source organism: Apis laboriosa (assembly GCF_014066325.1). NCBI lineage: Eukaryota > Metazoa > Arthropoda > Insecta > Hymenoptera > Apidae > Apis > Apis laboriosa. The sequence goes on from NW_025222928.1 coordinate 780,540, forward strand.
GGACGCGGTCCTCAGTCTCTTGTACCTATAGAAGGCGGCCAGGATAATGGAGTTTCCGGTGACGGTGATCGGTGATAAAATGCAGACTATCGACACTGCCAAAACCACCGAGATGGGACTGACGTCCAGCCGCGTATCGATCTTGGTAACCGTCGGTATAAGAGCGGTCGTCAATTCCCCGGAAACGGTGGACGGAAGCGGGTCCGTTGCGGGCGTTGACATTGTAATTTAAAAGCTGTTCCAACCTGTTCCCCTCGTCTTCTCTGCGTCTTCAAGTAAGATTCCGCTCGTAAACGTGACCCTCGTAGGACGACATGACGCATCCGCCAGGCCACGTCGATGGAAATTTTTCGTGAAAATCTTCACTTGATCGATAGTAACCTCGTATTTCCGCAGCGTCTCATCATGCGGAGGCGTTCTGAAAATTTGAGATCGGAGATACGAAGATGATATTAGTTAAAAGTTTGTCCTAGATTCTCCATCTTTGACATTTTAATTTCGCGCATCGTGCATGCTCTGGTGTACATCGGGGAGCTGTAAATTAAATTCAGAGACTTGTAAGGTAAAGGTGAATTTGCAACAAGGAGGTGAATAAATGTAAATAATATAAGTTGAAAGTTAAATAAATTTAATTAACCAAAACTTTGAAAATTGATCTTCTCGAAAACGAACTCGAAAAGAATTTTATTTTGCACATGGAAGATGTGCAAAGTTTCTTGATTGTACCGTCGATCACGGAATATTTGATAATTTATAACACAAAACGATCGATTTTAAAATTTTTCTTTTCATTTCTTCTATTTTATTATTTTTGTTATACAAAAATATTAAAATAATATTCATTTATATCTTACGAAATTTTATGCGACGAAAGTTCACATTCGGAAGCTCTTTCATTCCCGAGATGAAGCAGAAACGATCAATTTTACTAACCTTTCGTGCTTCTACAAGAATCGTCCGAAGCCATGGTAAAAGTTCGACATCCGCTGTCGAAGTAGAATCGTCGTTACTTCAAATCGCGTGATTTAAACCACTGGAGATAAATTCGTCGTGAAATCAGCATTGGGACAATGTTCTTGATCGGGAATGGAGGCCGGAAATTACTCGATTTCGGTAATATACAGCCTTGGCCCGTTTTCCTCTCTCACTATTTGGTTTCGACTTTTTCGATTTACAATCCACCTTCCCTTCCTGGAAATAAACATTTACGATTATTTTTAAACAGGAATTTTTACTTGATAAGTAAGCCTAATGATCATTTCCATTGAACTTAATTTGATTTTCTAAAAAATTGAAATCCAATATTATAAAATATTGAAATTCTTTGATAAGAAGATTCTACGTATTTCTATATATTTGATAATTATATAAATAAACGAGAATAATTGTTACATTAAAAAGTGAAAGTACCTAATATATTAGTATTAATAATGAATCGATCATTCATTTGCTCTTTTTTAATTTTACAAATAATTTTTATCCAGCTATTTATTTTCTCATGTTCATCGGATATTTTATCGATTACTGCCTTTCTCCTTTTCAGTCCTTGAATAATCGTTTTAAATAATAAATGTTCATTTCTTTAGGATGATCGAAAAAAGAATTATACAAAGAGAATATAAAAAATATTTTCGATGAATAAAATCATCGTTATACTGACCTACATTCCAACATCCACTCACGATAAAAAAAAGTCACAGAAATATTTTTTACAAAACAGATACACTTTTTTTAAAAAATATAAAAGCATATATTTTAATAATTTAATAATGATGAAATTTAATAATATATATATAATTATATTTTTTGATTACTATTCTGCATCTATTTAATTTTTCTCTAAAATAATTGTAGATATCATTAAACATTTTTACAAAAGATTTTTTTTATTTCAAAAATATAATCAAACTTTTAAATAATAATATTAATTACTAATTAACTGAACAATCTAAATAAATATAGTTTTTTACAAACAAATTCTTCTCGTCAATTAACAAAAAATTCCGACATATTTGAGCAATAACGTTTCTACATACGAGAAAAAAAACTATTTTAACCACTTGGACACCAGAGTGTACAGAGTCCATTAAAAGTTCATCCGAAACGCAACAAACTTTGCCCACCTTTATGAAAGAAACGCAAACCTCGCGTGCACCTACTAGTTTATATTCGCCTGCACGTCTTCCATTATCCAAAATTTGCAATTCGGATGCGGCCAGTATTAACGCTTTTAGAGACAAATGGCCAGGGGTTAACCCACTCCTCACTCATCAACTTTTCCACGGTTTATCAAAATGGCCGATATAAGACCGATTTAAATCTGTTTTTCCGCTTTCTTTCCGCTTTAATTAATTCGTCTCGTAAGCGGATTTCACGATGGGAGTCGCTTTCATCCTCGGTTCATTACCGGTTTCTCAGGCATTGGGACATTGTAATTAAGCCTGGTTTGATGTTCTTCGCCGGTTTAACGCGGGTTTACGGTTATAGCGTGCTACTTAATTGGCCGAATGCTCGCCTGGGATGGAAATATATAACGCGTTCTGGAATATAGAACGCTGATTCCGCGATCTGTATGCGAGATGTAATGATGGACGAAGTGTGAATGAATTATGGACGTTGGATTTCAGTGGTAAATGGCGCCTCTACTCGACGAAATCAATGGGGTAGAATTTATGGATTTTTTTTCCACGAATAAAAATGGTAGTGTTAATCCTCTGTTTTTTAAAATGAATTTTTAAAACGTTGTAAAATTGATGTAAAATGAATATTACGAATAGTTCGAATTAGAGGTGGTGGAGGTTATAAATCTTTAAAGATTTTTGATAAATGAAGAGATGGAGAGTTGGTATTGAATTTCTGACTTGTAATTTATTTTACCGCTGATCGTGTCAAAGTGAATTATAACTTAATTATAACGAAATTATGTATAGAATGTTTTACATAACTATCGCAGAAATTCTTATAATTTTTTATAAATCTTTTATAATAAAATTAGCTATTTAAATTAATATCAAGATGATGAATTATTACAGTTTAAAAGTTTGCTATGAATTTGAGATATTAAGTTAAAATAAAGATTTATTTCGAATTCAATAATCTGTTATGAGGATAATGATAAGTTAAAGAATTAATTTTAAAGAAGATCATTATTCTATCAAATAAATTATCAAGAGTTTTGATATTCCTGTATTTTATTGATTCAAAAACGTATAAGGGTGAATATAAATTCAAATATACAAATATTTAATACTTTAATTAAATCTTGTAATAGAAAATGATATTTTTGTTTTTCCAATTTCACTTTCAATTTTGATTTATCAATGCCTATATAAACATGAATAATATTACATGAATATTCACAATCTATTTATTATATAATTTCTTTTTTTTATCATCTGATGTGAATACTTATTGAAATTTTGTGAAAGCTTTGTAACGATTATTCGTTTTGGGTCTAGCTCAATTTCAATCCTCCTCCACTTCGGCTGCGTACAATTTAAACCCTTTTCACTTTGATGTTTAGTTGAAAAGTTAAAATTACTTTTCTCGTTAAGTTAACATTGACGTTCTTTAATATTCACCATGTTTCTGTAAACTTTGTTTATTCACACACTTTTCTTGTTTATTTATTATTATAATTGCTAAATGAAACTTGTACAATTGAGCAAACAAAGCTCACAGAATTTCTACAAAGTTTTAGGATTGGACTTTATTGAAAATTAACTTCTCAAGAAAACAATATTATTTCTCCTTATAGTTTTCAACACAGTATTTCTCTAAAATCGAATGATTTATTAGTTTATTAGTTAATTTTTTTGTCAGAAATCAGAATACTTTCCACGTGTGTCGCCAAGATTGTGAATGTCTTCGAAATAATATCTTTTCAAGTAAGATTTCCATTTAGGAAACAGAGAATAAAAGAAAATGGTTGAGAATTGTAATTCTTCCTAAAAATTTTTTAATATTATGACTAGTTTCAAGCCATAATTCTCACATCAAGAATTGATAAAATATTTCTTTATCATGTTTGTAGAAAAATATAATAATTTGAACATTTAAAAGTAAAAAAAATTAGAACTAATAATTAATGCATAAAAAGATAAATAAATAGTTAATTGTCACATGGCTAGTGTAACTTCATTGCCATCAATTAATGGCCACTCATCGTTCATCAATGTTTGAACCTATAACAATATATTTATAAAAAATTGTTTTCAAATCCATATAATTATACAAATGAAATGGAGTTAAATTCAAATATATCATGTGATTTTTTTCAATTCTAAAACTTTGTATATCGTATAGTATATCGTGGATGAAGAAATTTTTCTAATTTTCAAATATATAATATTTATAAAATTAATATCTCTCAATACATGCAATGGACGATTAACCCTTTACTTAGATAAGGTAAAGTATATATCGTGTTCTCTCACCTGGGTTTTTCTATCATTTTTTTCACGCATCGTAAGACAGCTTCAGTCGATGTTAGGAGGAAGGTTCGTTTAATCATTGGAACAGCTCTTCCGCTCGTGTTCGTGTATCGTTGAACAAGATGGATTTTGATGCTCGAATCGTTTCCTCATCGATCTTGCGTGAAAATAGCAAATTGCATGAAATCGATCGAGGTTCGTATCCTTAACGCTTCGGTTTTTTAATCCATCAGAGGATTAATAAAAGTACCTTTCGTTAAGAAAACGTATTCTTGGAACTTCTTGGAACTCCATTTTCAAGCATTATAAGAGTATCATCCTTAAAGATATGTTAAAACAGATAATTTTGGAAGATTATCAAGCAACGATGAATTTGAATTAACATTCGGAACGAAGAAAGATACAAATGTTTCACTTGGCGATCATTCGATACAATCTTTACGAATCTGATAACTTTTCAATTATCGTTTTAATTATTTTATCATGAAAGTATCTTTTGAGAAAATATTAAATAAAATTGTGCACTTGGTTGGTCACGCTAATGTGTCTGGTGTTTCGTAGGTGTTTTTCTCATCCTGGAGAGAACATGATATTTTTCAACGTTCTATCTACGATGCTTCTCCTCTTTCATGAAAGACGAGCGAATTTTCGTCCATTTTACGAGCCATGTTCGCATTTCGTATATCGATACGATCTCGATATGCGAATATATCTACCATTTTATCTACTATTTTTGCATTCCTTTCCTTTCCATTAATCAATTCGATCCAATTGATTATTCGATCGAATGAATCACGCTTCTGTCATAGATAAAGATTTATCAGATTGCTTTTTTTTTACAATTTTTTTTTTTATTATTATTAAGGATACATTTTTATCAGTCGATACTTCATTCAAAGTCTTTGATGGAAAATGGCTGTCAGCCTCGATAACATTCCATTCATGCGTGTAACACTATGTAAAACTAGCTTTCAAGTTATCGCTATATATATTGCTTATCAAAGACATAATTTAAGCCTCTTTAACGTTGTAAAATGTTAATTTAAGTCAGAGAATATATTATTTTTCATTTTTTCATTTTTAGATTTAAATTGATGTTTTTATGAATAACTTGTATCTTATTTATAAATTATTTTATATATTTTGTACATCCATGAATTTACATATTACGTATTATTAATTTAAATAAGGTTTATGTTTACTTTTCATATATTTAAATAACTTTAATGTTTATTAATTACATTACCATGATCTCCTTGATACAAATTATTCGAAACATGATTTTCTACAATCATTTGCTTTATCGTATTATATTTTTATTTTATAATAAAAATGTAACAAGAAAGGTAATTAATAATTTTACACAATTATTATTACAACATGAATTTTATCTTCACGTTTACTGCAAAATCCCTCGAATTTTTTCACGCTAAACAAAAGAGTGTAAGCGAGAATGAATTCGAATAAAGAATGCTTACAACCATTGACGTCTTTATTCTCGTCCTTTTTTTTGAACTTTTCACAAGCTTTTATAAGCTTTCAAAGCGTAAGCCAGGAATCAATCATCGGAACTGAAAACGAATTTCTCCATCGAAGGATGAACGACGATATGTGATAAAAGAATTGGGCGTCTTTTTCTTTCGGTTGTATGTTTTTTTGATTCCGGATCAGGAGGAGACCGGTTCGATTTCCGGTATAACTGACTCTTGATTGAGAAAGTTCGATAATCAATTTTGAGATTGAATTCAACTACTCTGATGACAACGACCACTTTTCTGCTATCTTCTCACCTTTTTTCCCCTTCTTTTTTTTTTTCTTTTTTTTTTATTTTTACTTTTTTTTTTTACGATTTAATTAAGTTTTTCGATATAGTCGGAACGAAGAAGGCGGTTCGCATTTACAACCTCGGATACTCTGAAAATGCGATTAGCGCAAAGTGTTGCGAAGAAAGCGTTACATCGATTTCTCTTTTTACCCTTTGGATTTAATCTCTGTGATTTTCTAAGGGAAAAGAAAATTGTTATTGATTTCTTGCTGAAATTTTGTTGAGATATCGCTCGCTCGCCATTTTCCTTTTAATTAAAATTATGTACGCGCTACATCTTTTAAGAGATAAAGAAAAGTATTATACAAATGTATATACATGATAACGTAAATATGATATTTTGTTATGACAAAGATATAAGATAACATAAAAGAGGATTTAAACTTTGAAATAATCAAATATTTATCGTTATTTGATTTTTGCTGCGTGGAAAATTAGAAGTTTCGTATGACAATTTAATTCTTCAAAAGAATTCGTAATTAATATTCATCGATAATAAATCTCTTTTTCATCGTATTTGTAAAAGCAGAATTTTAAAGTTGAATTAAAATAAACGTCGAATCAATCCGTCTTATTTCACGTCTCTGATACATCTTAATGAAATACATGCAAATTCTACGATGTTTTATAAAATAAGTGTAATACACATTTCCTATTTTTATTCGTGGCGAATACGCTTTCACTGTTTATTCGAGGAAAAGCAGAAACGCTGCTCGTATATTTGAACATTCCTTTTGCCTCTCCTCTAGAAATTACATCATGCATATCATTCCTTCTTTTAACCCTTCTTAAGAATCATTAATTATCTCTCAATTTATTCACCATCGTCTAAAAGATAATTTCTTGAATTATCGTCACGTATCCTCGAACGATAATTCTCTCTACGTGCAAATTAATTTTATAATCAAAAACAGAAACACTTCCAAAGATATCTACCCGAAAATTGTACTCTTATTTCTCTCGTCTCTGTTAGCTTGCAGTTGGCATCACTGACAACCCACGCCAGAAATTCCCCATTTCTCTCTTTCTCTCTCTCTCTCTCTCTCTCTCTCTGTTGTTGCGCTCGAAACATATGCGTTTACAATTCGGTTTTCTTCTCCGTTCCCCTCCACCTACGAATATTATCGTAATTAAATTTAAGCGAGGAGGGGTTTAATATTATTTTCGTTTGTTACGCGAGTTGATATTGGCCATCGTCCAATCGTCGTTCGAATTAATTTAAAACTTGTTATATATTTCTCTTCAAAAGTTCATCGTTTGTTAGAAAAGGTTAGGGTACGATTTCAATTACAAAGGATCGAAGTATCGATTCCGAGTGAAACGAGCCCATGAAAACACAGCACGTCTATTAAATTCGGGGAGAAAGGGGAGGGTGACACGTAGCAGGGACTGGATTAAGCGATGAAACCAATTTTGCTTTGTGTGTTGGTATTGCCGATCGGTGAAGGTAATAGGGATATCGCAGCCTCTCCATGAAAACATTCATTCACGAAGGCGGGGGTGAATATTTAACGTGTAAATATTATGATTATATTGTTGAATGTGAAAACAACCTTGGGACTGTCGTATCGTCAAGTCTCTCGTACATATAAATTCAGAAATATTGATTGCAATTAACGTAAAATTATTTTAATATTCCAAAGATAATTATGCAAATTATATGTATATATATATATTTTTTTTATTTCATATTTAAATATTAATTTTATTCGTCAATTCTAGTGAGATACATCACATAGGGGAACAATTGACGTTGTAAATTAAATAAAATGGAAAATTCGATGGAGAATATTATATGAACGTATATATCAATCTAAAATGGAATAAATAAATAAATTGAATTCACGCGAGAATCGAACTAGCAAGGAAAGTTGTTTAACTTCGCACAATCGAACGAGATTTATTCGGGAATGGACAGTGAACTGATTGCGAATGAAAATGTATCGCAATCGGTTAATTCAATTTCTCACGAATCGAACGCCTACATTTTCTAATTACTGAATCACGAAGGTTGATGTCAAGAGGAGATATTCGATTTTAAAATATTTTTATTAAATATCATCCAATTTTGGTTTGACAAATTGGATTTTTCTCTTTTCATTATTGCGGATAAAATGTCGAATAACCTTTGAATATTTAATCAAATATTTTATCTGGAATAATTCTTTTTCATTCTTTTTTTTTTCATGATAATAATATCAGTAACATTCCTTATGGATTCTTCGTGTATTCTTCGAACTTGTATAGAATACGTATAGAAACGAAAATGACAAAAAAAAAAAACTTGATCTAATTAAAGTTATTCAATTTTCCAATTTAGTATTAAATATATAATCACGCGTTTAAAATGAAAATATCTACTATATCACGTCTGATTTTATTTTCTATTTCATTTATACCCGACACGAATAAACCAGTTTCAATTGCTAATCAACTTGCCCTTGCGATCAGGATATATGTGTATCAGTCACGAATTTACAATTCATTTTATGCAAGGATCAATTATGCTTCCCCTTTCAAAGCGACGATCGAATCGACGAGCCGGTAACGCGCTCGAAACAAATTATGTTAAACGTGTTAATTGTTTCACATATCACTCGAAACAATGAAACAATATGAAACACAGATCTCTCTTATGGATGGAGAAACGTAACTCGATGAGCCTATGAATGCGCGAACGTTATTGATGAAATGGAATCGTGTCGTGGAAAAAGGGATCTGAATCGCACAGTTTAGTAAAATCGTGCAAGAAATTAGATAAACAACACTCTGGGAATTGCGATCCCATTAATAGGATTGAGATTTCTTTCCCGAGTGATCGACGATGGCTTTGAGTAAACTCCAAGTAGTACAAGCGCGTCGCTGGTCAGACGTTTGTTTGATGTATCGTTTGCATTATAAGAAATGAATGATAAGATATCGTTTGATTTATACAAATTTCAGAAAAGGATTGTTGTACCATCCATTGCACGCGACAGAACATTTCTTACGTCATTTTAGAGTTATGAATATACGATATATATATATATATATATAAGAAGGCGATTTTAATACATGTGGTAGTTTTTTTAAATTTCTTTTTTAAAGGAACACGATCTGATGATCTATAGAATTTAAATAAATCTAGAATTTTGTGTCTGCTTAATAATGCACAACTTCAAAAATATGAATCCAAATACAAGTATATTTAGGTACTTTTTAAAGGACTTGAGAGATTTAAAGTGGTTTTAGGTTTTAAAGATTATTATAAGAGGATTGATTTGGATATTCTAAACTATTTGACAATATCGACAACTTTCTCGATAATTTATCTTTCTTCTGAATTTTATTTATTGTATAATTTATCGCCAATAAAAGATGCATATATTATTTTTCTTTATACGTATACAGAATTGTATTGTTTCCAAGCGATCACATCCATTCATGCGGTTGATTGAATTGAAAGGTCGAAATGCAATCGGGGTGAAGTCAATAGGGTCACTGTTTGAATTCAACTTCCGGTGTTAACACACGGAAAGCGAAACTCGCGGTATTACGTGCAAGAATGCAGCATCGTCGCATTCAAACAGGCGAACTCGGGCGATCGGTTTAAAACGAAGGAAGGAATTTGCATAATCAATACCCGCGATAGAAAATTCAGAACGGGGTTTAAACGATGATAGTTTGTTCGCTGGTGTAATATTTTTTTAAAGAAGAATGAAACTTCGTATTATAAAAATGAAACCAAATTAACAAAATCTTTCAAAAATGATCGAATCGACTACGTTCGTTACAATCCTTTTATTATCTCGTTTCCTTTACTCGAAATTTGCACTTAAATCTAAGTCTGCAAATTTAATTTACCTATCACATTTTTCTCTGAAAAATTAATATTCATTTATTTACTTATAAATCTACTAAGAATTCAATGTTACATCTTTATCCCATCTTTTAAATTTTAAATTTTAAATTTGTTGAAAAAAATTTCGAACCATCCCCGAACAGAGGTCTCGAAAATCGATCGTTTTATTATTCCATGCATTTCCACATTTTACACACGCCCATTCGCAAATCATCATTCTTTAGTCCTTCTCCTTTGTCGACGATGCTCGTGAAAGTTTCTAAGCTATACACGGAATGCATAAAATCCACAAAATCACATGGGCTTCCGCTGGTTCGAATTCCATCGAAGGGTTAGAGGGCGTTGTTCACATCCCTTTGATCGAAGTTTCATAAAGGCCGAGTTTTCACCGAATCCCACGTATACATGAATATACATTATGTGAATATCACTTTCGAACGAGAAAATTCGGATAAGAGTACGGCAAATCTTCGCGGTTATTGATAATCCTTCGTTTCCATATGGTTTCACGATGTTGTACGGAGAAACGAAAAACAGAGATTGGATAAACTTCCCTTAATGGATCGAGATGTTTCGAGACGAGATGTTAGTCAATTTTGAGGAAAGTTTAAGTTAAGCTGCGAGGCGTGCCTTGATTCGAGCTTGGGATTGTTAATGCAAGTTAGACACCGAGCCTGTAGGCGTCTGTCATAAGTATAAATGTTGAAGCTTAAAACGGGAAGGAATTCGATTCTGATTTGGATAACGTTATTGATCAGGCAGCCTCGAATAAAAAAAGTGTTTAGATATTAAATTTTATTTATTTACGAGTGGAAAAAATAATTGAGTCTGAGTGTAAATATTGATTATTTAAATGTAAAAAATTGATGAAAATAATGAAAAATATGTATATATAATTAAGAAATATTTAATGTTTATTCGTGTTTAAGAATATATTAAAGAACAGTTCCATCCGCAAAATTTAAACGGCATCACCATATATAATTTAAGCCGTATTATGAAAACCGTTTTAATCCTTCCTTTGAATTCCATTTCCTATCTTCTTTATGCAAGATAATCGCTATTAATTTGAAAATACGAAATATAACATCGTTACTTGCATAATGGATCCCTTTGCGACGGTTTTGCGGTTACAATGAAATTTTTCGTTGTACGAAAAAAAGGGATGATTAACTTTGTCACGCTTTGGATCAAAGAACAAGTAACTTAAAATATATAATTATTCGCCGCATCATTTATTCGAAGCAATAATTGAATAACTTGTGTGTATTTATAAAATAATACAATTTACAATTAATGCAAAATGCAAGAAGGAATCATCCCTTTATACCAGTCTACAATCACGATAAAACAAATTCACAAATTACAATTATAATAAAACCATTAATAAACTTCCACCATAATTTAAAATTAGCGAGTATCAGATTAAATAAAATCCGCCTGATCTTCCACACCGTACAGTTCAAAGTATACGTATTTATTCCATTATAGTAGTGCTATTAGCAATATACGTTATTATCCGAATAACACATGGAACCAATAGATGGCCCTGCCCATCGTAAACTATGCCTTTGGCCGTGTACACGATGTGTATAACGCATACATTTGCATACGTTATGTCCCGCGTATGCTTCACGCGCATCGTTCCATTCGTAATTGATGGAAAATGTTGGCCGAACACTTAAGAGTTCACTTATTCACCAGTTGGCCAGATACGCCGTGTAAAAAGCTTTTTCTCACGAGCTCCTATTTTTGCAACACAAAGTATCCGGTAAATCTTGAATAATAAAAAATCGCGAGCAACGGTGGCATCGTCGCGCGTGTATTTTCCCACTTTCCGCGCCGGCTTTCACGGCCGGGTGGAAAAAAGGAATCGTCCTGGGATCCGGCAGAAATTCTATTTTCACGGTTGGCCGTTTGTAAATGCGGATTCGAATTCGACGAAGGAGAGATCTGTAGGGAAACTTTCCTCTATCGTTTACTGGGGGAGAATTGGGTCGTTGGATTAGCGTCGAATTATTCTTAGAAGATTATTACTTTTACAATAGCAATTTAGTTTGGTTAATCGCTTTATTTGGAAATAAGAATTTATTGATGATGAGGCTGAAGAGTATTCTTTTACGTGTATATAGATTTTTTATTGGTTGACATTTTGTATATTCATTTTTTTCTCTCTCTGAATATTGTGTTTTTACTTTTTATTTTAAAAAAATCTTCGCACCTCCATGTATTTCAACGAAATGTATTTATACAAATAATCACACTGAATCAAACTCTCGTCGCAACTTAATCTTTCGTTTTATAGTTGTGTTCTGGCAAAAAAGAGGAGGTGCCACAAAAAAAAATATGTTTTATCACAATTGGTTTTTTTTTTTCGACCGGATTGCAATATCGTTTCGGAATATATCCATTAAAAGCGAGCAACCCAGCTGCTCCAATAAAATCATTTCAATGGCCAACAAACGACAGCTCGACTTTTTGCTCGTTCAAAAGTCCCCAAAGCGTTTATATCCGAAGAATTCGACAATTGGACATATGTTTATCCGTGAATTCTAGTTTTCCTCCGATTGTGATAAGGCAAAAGAAAAATTTTTAATAATATTAAAAAATTAACAAGTTATCAAACTATTCTTTTACAATTATATTCGTTTTATATTTTATTCGTTTCGTTGAAGGCCATTTCGACTACTTTATTGTAAGTTAAAATCATTTTAAAAAAGTAGAATGGTGGAAATTTTAAAAAAATGGAATTTTGACATTAGAATTGAAATAAATACATAAGTATGATCTACAATAATTATTATGAAACGACAATTGTGGAAAGACAGAGAAAATCTGTACAGTAAAAGAATGAAAAGAAATTATCTAATGCAATTTATTTATTGCTTCCTAGCTTGTAGCAATTTCTTTCATTATAAGATTGGAACTTTAGGCTTTTGATGATATTTTATAGGGGTTTTCATGTGTACTTTGAAGGAATCCACGGAACGCTTGTAGGACCCGTAGTGTAATCTCTCATGGGATATTCTCGTTTTTTCTTTTTTCTCTCGTACATAATTTCATTCGAATTCCGTTATTTTCACAGTCCATCGACCTGATCAATTCCAAAAGATCGAGAAAGTTTACTCTTGTTTACAGTTCCTAGAAATTTTCACTGCATTCGAGCAATTATTCGAAACATTGATATTAATGATAATTCAGTGATCACGTTCACAATTGTGACATTTAAATCTTTTAATGAGATTTCAGAATGTAATTATGAACATAATCGTTTGTTATATCAATTTGATTAATTTGATTTTAATCCAGAAAATGGATTAAATTACATTAATGCTAGACTAATTTTTAATAAATATATTTGTGAAAAAAAAATTTTAATATTAATCTTTAAAATAGTCTTTTTTTTTTACACAATTAGTCGCATAGGAATAATATTAAATGAAAATAAAATACACGCATAAATGTATTATAGATAAAATATTATTTCGATATCTCTTCAGTTTCTGATATTAATTTGGATCATGTTATTTCGTTCAGATAAACAATGGAATTCTAATATTTGGAAATTCTACTGTTGGATATTTATAGAGAATTTAATATGTGTCAATGTTCGTTTACAAATACGTAACTGGTGCATCGCACATATAGAAACGAATATTTTCGAAAATCGTTCGTATATATAACTGTGATTAAAATCCATAAATAATTTTTTTTAATAAATTTTTTAATGTTCTACATATGTTCTACGTAATATTTTAAATAAATCATTCAATTTTGACAATATTATTTACAATATACTATTCAATATACCACATACCAATAAAATACCAATAAAATATTTGCAAACAATATTCCAATTTTTCATCTTTAGAGAAAAAAATTCCATCAATTTTAAAAATTCCTTCGATTCAAAAAAAAAAAAAATCCATAATTTCAAAGATTATTTCCCCTCCAAGGAATCAAAATATTCCCTAAACGCATACCATCCCCAAATGAACAGGGCGAAGCCTTGAGGATTCCCGAAGAAATTCGATTCATTCCCAGCATACAATATTCGACCGTGACAAAATCGTTGCGAGGAGGATGGATCGCCTCCACGTTGAGAACTTAATTAATCCGCGGTTTACCTATCGATTCGATCGGAATTCAACGCATCCCCCTTGATCTACAATGTCTAGCTTGGCGTTTCGAATTTGCCACATGTCTCGACCACCTCTACACCCTTGCGAACAGATCGATTCGACAGGGTAGGGGCATATTTCCCAAGCGTATCGGATATACGCTGGCATCCTTCCCCCTCCTTTCCTCCATCTTTCCCTCTCCTTCTTCCCCCATTTTCTTTTTCTCATCATTATCCTCCTACGCTAATTATTCTGCTCTAATTCAATATCATTTAGCTCAATTTCAATTTTTTTCGCTCCGGTTTTTCCGCGAGGATCGACGGCTCTTGGAATGGAGGGGAATGAATGAAAGTGAACGATATCGATTCGAGAAGGGATGAGTTTTAAACACCGCTAATGGATGGCGATCACGTTGATGGAATTTCGAATTAGCGTGCCATCAAGTTTGACGGTGGCGCGAGAAGGAAATCCGAGCGTGTTTTACCGTGGACGTACAGTGAAACAGGACGAGACAATTGATGTATGGATGCTTGGGTCTAATGGGAATTCGCTAATGCTCGGCTGAACGTGGTACACTCTCGTTCATAAGTATAGTAGACGCTTTAATTATTACCGAATTACACATGGAATAAGCGATAAGCTTGGATTAATAAATTTCGCCAAGACTATGTTTTTGATATTTTAGCAAAAATTAAAAATTACCTTTTCTTCGATATACGAACCGTTCCGCTGTTGTAATTGATCTTGCTAGGCTTGGCATTCAGTCTACTTATTTTATCGTTTTTTTTTTTTTTTTTTTTTTTTACTTATAGATACATTTCCAATCAATTTTTACAAATTTCCATAAATATATTTCCGATTTATTATTTTTCTTGAGCTTGACTGTCTCTGATAATTCGATAAAGCAAATACGGATATATAATATAACCCGTCAATTATTTAGATGATTAAATTAGATCGATTTATGCAGTATACAACTTATCTTGTATATAAATATAAATTGAAGCGGCGAAATGAAGAATGTCAGGAACAAACGTCAACGTTAATTTAATTAACAGTTATATAATTTATAGTTATATAGTTTCACAGAATTTGTTGTGCATTCATTCAACAAAAATATCTATTTATGAATTGGAGTGTATTCGAGATGTATGTCCAATTCAAAGATACGTTGTAACTTACAATTTGTGCGCTGTTTTGGTAGGCACATGTAATTCGGAGATATATTTATCACTGCTGCCCGGTGACAAATTGGAATGGAAGGAATAATTTGAGGGAAATTTATTCGTTTTCGCCATTGTAATTTCCCGAGGAATTTCCATTTCAGTGTAAAGGATATGTTTTAAACGAATTGCATTTATTCTAATTGCCTTCGAAAGAGAAGAAAAACAGTATATGTGTATTTTCAAAATTTATTTCAAAACGATTCATTTCGATGTAATGAAAAATTGAATTGAAAAATTTGAATATAGACGGTTTAATGGCCCTCGAGGGATACATTGAGATCGAAAAGAAACAAATTTTTTTTATGCTATGATAACACGTGAACTAAATTCATATAATTAAACTTTCTATCTTAAAATGATAGAAATAAACGTTGAAGAACATCGAGGAACGTTATTTTATCATTAAATTTTTATTCAACGATTTTTTTTATATATGCTATATAATTTTTAAGAGATACGTGTAAGAAGAATTGTACAACTCTTAAAAGACTTTTTTTTGCTTTGAAAAACTGAATCATAAAAAAAATTGTTCCAATGATTCTCTTCAAAAATTTTCAAAGCTTCGAATAAATCGATATTTCCTTTGCGAATAAAAATAAATCTAATCAAAAAATTGTCTACTCCAAAATTAATTCATAAAACAAATCATCTCCAAAAAAAAAAAAAAAAGAAAAAAAGACACCGTTTCTCATTTACATTAACCGAGTTTCCGATTTCAGATTTAGGCAAAATTAAATTAACTTTAAATTAGATCTATATTAGAATCCTGTTACATATGCGCGAGTTTTCGCCATGCATTTCGATTGCACACGATCCTGTCAAGGGCGAGCCACGATCCGCACGAAGGTCTGGCTCGATTGAAACGAATGCCGAAGGTTAATCCAGCCGGAGGGGTGAATTAGTCGAAGGATGTCTGAATAATGTATCAAGCTCGAAGAATCGGCGATAAAAATACGAAAAAGCGTTAATTTGATATCCTATATCGAAGGATACTTCACGGATCCGCCTACGGATTTTCGAACGGGTTACTGCACCGAAAATTCCCATCTTAATTTCCATCCGCCATTTTTTAATTGTAAAGGAGGCGGGAAAAAATTGAATCATTAATAATTACGCTGTAGGATCGCGCTTGTATAACTTGCCGTAATTTTCTTCCGGGTCGTGACTAAAAAAAAAAATTAAACGTGTCTTCACAGGATCATCATCACGCTTCTTTCCTTGTATGGGAATTTTGTAATGAAATTTTCGTGGCGTGAAAACGCTGGACACGAGTCCAACTTCATTTAAAAAGAGCCATTCTTAATTAGATTTACTGGGACGAGGCGAAATGATAGCATTTACGGGGTGAAAAGTACGAAAATAGGATTTTTAGACTGCAAAGGGTTGGTTAATCAGAGCTTTGGATTACGGTAAAAGCATCGACGAGAAATGAGATAATGATTCTACGATATTAAAAAAAAAAAAAGGGGGAAAAAAAGAACCAAAATGAATAAAACTTGAATGAATAAAACTTTTATCGTAAATTTAACGTTATTTTAAGATCAACAAAAAAATTCGAAATAGAAGTAAAAATACAGAGATGAAAATAAAGAAGCGCAGAGAATGTACATGGACTATAAGTTATTTGATTCTCCGAAAAAAGGAAAAAAAATAAAACCACGAGAATTGATTTATCGATGAAACTCGTTGACACGCACTGTCTCCTCCATACGCGTACGCCACTATATATTTGTTATATATATTTAGATAGAGACGTATATATATATATATATATTTGTTCGTCTCGTTCTATTGAGATTGTGGTTTGTTGCATGGCATTGAACGGTAGTGCACGTCATCAGTGGCGCCATGGAACACCTACGATACACTACGATTTTCGTATCATGAATAATAATATGGATCAAGAATAATCGTCCTCAGACTGGATATTGGCTGGGCGCAATCATCGAACAGGATTGGATCATTATCCGAATCCTTATACGCAATCTGCGAATCGATTGTTCACATGTGCGCTTTTTAAAAATTTACATCACGATTTCAATCGCGATCGAGAAGAACGAACGTGATCGAATCTTCGATCGCAATTTTTATTCGCGAATAAATGAAAGCGCTTGGAAAATATCGTGTGTTGTGGAGTTAAAAGCAATTGTTCAATTTTTGTCGCTGCGACATTTTCAAGAATAGAAGAATTATTTAATTTTATCATATTTGTTATATTTTGTGTGAATTGAGATTTTATAGATTTTTTTTTTTTTTTTTTTTTTTTTTTTTTTTTTTTTTTTTTTTTTTTTTTTTTTTTTTTTTACGATCTTTTGTTGCATTTTTCTGTCAAATTTTCAACAATACTCAAAGCTTCATATTTTTATATGGAATATTGTTCACGTAACATTTTATATTTTATCTGTATTTTTAAAGAAATGATAATTTTAAAAAATTATCACCGGTGGTTGGTCATTGATTTTAATGAAATGTAATGGAAAGATGTAAAAGGGAAATATTTAAATATTTCCATTAATGCAATTCCCTTTATAATTTTTTAAAATCATCGTTTCTTTATAATTTAATATTAATTCATTATATATATATATATATATATATATATATATATAATGAATTAATATATGGAATTTTAAACGAAATACGTTAATTATTTCAATCAATTATTGTAATTATTTCTTTCTTATATTTTTATACTGTATTCCATAAAAATTATTTATTAAAATTACGATATCAATAAAAACGTTCATCGAATACGATTCAATAAAAAAAAAACGCGTATTAAATTTAAAATGAATAGTAGAATTATAAATATTTAAAATTTTTTTTATTTTATAAAAGCATTAATATTTCAAATTCTGTCTCATTTAAAAGAAACTTTCCCTCTATATATAATTTTCATACTTTTTCTCCATATCGCTTTCCTCATATCCAAATACACAAATTATGCAAACTCTTTTTTATAAATAAGAACGTGGGATGAATATACATGTTATAACGATATTTTATGACGAAATTATCTGAAATAAATACCGACATCTCTCAAAATTATCATATTCGTACGATATAAGATAAATTTCCATAAGTTTGGTATAAATTTTCACAACTGAACAAAACGAAACGAATTTCGTTCCACGAGGAGTACATCATGGTACAATTTCGAAAAATTTTCACGAACAAGATCGTTACTTTAATCTTGTTTTCGACGATGGAAACGATTTAGAAAGCGATGTTCGAGGTCTCGAAAATATAGAGGATGGAAAACAACGTCGCGATTACGCCGTTTCACGTCTCATCGGTCGCCTCAAATCAATTTGCCGGAAGTAAAAAAGAGGAGGAACGCTTGTCCGCCTCCGTGAGAACTCTTAATTACTCTGCTTGTTACCAAGGCGAACTTTCATGCATCGCCACTCCGGATACAGCCTTGTAGTGATATTGCAATCGACTTTTAATTTAATATACCGTCACGCTAATATGCCAACAATATGTTTACAGCTAGATCGATGAAATTAAACCGGAAGAAGAGAAATAAAACTTGATTTCGATAATTGGTATTAAGACTCGATAATTAAACATTTGGCGAAATATATTTGTGAAAACTTATCGAAAATAAGGAAAGAATAAATTAAAATTGTTTGAATGCTGCTCGTTTTTCACACGTAATAAGTTTTATTCGAAATTCAAGTTAAAATAATTATTATGTCGATTATTAAAAAATTATATGATTCTATTGAGAAAAACAAAGATGTCGCGACTTGTACATATCCACTTGAAATATTATTAACACCAGATTATTTCCTTCTATATCATTAATTCCTATTTTAATAAAATATTATTAAAAATATAAATTGTTTAATAGTATCTTTGATAATCTATTTAAAAAGTAAGAGAGATATTTCAGATGATGAAGTTATTTTGTTCATCTTGTAGTTTTCGTTTAGAAAAGAAAAAAAAAAAAAAAGATTTTACTTAGTGTTTTTGAAATTGATTGAACATGCAGTGCTTTTTTTTTTTTTCATCACGAGTTATATTCTCATGAGTGATCACGAACGTGTGTCATGTTAATTACCATGCACCTGGCGAGAATCACCCGCATTGGCGTCACCTTGACGGCCATCAAGGTTCCTTCAGCGATCATTGAACTTCATCGACATGCAAACAGTCCATTTTCTATGCTGTCCCTCTACCCAGCTGAATTTTTGAACCTTGTTCCAAGCGATTGATTTACAGATAACACTCGTAGGGTTCGTTTTACTTCACCAACGAAACGAAATAAAAAGAAGGAAATTTATAATTCAATTTCACTTCGATGTATTACAAATGCTTAGTTCGTTCAGTATTATTAATTGTCTCTAAATGCTGCTATGAAAATTGATAAATAATTACTTACTCCATTATATAATTACTTTATCTATTTTTCGATTCATATTTATAACGAATATTCCATAATTTTTTATTAGAAAATAATTTAGTATAAATTTTATATATAATATACACGATAAAATTTTACATACATATTGTATTTATATTTTAATATGATTCAATTATTTTCACGAACCGGATATTTTCAAATCGGATATTTGATCCACGATGTATGCAGCAACGTGTTTATATTATGCCGTTTCCACTGACATCTTTGAATTTAATCGTTTTATTTTCGCGCAATTATTTCCTTTTTCGCGAGAGACGTTTCGAAATATAAATGTCAAGATCTTCATTCGGATGCAAGAGGTGGGCGAGAGAAGGCTGACTCGCGTGAATACCGAGAGAGAGAGAGAGATTTTCTTTCTCGTATCTTCCCTTTTTTCACAGCAGTTTTTAAATTTGAATAATCTATAGTATATAATCTGCTCAAGTTCGCTAAGGTGTACGTTGACTGTACGTCGACACGTGTATCCGTATCGATTTGCACGAGAAACACGCTTAGCCTTTGCTTACATTTACGCATTAATGCGATTCGATCAAATATACAAACAGAGAGTGAAACGATATCTTACGTGGTCGAATAAGTCATTTTAACAAGTCAATCAAAAGATCAAATTAAGCATTCATCACGGATCATATTAATTTCTACCCATCCCATTATCCTAATATTTTTATTCTTCTTTCTGTCCATTTTGTTCATTTGCACGAACGCTATATATAACTTTTATTTTTTCATATCAACGAATTATTGAAAAAAATTGGCAAAATATACACGATATTAGTAAATTTTATATAAATCCACAGTCTCAACATTTGTTATCCCAATTTTTCCAAATTTAACAATCAACTAAAAACTACCCTTGCAGATATAAAACCACCATCATGCGAAACATCGAAATCGAATGTAGAATCGCGTTCAAACCACCCTTAATCGTATCTCGAACGAGGAAATTTTATTTTTCTCCATTCCTCTCGATCGTCCCAACATAATCCCTCGATCACACCCTGTAAAACGTCTCGTCTAGTTATCGAATCAATTTCTTTTTTCACCGCAGCCTATCCAACAACCAATCCAATTTCCACCATTCCCTCCCTCCGCGACTCCACAACTCTCTCTTTATCGCGTCGAGATTTGGATTCGATGCATCGCCATTCACGAGATGCCAACCGCTCGTGGAGACGGAGCGACGACGCCGACGACGACCATGTCACCGTCCTTGAACCCTCTCTCCACCCGTGGATCTTCTCTTTCGCCACCTCCTTCGCTGATGTTTTCTAGATTTCCCAGAAGGCCGCGGTCACTATCGCTTCGATTATCGATCGGTTCTTCTTCGCTTGACGCGCGCGGATAGAGAGACCGGCTGTCGAACCGGTCGAACCGAGGGGATTAATTATTCCCCCCTCCCCCCTCCGATTCGAGGACGTGTGCTTAATGCGATTCTGATGTTTACCGCGTTTCAACGTTCGTCAAGATACATATTTACACGGATGACTGGGATCCATCGGATCGAGTGCTGTTTGATCCTGAAATTGAACCGCATTTTTCCACGTGGCTTCCTTCCTTCTCCTGTTCGACGCGCGCGTGCCACGTGCTGGATCGGATCGAATGAATATAATATTTGGATTTTGGTCGCGCGAGGAATCGTTCGATCTTAAAATTTGGTTCATTTCTCGATGATTTCGTTTTCATTTCATAAATTTTGAATAACTGGAACTGAGTATACGCAAGTTGTTAAATATTTTCTAAAATTATAAGAAAAAATTCCTATTTGTTTGAATCACTTATTTATATAAACAGGCTATGAGATAGAAAGTCTATTCAAGGTGGAGATAAAAATATAAAAAAGTAATCAAACGATTATATAATTTTTCCTCTAATGATCGATACAAAATAAATACATTATTCATCGAACGAACTTATATTTTATCGTCAAATATTTGAAAACGATAATTACATTGTAGGCCTATAATTATTTTGAATTTAGTATACATTGATATGGAAATCGAATTATTTTATTACTTTTCCTCGGTTTTTCGTAGTGTTTGATGGACGGTACGTGTATGGGGTTACGATAGGATACGAATGAAATATTCGGTTGTTGTGAAAACAAAAGTGCAGAATTATTTGGACTTTTTTTTTTTGCAAAAGATGTTATATCGATTTTCTATCATTGTGAAATTGGGACTCGTTATTTAGATTGAAGAAGATTATCGTTTACGAGAACGTCGATAAAGTGAAAAATTATTGACGTAAAAATGAAATTATTTTCTATAAGATGAACGGTTCTTGTCATTTCGAGTTGTTGCCTTTTATTTTTACCGGTGATAAAATTTGCTTGTGCATTTATCCATCCGCCCACGTTCACGTTCATATCGAATCGTGCAATGAAGTATCATGTAAACGAAAATTTTAAAGTATCGAGAAAGCGTATACAAAAATATTATTACTATTTAATTTGGTTCATTTCTCGATGATTTCGTTTTCATTTCATAAATTTTAAATAACTGAAACTGAGTATACGCAAGTTGTTAAATATTTTTTAAAATTATAAGAAAAAATTCCTATTTATTTGAATCACTTATTTATATAAACAGGCTATGAGATAGAAAGTCTATTCAAGGTGGAGACAAAAATATAAAAAAATAATCAAACGATTATATAATTTCTCCTCTAATGATCGATACAAAATAAATACATTATTCATCGAACGAACTTATATTTTATCGTCAAATATTTGAAAACGATAATTACATTGTAGGATTTTACATTGTAAAAACCAATCAAACGAAGAGAAAAACGATTCTCGAAGATTGAGCTATTTTCGAAATTACTCGAAACTTTAAGTTTCTTTCGGATTTACGGTCAGCATCCGTAAAATGTGAAACGTTTATGTCGGTCATCTTCTTAGAAACTTGTAAATTTCAATCTGTTTAAGGGAGAGAAGATCAGGAAGAATTGCGATCAGGATTAAGCTTAAAGAATAGTTATGACTTTCAGAATTTCGGACTTCCATTTTCACGGAAATGTTTTCTATTTTAATCCTGAGTTAAGATTTTTCACCGAGATTACAAGAAATAAAATATTTTCTACGTAGATCAATACTCTCGAGAAAGATTCTATAAATATATGAATTTTCCTTTCGATTCTCCTTTCTCTGCATTCTTATATATTTCTACAGAAATAGGTAAAAGTTTCATCGAAGAGAATGGGATGAAAGAGAGAAGTATAGTAAAGCCAAGATAGATAATTCAATGATCTCATCGAACCAATACGATATTTTTGGAATGGCTATAAAATTTTACAGCTTGATACAATCTACGTACAAGGCGATATGATAAACTAGGTGAAAAATCATGTTTTGCTCAATCGTTATATTTCAATATTTCCAATATTTTTTTTTATATTTCGAGACTATGAAAGTCCAGGATTACGTTACGTACGTACGAGATTAATGAAAAATGAATTCTTCCAAATATCTCATATATGCTTACGAAATAAAATAAATTTAAAAAAAAAACTTGTTATAAATTCTCAAGTGTCGTACACGATTTAATAAATATCCACACCATCGTTCAAAACTTTGTAAAAATATTTATAGAAATATATCTAAATAAAGATATTTTCCCTAGTAAGCAATTCACTTTACATATTATATATAAATAATTAACATCCTATATTTATATTTTTTATTATTTTATCAATTATTTTCGCAAAACATCGTTATCGTGAAAACGCAAAAAAAAAAAAATAAATAAATAAATAAATAAATAAAATTGTAATTACAGTGTCGCACCTCTCCAACATCTAATTTCATCCCCTGGGAGGTCAATAAACCCCTACCCACCGGTACACAATCTCGCGTCAAGAGGATTCCACGTAACCACTCGGCCAGAAACACGAGTAAAGAAGAGTCTCGCAAACTTTCGAGAAACTTTTCCTCGAACTAACACGGATCAATATCTCGCAGTAGGAGAAAATGTACTTCTTAAACCGGCACCCACTTCGCGGATTCGATCGGCAAACCAATCCGCCTCCTCCCTTCGATATGATCCTCCATTTCGTTCTTTTCTTTTATTTTCGGAGAGAGAAAGAGAAAGAGAAAGAGAAAAAGCGAGAGAGAGAGAGATAGATAGATAGATAGATAGATAGAGAGAGAGAGAGAGAGAAGGAGAGGGAGAGGGAGGGGAAAAATAGCAACGAAAAAGGAAGTTGTTATCGATTCTTGGTCGAAAACGATATATCACGTTCCAAACGTTTAACCGTTTGGCAAACGTTGAATGTCTGCGGGTGGGTGGAGTTCCGAGTCGAGATTCCGATCGTGGAAACGATTTTTCAACGTTCTCGGGGAACCAGGAAGTCGATGGTTACGAGAACGGATTGGCAGGTTGCCCGATGCACTTGACCCTGCACTTGCACCCAAGCTCGTGGAAAATCCTGCAACGTTCTTCTCGGGGTCATGGACGATTCTCGTTTTAAACGGAGACCCACACACAACCGTGTTACTTCGTTCGTGTATCGACGTTCGAGGTGGTTTCGCGCGTGCACGCGATATAACGAGAGGTGTAGAAGAGGTATGTATTTCGATGTATACGTGTGTGTGTGTGTGTGTGTGTGTATATATGTATTGGGTAACAAGGATGGATATATGGCGGTAATAATTTGCGTGTACAGGATGTGCGATTGGAATATGTGTATGGAATGCGAAAAAGGAAGTTTTGGTAGAGAATGTATGTAATTGTTTGAAAAAAATGAAAAAGGAAATTGTTTTCAATGGCTCTAATTTTAATTTTCAAATCAAAGCCAGAAATTGGCAATCAGAATTCTATTTATAGAAGATTGATACCGCTTCGCGTTGTGCAACAAATTGTTATAAATGAGAAATTATTATTGTTACAATAATTGTGTTTATGCGCTGTGGCAATCGCTTCGAATAGAACGTATATTATTTTCAGATTTAAGCATTGATTGATCGAGTTCAATCACATTAACCTTCCCATTTTCACATTAATGTTGTATTACCGTAACAGTTTGTCCTATCCAATAGGTTCAATCTGTCAATCGATCAATTGCATCGATTATAACTGGTCCCTGGCTAATATAAAATTATATTTTAATTTTAAAAAATTTTAAATATCTTAATCAAAATTAAATTCAAATTGATATTTCCGTATCTTAATTTGTTCATTGCTTTCGTATCAAAAATATAAAGCTATTACACAATTTTCGATACTTTGAGAATTCATCACACGTATCTTAGCTAAACGTACTTACTGTTTCATTTGAAGAAAAAAAAATTTCCTCGCGTTTATTACACAAGATTTATGATCTTCATAAATTCTCCCCCTCGAAATAAACTCTCATTCGAAACATTTTTACGAAATAATCAACGATTTAAAATACGATCACATCTAAAAGTTTAAACAGGATATCACGTATGTGATATATATATATATATATATATATATATATACACCACATTTCAAAAACTAAATCTCTCGCAACAAATAGAACGTCGTAGAAATTTTACGAGGAATCCTTTCCTCGGGTCGTAAAAATCTTCACACTGATTTATTATATCTCACCATCGACCTTACACTCGCTCTCATTTTCCGATTTTCTTCCGCAATTTTCCAACAGTTTCAACGGACACACGCCCATTTCTCACAACATTTCCGCAACACCGGAGCCAACGGGCATACGCGTCAAAACGTGGAAACGAAAGTTGTGGAAAAAACTCCCTTCTAGACACTATTTCTTTCTTTTCTTCTCTCCTTTTTTTTCACAAACAATTTACGCCATTTACGATAATCGAATACAATCGATCCTCCAAGAATCTACCACGATTCTTCCCGGATAAAAAAAAATCCACCCCCCCATATATATATATATAAAAGCGTCCATACCCTTCACCATTTCCACTTTATCCCTCTGACAAACTCGTTTCCGTCGAAACAGGAAGCTTCAAAGAATCCTTTCCCTCTTCCCATCCGCCTAACGTCACATAGCACGAGTGCTATCTCGCCCCCACATATCGATTCTTTCACGCTCGAAATTTCACAAACGTCGAAACGAACGATCGTATCCTGCGCCAGCCTCACGGCGAAACGTTTCTTCGATCCCTCGAGAGACGGATCGACGCGATACACGTGACGGGGTCTATCACCACGGCCGGATCTGGGGGATGCGATCTCGAGAGCCTTCTTGGGAAATGAGGCCACCTTGATCTTGGATCACGGCGCACAATCGAAAGGCGAACGTGTATATGGTGCTATATGGTGATCGATGACGATCGATTTGTCGATTCGAGAAGGATATTTCTATCGAGACTGGTCTCGTGAGTCTGATGAAATTTATCGATCATTTGTAACGAGATTTCTTTCTTTTTTTTTTAAACGAGTTTGAACTTTACGCGCGGATGTTTTTGTTGTGTCGTTCGTTGATAAGGAGTGTGTATATTTTTCAGAGAGATAACGTTTATCGTTTATTCTTGGATGATGTTGTCAGGTCGAAGTTCAATGTATTCTATCGAACTTGATTATCGGTTATTTATTTTCTCGAACTGGGATCGATGACATTTATGTATTTCATATATCGAAATTATACTATGAAACGTGTCAAAGTGTCTTTAACTTGTTTGTAAAAATAGCGATAGAATTCTATTTTCCCATGGAAGATCTTCAAATCTTCTGATTATTCTATTTCTGGTATACCGTTTTGGATTTTTGATCGAGGAGAGAAGGTGTGGAAATTCCTTGTGAAATTTTACGTTTTGGAAGATGGATTCGGTTAATAGGGGAAATTTTATACATAGTGTTGTTTTGCAAAAGTATATTCAAAGAGAGATCGTAAAATTGAAGCTTAAATTTTTGATTTGACAAGATTCTGTTGAATTTATATGCGATAGAGATTCGATTTTATCATTGTTTCATTATTCTTCAAGTTGAGACGTTAAAAAACGTGTGATTTATGAAGAACGAGACTTATGAAAAATGAAACGAATTAATAATAATAATAAAAATAGATTTATTGCAAGGATTAATTCTAAGAAAAGAAGAAAAAAATTTTCCCTTATTTTATTGCTTCACGAGAATTGATTTTGTACACGTGACGTGTACACTAGCTTTCGAACATATGTCGGTGACACGTTTTCGCGAATGGAGATTTAATCGAGAAAGAGAGAGAGAGAGAGAGAGAGATTCGTCGATCTGGTGGAATGCGGATTCGTTGTTCAATTTGTCAAAACGCTGATCGATATCATTGCAAGGATTTCGTATTTATTTTCTTTTCTATGAATTTTCGAATTTTTCGTTTCACCGCGAGTGTAATGTCGAAAGCTTGGTTGAAAAATGATCTTTTGGCAGTGAAACCAATAATTTTGATTCCAGGAACAACGACGTAACTTATCCATTTATCACGATAGTTGGGAAGGGTTTGTTCATTTCTGAAATTACGAGCCGTTGAATATTTATCACGATTAGAATAATAGATCAAGATTTTTGATCTTTCAATTTAATATCTTCTCAATATTTTAATTTCTCTCAGTGGAAAAATTATACAATATTATATTAATTGCTTCAATTTTAGAATATTCACCGGTCAAAAACAGTGTTACATTAATCCATTAACTGCTATGATCTCTATAAAAAAAAGAAATATACATATATTCAGCGTGTAGAAATTTTTTCCATAAAAATTGTTTGCACTTTTTTATCTCTTTAAATTAATAATTATATTTCAAAATTCCCCCCTTCCAAAAATTATCAATGGACTAAAAATTTCCACCTTTATTATTAATTATCACAAAATAAATACCATACGAATTTATCCAATAGATAAAAAAAACATTGAAAATAATCAATGATCTGATAATGGAAAACTTTGAAAAATACCATAATCTCGCCATCGACTCGAGAGGATCGATCAACGTAACGTGGCCAGAGGCGTTCGAAAAGCTGATGAATCGCGAGATCGACGTAGATAACGGATCCAAAGCCGGAGGATCCTCAAATATTGGACGATCCGGAAGTTATCTGCTGGTACGTGTTCCGCGACATGGTGCTGGCCAGTCTGATCCGTGTCAAAACGATGTCGAAAAACGACACGGTGAAAATGCTGATGCCATTTCACCATTTCACGTCCTCTGCGCGTTCCTCGTGTTCCTTCGTCTTCCACGTTGATGAAATTATCGGAAATGGGCCTGATCGAGGTGAAATTCGAACACGTTTGTGCGATTTCGTTGTCACGTTGCCGAAAAACTTTGGATTAAGGCTGGTTCTCCTCTCGTGGATGGCGTTCTCCCTTCGTTCAAACATCACCACATTCACCAGCTCCTTGACGAGGATCTCGAGCAAGTACGTGATTCTGGTCAACCAATTGCCAGATCGAGCATCGTCCGCTCTTATTTCAACAATTCCATCAGTTTATCGTGGATTTGTATAACAGGTAATCGACCATTCTCCACTTTCGGTTACCCTGTTATTCCTGTCTCTGCTGGTATTTAATTCGATTCGTGAATTATCGAGAATTGGATCGTTCTCGTTTTCATTTATCGAGAAATTGATTTGTAATTGTTCGCATAAGGGGTTGCACGATTTTATACACGAGAATTGAAAATAAGAGAATTTTTATAATTACAGGCGAGATCTCCCTTTTAAAACTTGGAATTGGATTTTTTTCATTAATTGAATCGCAGGTTTTCATCGTAAGATATTAAAAGTAAGTAAATCTTTTAATCGATAAAAATATTCCTGTGACAAGTATCGAGTGACGGGGGCGGAAGAGGCGTTGAACAGTATATTCAAGAAGAATGGAATAGTGATCCAACGATTCACGATCGATCGTTTGAACTGGAACAACAGATTTAGATTTATTTCAATTCATCCATAATCAAAATTAAGATCAAAAGGGAATCAAAATCAATACTGATATTAACGAAAGATTATCAATCGCGAACGTAATTGACGATAAATAAACGATAACCGTTTATGATCGAAAAATAACACAAATTCGATAAAGTAAAAATAAATTACGTTTATTTTTCCAGAGATTCAATAAATCTCTGTTTTGAACAGCCCTCTATGACGTAAAATGCACCTCTGTATTTCGTGAAGAATTCCATTTGGATCGTGTGTGCATCGCGTCAAATCACCCTTGAAACGATCCTCTCAAGGTTTGCATATATGCAAGGTTACGTCACTTTTCTTCGTTTCGTAAAACAATAATTCCTATACGGGATGTATTATCATAAAATACATCCCATTAAATTTTACGTTTATATCTGGAGACGAATATCGTTCAGCGAAAAAGAAAATTTTATTCCAGATCCATTGTCACGTCGTATCGTCTCAATGATAAATCTAATTCCTTATTTTTTTTTTTATTTAATTTATACGAATGTAGATTTAATTAAAGAAGTTTAATCAAAATTGAAGTCAATCATTCTATGGATAATATTAAGCCTTCATGAAAAATTGAGATGTAATAAATAATTGAAAATAATTAATAATTTTTAACAAATATAAAAGTAAAATCGATATTCATAACAATTCTCTGACTAACAATGTAATGAAAAATGTTAATATATTCGTGGAATATCTTTGAAGGATCAATTCCAATCTTTTTAATAAGTCTCATTTTATTTCCGTGTATTGTAAAACGTAATAAAGATATAAAAAAAAAAATTTTATCCAAATTCATCATCTAAGCCTATCAAATACAAAACGTTTCGTATCAAGTTATTTCCATTCGCTTCACCAAGATGGTTCATTTGTTTCGGTTGCACGAGCACCTGACTCTATGCGATATGGAAGAAAATTGAAAGCTAAATTGGATTTTTTTCACTACGATTATCTATAACTCGTGAAGTTCGTTAACTTGTTATGTCTTTCATTGGTTTGCCAATAATGAAAAGTAAATTTTTCAATAAAAAAAAAAAAAAAAAGAAACTGTTGGAAGCTTCATTGAAGGAATTGAAATATTTTGAAATAATTTCTTTACTTTTATTTCTTGTGAGAAGTAAGATGAATCTTTCCGAGGAAATTTTAAAATTCAATTGAATTCATTTACGTTAATTCTTCGAGTATACAGTATCCTTCGAACTATATAATTTTTTCTCAAGATCTTTTTCTTATTCTTTTACACTTTTCTATTTCCAATACGAGTTGGAGATAAAATTTTTCTCTAAATCACGATAAAAATGTCATAAAAATGATCTTTCGTTCTATTAAAATATTTTATTAACATAGCTTAATGTAGCTTTATTTCTTTCGAAGATAAAATCTTTATTATCTCTTTTTGATCTCTTTTTGAACAAATAAAGAAAATGTAATATAGGAGTATTATTATTCTAAAAATAATCATTTTATAGAGGGGCTGATTCTACTTCTCGTTTTAATTAGCCACTCTCTATGCATTAGATTTGACGGTTCAAAGTTAAATTAGAAACGGAGAATCGGATAGGTTTTCCACGTTATCATAGTAAGTGACACAGTATGTTACAAGTTGTGTGCAACGCTGTGTTATGGTCACTTCATATTTATAAAAGAAGATAGAGGTAATATTGCTTCTCGATCTCCAATCTTTAACATCCGTCTATAAAATTTCTAATAATAATAATAATAATAATAATAATATCTTCGAATCTTATTGGATGCTCGAAATATTTTGAAATAAAAATCAAATTGATCGAAGTTTTAAAGTCCATTATTATCCATTTTTTTTAATTTCATTTTCACGAATATTCCTGTTCCAATCACTTGAAATATTCGGATAATAGAAAATTCTTCTCTGAAAAATTTAATCTATTCTCTCCACGATCCTTCAAAATTTCCGCAACATCCTTGAACTTTCGAATTCTCCAAAAATCCTTTGATTACCCTAGACCCTTCGAAATTTTCTTGGATACTTAGAATCTCACCCTTACAATCTCCTATAATCCTTAGATTGACCTGTCCCATTGAATCATCCACAATTCTTCTAAACCACCCGTGATCCCCGTCCAATCGCTCGATTACCTATGATATTTCTTTTCCTCGTTTGTCTTCGAAGATTTATCGAATCTCGTGTCAAGAGCTCGCTCCTCGATACATCTCTCCCTCTCTTTTTCACCTTCTTTCCATCATCGATCATAAAAAGAAAAAGAAAAAAAAAAAAAAAAAAAGAAAAATATTCCTGGAACTGAAACCGACCAATCCATTCGAGGCAAGGCGAGAAATTAATTTCGAGGAATAATTCTATCTCAACCTTGAGCTTGATCGAGGGAAAGCTTTGAACGTAGAAATTCACTCAATCAACAAAGTCAACAGTTCACCAAGGATCGACACAACGATTAATTCCGCTGCGAGAAGAATCGCTGTTGTTGAACGAGGAGGAGCGTGTTTTTCTATCGCGTCGATCTCTCCCTCGACACCGTTCACGCGATGTCGATTCCTCGATCGACCAAAGCGACCACCACCACCACCACCACCACCACCCCCTTTCCTCCCCTTCTGCGTAATTATCACTGGCTGCTACAATTACCACGGCAAACACGAGCAGGATGCACGTTCCTTTCGTTTGTTCGAACTTTTCCCCACCTTCCTCTCCCTATCCTGCGAGATACTTCTCGTCGTTAGTTTCCGTCCTTGCCGCGGAAACTTTTTGCCAATTTGCTCTGGCTCCGACATCACCGTGCAAAAGTATCAGGGGAGTTTATTCGCTTGAAATTGTGCGAGGACGAGGATGTTGGGAATTGAATCGATTTCGTTCGATAATTTTTTTAACGCTTGTGCGAGTTTTTAAATATATATAAATATATTACGAATAATACTTGGATTACTTTTACTTAATTTTCATTATTTTTCTCGCGTTTTTTTTTTTTAAATTTAAAGCCGTAAAAGATATGATAAAACAAATCCATACGAAAGGGATATTAGTGATTAAATAAAAAAAATAATAGTTAATAGAACTTATTCTTTCTTTAATGGAATTAATATTTAAAAATTGCAAATAATCTTTTCTTCTTTGCCAGATTGTGATAAGTAATATTATAATGATACGATTATAAGTCGAACTCCCTTCTTGCCAATTTTCGATCAAACCTCATCACGACTCGTTAACGTGTCCGAACGTGTCCATTGACGAGGAGATTTGACAAAGGGAGAATACTGCATGTCACGGTCGATTGTTATTCTTGTTCCGTGAATCGAGCGGGGGTGGGATTGAATAATCCCTTTGCCGACTCGTAAACAAGCTTCTACGGGTTGGATCGAACGTGACGCGAGAATCTGATTAAGAATTACCGGATTAGATTCTTTCACGCTTCTATTTCGGTTGCTTGGTCATTCCGTCTTGAACGATTAAGATCCCATTTACTCGACATCAATTTTTTCTTGCACACGTACACGTGTGGATAAAAGCGACGCATTATATATTCATTTATGAAACACGGGTTTATCCATTTTTCAGATAATTTAAACTTATTCTCAAACGAGTAGGTTAAGTAGGAATATTCAAGGATTAGATGAACGTGAGATAAATTCAGGGAAGGTTTAAATAAAAAAAAAAAAAAAAAAAAAACCATTGCAAAAAGTATCAACTTTAATAATAATAAATTTATAATAAATTTTCTAGCAGATGTTGCATTATGAGAGAATTTAATTTTAAATTGGGAAAAAAATATTAAGAAAAAGGGCAGAGGAAGATCTTTATACTGATATTAAAGATTATCATCCCTGTAAATATCAATTTGGGTTAACTTTTTGTGTGTTATGGATATTACCATGTTAATCTTTAATCTTTGGAGGAAAGAAATTTTATATGCATTATTTTTCACGTTAATTATTTATATATATATATATTTATGTATTTATATTCGATATTTCAGGAAATTATTAGATCGTATCTTATCTTCCAAGGACACACTTCCGTTTAACCTCGATATTCCATAACGAATCCTTGGAATTTCGTGCACGTTGTTCAATAGATTATGAATCAGGCTCCAATAAATTAGAATTCAACATAAATACAAACAAGCTTAGTTACACGAAACTCTACCTATATTTACTGTTTATTATTAGTGCGTTATTTATCATCGATTAAGTATCGAGTTACTTAATGATCACCGCTTATAAATAATGGAACTGACTCGTCACTCATCGCGTGATCGATCAAAAATTCCCTTGGTCGAAAATTATTTAAACGGTTATCGAACACAGTTCGAGCATAATTTTATCTATTCGTTAATTCGTGAGCGATATAATAGGAAGAATATCTTGCGTGTTGATAATCCGTGGATACAATTATCTAAAAATGAAAGCAGTGATAAGATTTTCACTGTGACATCATATTAAAAATTATCGCTATATTCGAGGAAGACCATAGAATTCATGATTTTGAAAAAAGTCAGATTAGAATATTGTTAGAAAATTAAAAAAAAAAAAAACATTGATATTAGAAATTATCAATTCCAGGATATTATTATATAATAGAATCTATTAATTTTCACAAAATATTATTCCAAACTTTTGACAAAGTGTATGATTCTTTGTAAGTTGATCAAAAGCATCTTTGAATCCCTCTTCATACATCGTTTGCGCATTTGTAACTATAACCTATGCACCTATTTTTATTATAATTT
Organism: Apis laboriosa; assembly: GCF_014066325.1. Taxonomy (NCBI): domain Eukaryota; kingdom Metazoa; phylum Arthropoda; class Insecta; order Hymenoptera; family Apidae; genus Apis; species Apis laboriosa. The sequence continues at coordinate 814,024 of NW_025222928.1, forward strand.
ACAATTACACGCTCATAAATCTGGTATTTTTTTAAATGGATTATCTCTCTTTAGTGTAATAATGTATTTTTCGTATGAATTATTCATTAAAATGTTCACTTTTTATTTTAAGATTTAAATGCATACAAATCTTGCTCGTCTAATAGCAACAAGATATTTTTAATAAAAGGAGGATTTTTCATCGGGATACTTGGAAAAAAATTTATCCATTACGGATCTCTTGTTTCTTAAAATATTCACGAGGGAAAAAATCGTTTATCACGATTTCAAGACGAATTTGTATCTTTATTATTCCAGAAGATTATCAATCCATTAAAAGTTGCGTTGACGATATTTCATTTGCAATTTTCTTTCGATAATTAGGCATTATTGAATTTTGTTCTCTATTTTCAAGAATTCTTTTCTTATTCTTTTCTTTTTTTTAATATATATTTTACTCCAATATATTTTTTTATATCAAAATACGTAATTTACATTATTCACAATTTTTAACAATATCGTTATTTGATTTTCAATAGATTGAAATATTACTTTTTTTTATTAACTATTTCCTTTTTTATCAACCCAATCAATCTTATATAAATTTGATCCTTAATAGCTCAAACAGTATTTCTCTCCCCATTTTCTTTCCTCCTGCAGTCACTCTTCACATATCACATTTAAAAAATCCCATTTTCAATTAAATTTCTTCTACAATCTATTAAAAACTACACTACAAAAATTTGAATTTACTAACAACCCTATTTCCAATTTATCTTCAAAAATTCTAAAAGAGATTCATAAGCTTCCACAACAATTTCAAATTAATCAATTAACATTTAGAAAATTTACACGATCACGGAGATCACGCTTATCGCAATTGCGATGAACCATCAACCCTTTTACTCCGATTATTCTCGTCGACTTTTTAAAACCTTCGAAAAGCAAAGATGCTTCACAGAGGACATCAACACCCCGTATACGTTATAAATCGATCGACGACTATAATCGAGCCCGTATCACAGTGTCCTCCGCCTAATTGCGAATCATCGATCCCAAGTTACGTTGTCACGTGGCTCGGCTGTTCAATTTTCGATGCTTTCCTAATCGTTCGAAACCCGTCTCGTCGATAATTGCGTCAGTTTGCCCGTGCGATAGGTTTGATCGACAGACTGTCTCGACTGAAATTAATTCTTGATACGCTCAGAGGGCCGATAGACGCGTCCAGGGACCACGGATGGAATATATTGGGGGATAAATTGATTATTTTCGTCCGCGACCAGATATCGCCCTCTGATTTCATTCAAACCGTTGTGAATATTTATCCATTAAGAGAAATCAGATATTTTTTCTTTCCTTTGAGAAAGTTTATCTTGATTTTGATTAAAAAAAAAAAAAAATGAGTTTGAGAAGATTTTGGTGGAACCGATATATATTTAATTGACAGTGTTTAATAATTCTTGATAATGGATAAAAATTCTTTATTTGTAGATTTTGTATAATTTTAATATTCCAAAGGTAAAAAAGATTTAATAAATTAAGATAGGATCCATTTGGTGAGTTTTTCTCTATCCACGAATTTGCCATAAAAAAATAATCGTTATTACTATTTTTCTATCATTTTCTTTAACTATACATAACTTGAAAACTGCAGTACATACACGCTTATATATTCATATATAACGTTATTTATTTATTTCAATATATATTGACTCTTGAAATATTGATAGCTATTTCTGAGTCACCCTTTGAATAAAGTGGAGATAGACAGTTATCAGAATTTCGTTGGCTGGTATCGATCGGCGAATCAATAATGCTTTTCACTGGTGACTTGTCACTTATATTTAGGTACAATCATGTTTTAACTGTATTATTCGTATGATATTATTGAAAAAGCTATGTATAGAAATATCAATTTAAATGAAATGATTATTATTAATACCAAAAACAAAACAAAAAAAAAATGAAAAATGAAAAATTGTATACCTATAAATTGTTATTTTTAATATTCCAGTCATTTAACGAAGTCGTGGAATATAGGGCATTGTTGAATTTATCTCATTGTGTCCCTTTTTTTTTTTTTTATACACGTTTCAAAGAGATCGATATCTCCCTATACACCAATTGTTTTCTCTATAAATTCCTGTACAGCGAGGAACTATCTCAACTCGACTGTACACTCGACTTTTTCAGTTTAATGGAGTTTCTGAGGTAAACCCATTTATAGATTAAAATAGGTCATCATATACACGTAACTGGGTTGTTCTATTACGATATCATGCCGAGATACTATTCTAATTGGGCGTACATATCTAAATGGAGCGGGGATTTCTGTCACTTTTCGTGATAAATTATAGTGATAACAGAATCAGGGATAAAATTATTAGACAGGATTGTGATGGATTAATTAAACGAATCATTTTCATCGATTTGTTATTGTGATTTCAATTTATCGATGAAATTTCTGTTTTCTTTCGAAATTTGTTAATTTCCAAGATCCTTCCTTTCTTTGTTACATTGTCTCGAAATTTATTTTTTTTTTTTTTTAAAGTTGGCGAATCTCATTATGGAATAAAAAATTTTAAAAAATTCTGGTATTCTTAAAGTATATCTTTTTTACTACAGAATTTTTCATCAGTTTAAAAATAAAACAAAAGAATTAGAAAAATTTTTTATTCAAGACCCTTCTTTCAAATTAGATAAGTGACTAAAAAAATATTACCTTGATATTCTAATTTCCACTTTAATCAATATTTTTTTAATCTCATTATATATATTTTTAATATTCTAATAATAGTATAGATTTAATAATTTTTATTTAATAATTTAATAATATTTATTTTATAATAGTATAGATTTAATAATAGTATAGATTTTATACATTTTATACTTGGAGAATATACGATATTGAATAAAAAATAAAAAAAGTAATAGGTACAAATAAATCTCTTCTAAAAAAACAAAAAAAAAATATGTATATAAAGGGGAAAAAAGTTACAAATGAGATATTTCACGTACCATTAAAAAATATATTTTGTTTTTTATATTAAAATTCAACTTAACTCATTTTTCTTCAAATATTGAAAATACTCTCATTTTCTCTCCAAGTCTTTAAATCTATTAATTTTTCTACGATATTGTACCATCTAAAAAAGAATTTATTTTTATTATTCATTCAACCTTGTTTATGTCAAGAAGAATCTGATAAACCCATAAGGAATTCCGAATGGGTATCATAAATCTTTTTCCCCAATAAATCGTGTTGGCCTTCCTTATCTCCTTATCTCCCACGTTCAATTCGTCACAAAAAAAACTTTTCCACGAAACATCTCACAATGAACTCAGTCGAATCGAAATTAAGGGGTAGCAGCGATCGGTAAACAAAATGACGTCGACACAAGGGTGAAATATAAAGTCCCACCCACGCAAAAAGACCGATTTGATAGAGGGTGTTTTTCATATCATGATGCTCTGCTATTTGTCCTACGTCAATCGACACTACGTGACTTTTTTCTGTTATTTTTTGGGGGGGAAAAAAAAAAGAAAAAGATTTATATCCTTTCAAGTTCTTCGATTTCGATTTATTCGATCAATATTTATTTCATTCTCTCGTCGACGACCGATGCGTTTTTTGATTAATTAAGTATAATTTTGAAAAAGAGAAGTGAATGAAATAAATAAAATTTTTGTGGAAAAATTCTATACAAATCAAAAGGTATTTGTCTTTTCTTCTGTCGTGCTCGATTAGTATAAATTTTGATTTTTACGTTAAATAATATAGATTGAAAAGGTACACAGATTATTGTTATATCATAATTAACATATAAATTTTACGAAATGAAGGATCAATCATTGACTTTTGTTAAGTAAATAAGAATGGGATTATTCTATCTTATCGGTGAAAAATATTTTAATAAATTATTTCTCTTCGTTAACGAGAGGGAGAAATAACACTGTACTGTGGAATGTCAGTGTATTTTTCTAAAAGAACAAGGTTTACGACTAACAGCCCTAGGCAATATAAACTATCGCAACTTGTTTGTGCAACTGTTGACATGCAATTTGTTATTGAGCTTTATAAAGCTTTCAATGAAATATCTGACTAAAATTTATATAAAAAAATATAGAAATCTCATATTTGTCATAGAATTTTTCATTCCTGTCCTATAGAAAATTCTTTATTAATAATCGATCAATCCTATCTTTTATAAACTTCTATGATATATCATAATATACTAAATTTATTTAATTTTCATGAAATCATATATGTTTCAACAATTTTAATTAATCTATTTTTTCTTCCCTTGTTCCATTTATAAAATCGATCGATACGATTAAAATTTCGAAGATGAATACCTTCATCGTGGAACTCGATCGTGATTGTCAATTGTGTCAACATCATTTAATCGCGGTATAATAGGATTAAAATGCTCAAAGACGTCATTAAAAAAGCTTCTGAAGGAATTTAAGAACGAACAAAAAACGTTGATCGGGGAGGGATGGTGGAAGTCGCAGACAGAAATTCAATATATTGGATAATTAAGTTTTGATACAAAAACCTTGACATTTGTACAACGAAACAACGATATTTCGGAAGAGAAGACAGGAAATGTAAATGTTTGGAAGAGAAAACTAGAATTGGGATGAATTTTGTTAGGATGAGTGGTTTTTGAATTGGAATCGATAAACTTGTTTTCTCATCGTTTGATCTTTTCCCTGATAGTTTAACTTTCCTCCGAGAGTGAGTATAATGAAAGATATATAATGAAGGTATTAATAAAGATCGACGTGGAATTGATGATAAGAGGGACACAAGAACTAAGATAATAGAATTCAATTTTTGGATTAAAATAAAAATTAAAACTTGGAAATAAGTTTAATTCTTTTTTCTCGAAGGCTTTGAATGTTGGATATCTTTTTCATCGATTAAACTTTAACATTTAACCCTTTTATCTCTAGGGAGATACGTATAGTCACTGTGAATATTTTTATACAGGATGTGACTGTTGTATTATTGTATAATCTTTAATTATATTGAGATTATCTTTATTTAATAACCATTAGCAGAGAAATCTATAATAATAAACTATAATAATAAATTATAAACTTATAATAATAAATTTTAATATTAAAATTATAGGAATTTGCGCTATATCATGTTTCCAATTACATGTTTGCATTAATATTAAATCAAAAAATTAACTTCAAACGTATCCTCTCACTATAATTCTCACCAATATAATTTTTCGTTACGCTCAAAGCAGCACATCAAGATTTAAAACGTTTCACATTTTTTAAACCAAAATTCACACGTCTCGTATTTAATCTCCAAATTCGAAATTACACATCTACATCAATATTAAAAATAATCTTCGAATAAGTATTATATTTCATGCGTACGAATGGCAAAATAAATATCAACACAGCATATTTAAAACAGTTTTCCAAAATAGATTTCCACGCGTTCGTTTCCAAATTTATTCTCCATCCAAATAGTATTCAATTCAGCCTATCAATTCCGATCAACAATCCCAAACAAAAGAATCACGTCGAAAGGCTTAAAGATTCAATAGAACAATCGAGAGGAATCCTTGCCAATATCATAAGTAACGAAGTTCTCTCTCGCTGCTTACACTTACTTTTGTCTATTATTCATCGGGATTTCCGAAAGGAAAAAGCATTACGTGGCCTATTATTAATGCTACGATTCCTCAGGATTCTGCTCGATCGATCGCAGAAACGCCAGCCACATTTTCATACTTGGATAGAAACGAATTTTCTTTTTTTTTTCTTTTTTTCTTTCTTTTTTTTTATCTTGGACAGAAAAAGACAGGGAGAAAGCGTGGGCAGTTGAATAATTCCGCACCTGCACGGACATATTTCTTGCATGAATACGTGTGCCACTTGTGTGTTCGACCGGTTATCGTTTGCGCAAAGAACATCATAGATTTGGCACGAATCCAAATCACCTCTGCCATCTGGCCAGAAACCCCTTTCTTGCAAACAGTATCCCTATTTTTCATCCTGCTTCTGATGGATAGTGATTACCAACGAACCGTTTCCCTTTTAGCGAACAATGAGTCCCTTTTCAACCCCGATTTATACACCGGTCTCCGTTGTGCCTGCGTTAAATTTACGATCGAACAAGTTAATTCACTTGGAAAGTATTTTCTTTCTTTCTTTCTTTTTTTTTTTTTTTTTAATTTTAAATCTTAATATCTCGTCAATTTTTCAATTCGATAAAATATTTCTTTGATATGTTATTACATGAATTCAAATTAAAATTCTGCATAATTTAAATCGAATACAAAAGATTTAAAAATTAAAAATCAAAAAAAAAAAAAAGCGATGGATATTCAATATCATAATGGAATTCGTTTGAACAAAATAATTTTATAATATAGAATGGAATAAATGGAATAAAATAGTATATTTGTCCTCGATGTAAAGTAATCATCTTTATGAGATATCGTCAGAATATGACGTTACGCCTCTCCCTTTTCAATCGGAAATTAATCGAATGTGGAAGAATGTAAAGTGTATCGTTCACAAAAGTGGCTCTTTTTCCAATAATAATTCCGAAATACCCTTTATCGATGTAAAATATTATTTGAAGTGGATACTACTTCATTCCACGTATCCACAAAAGGCAAATGCATTATGTATGCTCGGTGAAGTATCATTATCGCCTCTAATCCCCGATGTGCCACTCTTTTATGACTTCCTCTCGTTAAAAATTACTAAACTTCAGTTTTTCCTTCACAGGATATAATTCACAATATTGTTGAAATATTGTTTTATTAAAAAAGAGAAAAGCAAAATTTTTTTTCAAATAAGTTTATTGTTTGTTTTGTACTTGTTGTTCAATTCAATTTAACGAATTATTAAATATAAATATATTTAATAATTTTTCGTATTATAATAATCTTTTTCTCGTTCGCAATTTATCAATTTAACTATTCGTGATATTTTCTATTCGTTTTACCGTGTACTTTTCTTCCCGTTCGAACTATTGCGTTATTTATTCGAAAAAAATATATCAATAATTTGATATCTACCCTTTCAAATTGTAGGGTGAAATTTTATTGCGCGTTTAAAAGGCCCAAAGGTGACCTTAGTATCTCGATAAAAAAAGGCCAAGTATCAAACAAATGATTGTTGCGTTCCCTTTGATATTATATGACCTTTTTTTTTTAATACTCTCTCGTATAACAAACAGTTTACGAGTAATTTAAAGCAGTCGATTTAGGTGAATCACCTTGTAACACGTCTACACCTTCATTAGTATTGGAACGTTTATGAAAAAATTCCAAAAAAAAAGAAGAAGAGAAATTATTCGAAAATAATTTCATTTATTTTATTTTAACGCAAAATAAGATAAAAAAAGTTATTATTTAAACAAAAGTTACGATCACTCTTATTTCTCAATTTTTCCCTTCGTTCATTTCATAACTTATTTCTCTCAAAAATAACAATATCCAAATTCGTAGATCTTTTTCGACATTTCATAATCAAAATCCCTCCAAAATTTTTCCTTCGATTTTTTCATTACTTATCATTATTCCCAAGTTACACTAAACAGAAAAAAAAAAAAAAAGAAAAGAAAAAAATATAATAAAACGAGTATCTCATACCCTCCCCTTTATATTACGTCCACGAGAGAAAATGTCTTGTCCACCGTCGGTGTTACGTCCACCAAGGGATGCGCAAATTGTTAAACCTATTCCCACAGGGATGATAGAATTTCGACACGGTCGACACCGATGACCTTGACCGCGGTTATCGACCATTTCGTTTCCTTATCAGATCGAGAACGTCTCTTATATATAACCAGGGATCGCTAAAACTCGATTCGTTGTACGCCAACGTAGCGAAACGCAAATGAGGAGAAGTCCTTGCGCGAATTTAATTGCGAAACTCCATCGCATTTATAGTTCATGGCCGTGGCGAAAATCGGTTTGATTTCCATTGATACCGGGGAATTATGTGGAAATCGGCTTTCGATTCATTCGCCATGATCAAAGGGATCATAGATTGGGGTCGGAACCGGAGGATTTGTAATGAGAATGATGGAATTTATGCGGAATTAGAACGATAGGCGTAATTGCAGTCGGTGTATTTGAAACGAACGGTAAAAATATTTATACTGAAATTTTCGCCTTTTCGGGGTGAAATTCCTTTTTTAATTAATTTAATGTTAATCAATTTACGATGAGAGTATATTCTTCTTCATCGATTGTGAAGAAGATACAGCGTGTCTATCTCATTGGAAAGAAATATCGTATTGATTAAGTGTATAAGAGATAAATAATAAAGTATCAAGATATTTTAAGAAGATGGAATATTCAATATTTTCCTTCCTTTTTCCAATACGAAAAATTCGTATCAAGGTAAAAATAGATTAAACAATTTAACAATTTAAAATTATCGAATAGAGTATGATTCAAGTATCTATATTTACTGATTTAAGTTTATCAAAATATAAATTCGTATATCTATTCGTAAAACGAAATAATAAAATGTATAAAATATATCGTTTCGTTGAGATATTCCGTATATGCATGTAAATGCAATATGGCCGCTGAAATTCAGGTTGGAAGAAAGACGAATATTACAACTTCCTAGAGTGAAATTTCACGCGAATATTAATCGTAAACTTAATTGTCCAAGAGAGAATTTACGATGTTAGCAAAAGTGTATGCAAGCTGACTCGAATCGTTTCGACTGGCTTACCTCACCGCATCACACGGACCAGGAATAATTACACATACATTACACCACGAATAATGTTTCACAGGAAGTGGAAGATTCCGTGTCAGTAATAATCGCCAAGATTGACGGAGACAAGCCTCGAGAATTAATTGGAAAAGAAACATTGTGCAAGTTTGTGCTTTGAAAATGAATCTCCCTTTCGAATGAAAATGAATTATATCGATCGTGATAAGTAACATTCCTCCATCTCTTTGATTCGATGTTTCACTAGAGAGAGAGAGAAAGAGAGAGAAAGAGAGAGAGGAGAGGAGAGGAGAGGAGAGAGAGAGAGAGAGAGAGAGAGAGAGAGAGAGAGAGAGAGAGAGAGAGAGATTGCTCGAATTCAAGAGGGAAATTTCGAGGCGAATTTTGGAAAGAGTCGGAGAACGGAATAATTTTTCCCCTTTCGTCGAAAACTTTCTTGGAAATTAATATTTCTCTCTCTTTCTCTCTCTCCTTTGAAGATTACACGATTATAGTGGGTATGTTTCATTTAGGTGGAAGAGGATAAGTTTTAAACGAAAAAAAGGTGAGATATTTACGTAACCTAAGTTTAAGGTTCACCACGATGAATTCTAAGCGAGATGTAGTTTAATCCCAAGCGTCTTGTAACCTTGGATAGTTTCAAGAAGATCTATTTGGTTATACGGAAGGTGAATTCGCTTCACGAGAAAGTGCGGGATGAGGGATGAAGCGTGGATTAGGAGAAAGGAAGGTCGATCGATAGCAAGAGTTTTGGGGGAAGATGAAATCTTTGGTAATTGATACTAATTGATATTAAGTCTACAGTGAACTAGCACTGTGAAAGGCATTGAAATATATATCGTTTCAAGACTTTCGTTTCTTTTCTTTTTTTTTAATGGATAGATAGTAAAAATTTCCACTCGTGCATTCTTCAAATTTCTTTCTATTTAGAAATATATTCTTCGCTCCCCTACAAAAATCTATATCAAATAATTCCAACAATCTGTCTCATTAACACAGTTAATGAAAATCAATAAGCCTAATTTCGCAAGGATTGACACGGAAATACAATTTTTATTGTATCTGTATTCTGTATTGATAACTGATCATTCGACATTCAATTGAAAGTGGAAAAATAATATTTCCGATAAATGAAAATTGATGATGATTAGCAAAAGTGGTTTCAATCATTTTCCATCCAAACGAGCGTTTATGTTCGTTCAATTATTCAAAGTCGAGCGTTGTTGCGTGCTCGAGTAATAGAGTGTAGAGAGAGAGAGAGAGTGAAAGAGAGAGAGAGAAAAAGAAAATAGAGAAAAAGAGAGAGAGAGAGCGAGCTAAAGTTGACAGTTCTCAATGAAGCTCGATCATATTATCGCAATTTAATACGGGAGAGAATGCATCCATCGTGGAAATGGAATCGAAGCGCGACCGGCTTTGACACGGCGATCTCGAAAATTGCGATCATCGAAAACTGGGTCACTTTCGCTTTGAATAGGCTTGACCGATTACGAGAAGAGGCCGAAGGAGGTGTCAAGCATCAAAATCTGCAGTTGAATAGGGACTTTAACGTTTACGGTTTAGATCAAATGGGCGTCCATAGGGGCGTGATAGATCGACCGGAAACGGAAATTGTAACCACTGTTCTCCGTTAACGCACCATTTGCCAATGAAACTATCCGGGCTCTGAGCATCGAACGACCCATGTGTACAGTCTTTGATCATTGAATTATACCTATGTGCAAAATTTCCAATCGTTAGCTATGATAATACACATTATAAATGAACAATGTTGGATTGTTTGAATCCAAAGGATAGATAAATATTAATACGAATCAATGAAATTAAATATAGATAAATGTTTCTTTCAATATTCTTCCCTTTCTTCTTAAGATTATTAATAAATTATTAATAAATTAATAAATTAATAAATTAAAGATGATATCTAGTTTTTCAATTTGTAATAGTGTACGTAACATTCTAATTATTGATAAATATTTCTAATAAATTTACGTTTCTAAATTTTATAAAAAAAAAAAATTAATTCGATTCGATGTTTGCATCGAAAGATATAAAATAATCTTTGTGGTTTTCTTCGAAAAATGAAAGTTCGATTAATACCTTTCTAATTAAAACTAATTAATTAGTATTTAGTATTTAATATTTATTAAAATTAGAAGGCAGTGGAAACCATAAAAGGGAGCAACATGTTACGATAAAAATTTAAATTTTCACAGCAACAAATTACGAAAGTACGAGAATATGGGCGACGTTTGTGGAAGCGAATTTTTTATGCAGACGGTGGACTTTAATTAAAATCAAGTCATCCTTGGAAAGCCTGTTCCTAAATTTTATCCTCCTCGAAAATACGTAATTTCTACGACAATATTGATTTTCATTATCGTAATTTTATACGTGTTATTTATTTATCGCGCAATTTATTCCGAACTAAGCGTAATGAAAATTGCGATCACGCGACGACATTGAATCAAATCGATCGTTCATTGTACAAAAAATATCGAGTTTACCATTCCGTATACTGTATTCAAACTTTATTATCCTGATAACTTATCTTAAACATTTTTTCGTCCATCTTCTATTTCTCATTTTCGATTTTCCGATATCGAGTCAAAAAATATTGTTAGAGATATCAATCGTATCAATCTTTATCTACGTGTATATCGATCAATGAAAACAAATCTTATGTAAGATTCAATAATATTATCGTAGACATAAGATACATTTCTCTGTTCAAGAGCAAACCGGAAATCATCCGCGAGATTTGATCGTACATAAGTTGTACATTACACATGTATACATTGGACAATGAAGAGAGAAATAAATATATTGCATATAATTGTATGAATTAAATTTAAATAGAATTAGAACGTTCGTCACACATTTATTCAATCTATAATTTTTTTCTTATTATTCTTCTAGTAACCTCTTCGATTCAATTCCCTCTTTCTCCGTTTCGATAAAATTACCTCGTTAAAAAATATAGAAATCACAATATTTCCAAAATATCAACAATCCTATCGCAATATCCATCGACCACGAATTTACATTACAAAAATCGATGCACAATCGAAGTAAATTCGAAGAAAAACGAAAAAACCTCTGTCGTTAAAGAATCCAATTCCATCGAAAAATCCTAACAACGTAGGATAATATACCTCTAATACCTCTTTTCCACAGCATTCCATGTTTTCCCAACACGTTATAACGATCACACCACACGATCGACGACGAGCCAACCTTATGCACTAACCGTGTGACTATCAAACCGGAAAACGGACGGGTCGGATTAAAAGCGCATTCTCGTGCGTCATCCGCCATTGAAAATTCGCACAACTGCCCCTGTGTACACGTGATTTAACTCTGGCGCATACGGCATATACATACGCGTGATGATGAAAGATATACGACGAGGGGAGGTGTTTTTTTTTTTTTTTTTTTTTTTTTTATACGAAATACGAAACGTCGACGCCGCGAGAATCCCTGACTTCGTCTGTGGCTACTTGTTTAATTGGCCTCGATGCGCAAGTTCAAACAATACCTGTTACGCGTTAAAACTGGAACGCGTTTATTTTCGCGGTCAATCCCGCCCGCCTTTCCTCGCCCAACAATCGGTCGTTTCGTATTTCCCGCGCCTCCCCTCCCTCACCAACTGGAAACGCGGACACGATACACGCTTTCTGATTATTGAAACGTCGATCAGGCTGATGATGTTTGTTGAATTTTCGTTAACTTGGGTAAAAGGTTGCTGGAAATATCGATGGCGAGGATGATTTGTAACGAGGATTTTGAAAATTCTCGAAACCTTGAAACTCAGTTCAACTCTCGTGCTTTCCATCCATATTTCAACGTTGAATTTTCATTCGTTTCTATTATTGAAACTTTCAATCTCTAATTTTAATAATTTGAATTGAATCCGTGAATTTCGAAAATATGAATATTAATGTGGAAGATTTTTTAATCTTTCGTATAGAATTTTTGCTCGTGAATTAAATTAAACAATGATAAAAATAAACGATATAATGAAAAGATAAATAATTTGAAAGATTCTTGTGAAAAATTCTTTTTTTTTTTTTTTTTTTTTTTTACGTAGTTTGTATGCCATACGTATAAAATAGTAACTTTGGAAATTTAGTAATCAACTTGTTAGGAGGGAAAACAGATGAAATATTTCCACGGAAAAAGTCAATTTACGAGGCTATATATTTCACGAGTTCCAACGAGGGGATAACACAGTTGTTCGAAATTCGTATCGTATTTTTAACAAGGATGCCGCATGAGAACGTGTATCTTCAATCAAAAGTCTTTTTAAAATATTTTCTCAATGGAACAATCTTTAAAGATGAAATATCTTTAAATTGAATTAATTTACAATCAGAAATAAACGGTGCACGATTTACAAAAAAAAAAAAAAAATTTTAAAGAAAATATGCGGAAAAACAAATTTTATAAGATTGCAAATTAATATAATAATAGATATTTCTTCGTGATTAATTTTACTTTTACTCGAAATCCATAAATTTAATAGTTGAAGCATTTGTGAGATTGGATTTACGATACCGAATTAGACAACAGAGAATCGTCTGTTTTGAGGAATGAGGGTTAATAAATCATTCAAGCTAAGTTTATGGTTAATAATGAGCGTGCAAGAATGGAAATTGATTTATTAAACATTCCATCGATCATAGATATTGCATTCATGCATTTTGCCCGTTTATCCTCCCATTTAGATATTCAACAAAATTAGGAACTACTTGCAATTAGTAATGGCTCTAATGGATGTACAACACTTGGGTCTGGGTCTTTATGAAAAGCAAAACCACAAGTCAATGTGACAAGATAGACCAAAGTCTCGACATTGAAAGCGCGCTTAATGGAAATTTCGAGCATTAGTTCAATCATTTAATTATTCCTTGATCTAAATTATTATGCATGACTATGTATTATTATTATGTTAATCGATGCAAGAAATCATAATATAACAATGTTCACGCGTCATTTTGTGCTTCGAATTTATTGAAAAAAGTGATTTATTTTTTTTAACGTTCTATATACGTTCAATCAAAATTCGCAAAACTTTGTACGAAATGTTAAACGATACTCGACGTGTGGAATTCCAAATAAATTTTCAATCTATACCAATTTATAAACACCGATGCTCGATGTATAAATCTTTCTGATTTCGTGTTTATTTAAATTATTAAGTTTATTTAAAATTTCACTTCAAAATGTATTGAATTCATTTGACCACAATGACGAATAGACGAATAAACAAATTTATCAAAATGACGGATATTTCGTTTTTCACAAAATGTATTTTCGATATCTGTTTATTTTCATCAAGTATCATTTCAATTGCAAATCACGCACAATATGTAACAACTTAGACTTTTGTACAATCGAATTAATATATTATCAATAAAATTTCTACAAATTATGAATCATGTTAAAGAATACTTAACATCATCCATATTCGACAATCATAAGATTGTAGAAAAAAGGTTTAAGATCGCAAAATTATGCATAAAAATTATAATAGATCCCAATAATTACTTTTTAACGACAATTCCAGATTGTTATTATGTACACACTGAAATCTTTCTTAACAATAATGATGTCAAAATGACGGATCGTTCGAAATTTTCAATAAGAGAGTAATTATTGATGATAAATATTCAAAGTCTGGAGCGACTTTCTGACCTCGAAATGTTGGCAAAGCTTCCACCTTTATTGGAAGCGCTGGAATCTAGTGAGAACTCGAAAGAAAATGCACTCGTCGTCGCGACGCTTCAAAAAGTCGCAATTTTCCGCTTCCATGCATCGGAAATGCGACAAGAGAACGCTTTCGATAGATACTCTTTCTCTCTCTCTCTCTCTCTCTCTCTGCACATGGTCAGAGAAAAATCGAAGGATAATAACAACCTTGAACGTGGCATTGGTAGAAATTCGTTAAAATTTATTCGCCATCGAAGTTTTCGAAGAAACTTAAAAATTCTAAGATCTTAAGATCTCTGTATTTTTAATTTCGAGAATTCCATGGACGTGAAATTTTAAATTTCTTTTTTAGATATCTTGAAGTTGGTGAAGAGAGAAATCGAATAATGAAGTTTGGAGAATCTAATATGAAATATATTGCACGGCATAAATATTGAATTATGGTAACATTGGTAAAACACAGTTGGTCCTGATAGCAGGCATCTGGATATCACATTGGATATTCGGTATATTTTATGAAAAATTGGATTGCATTGAATAAAAATAACTTCGCATTTGTTATTTCGTTCTATCTAATTGTTTTAAAAAAATCTATTTTCAAAAAAAATAGAATGTATATGAAAAAAAATTGCATATCAAAAACCAACTATGAAATTTTAAAAAGGTGAGGAAAATACTAATTAAAAAAATATTTTTACACAATATTTATTGAATCGATGAATCTTTTCAATATCTATGTTATTATCATTATATATTATTCATTATATTTATAATGAACTTTAATTATTTGCCACGAAAATTTATCTATAAAAAATAAAAAATAGAAAAATTATAAAAAGATATAGAATATGTAAGAAAGTTCCTTTCTTTAATTTTTAGAACTATAAATATATAATTAAATATTTTCATATATTTTCATATTTTCATCGATATTTGCAATTGTTTGAGTGAAAGTAGTTTGTACGTATTATAGCTTATAAAATACATTCTACACATCTCTGCAATATGATTGCAGTTTAAAGATTTTTACAACTTTGACTTCGCCCCTTTATGACAGTTTGATCAGGGTTCAAATATAAAATATTTGATAAAGAAGATAAAGAAGAGCACAATCTTCAAACGGAAGAACGAATTGAACAGATTATACAATATTTCCCCTAACTTTTCCTTTCAATTTTTATTGGCTATTGTATCTAAAATTGAAGAATCAAAAACAAATCGACTTTACAACGTGTCTCGAGATCTTATTATATACACATCCACATGGAAAACGATATTTTATGGACAAATGTTTGGTTCAATAAATTTCGTGCTTTGAATAGTTTGCTCTTTCTCGTGAAATAAATTTGATAACCGATAAAAGTTTGTAAAGAGTTGAAGTGTTTGCAAAGTTCGATGCCATTGAATTGGATTTCTAACATATGGTAACATACGTTGTTTGATAGAATTAAATTTGTTGATTTTCGAATAAATTTGTTTTCCATTTACAAAATCGTTTCATTAAAAAAATAAATAATGCATAATTATTATATTCTTTATTATTTACATATATAACATTTGTCAGGGCAAACACGTGACTTAATTTGCGTAATTTAAAACAAAATTTCCATATTTATTCGAAAATTTTTGCAAATGTCAAAATTTCGATGTAACATATCTCTTATATCGTTTTTTTTTTTTGCAACTATCACGCGTGTTGAAAATTTCCAAGCTTGTATTTAAATATTTATACATGAAGTTTATAATAATATTATTAATTTTTAATAATTGTTTGTCCTTCTTTTAATTCTTTTAATTCTTTTAATTCCATCACGCGAAAAATTAAAAAAGAATGTATCGATATATTTCCAAATATTTATTAAAAAAAAAAAATCTATCTTTACGTAATTACAAGAAGAAAATTCGTAAATTTCGTATTTGCAAGAGCAGCAAAAACAAAAATAAATATTCCTATACTCCCACACTGTATCAACCCACTATATCGGAGAGAAAAAAAAAAAATTATGAACTCTGTTCTTGAATACACACAAACTTTATAACGTTGCCACTAATATTATTAAATAAATCAAACATCGACCACTGTTCAAACAATCCCTCGAAATTACGTTCAATCGATCGAACGTTTGTTGTTAAAACAAACGAGAGCCTCCTTCAGGGGAGAAAGTCCATTTAAAAAAAAATCCATCCACTCTGTTTATCCGTTTCGTCACCTTGGTATACGATAATTTTACTCGACTCCTCGCTGCTCGATAAAAATCAACTCCGGCTCCACTTTCCAGGACAAATCACTCGGGTAGCCTTCGGCATTAAGCTGCTTTTCGAGCGACCAGCTAAATTGCCTGCCCCTAAATAGGCCGAAGCATTAAAAGTTTCGGTGAGTTTCGCGCGACGTTCTTTTCCCCCCTGAAGGATCTGGGTCAAGGTTGACGAACCCTATGGTCTCTAGGAGATAACCCTCGACGAAAGTTCTGGCGAGACGAAGAGCACTCTTTGCAGTCAAACCACGTCTTTTAAAACAAAACGTCACGAAACTAAATATTCTATGAGTTTTTTTTTTTTTTTATTATTTATTTTTCTTCCAATAGCGAGGGAAATTATAGAAATTTTAAAAGATTTAATTATCGTTAAATGCATTGAAAAAAAAAGCTTCGAAAAAGAAATTTTTCTTTTCTAAGAAAGGATAAGATTTCTTTTTATCAAAGAATTGTAAAAACTAGTACTTTAAAGAAGTTTAAAGAAAAAAAAAAAAAAGAATTTTATTTAAAAAAAAAATTATAAAAACTTTGAAGAAGTTTAATGAAAAATAAGATTCTTTTTCTCTTATACGGAGAAATTTTTTAATCCTTAAAAAGTTTTTTTTTGTTTTATCTATCTCTTTGTTTTAATAATTTTTCATTGCCTACGTATAATTTTTACGCTTTAATTTCCTCTTCCTTTGACAGACTTTTCGAGATAAATTTAATGAATTCGATACATTTAACGCTACATTCAAGCTGAATTACACGGAATGACCTAATTCCTAACAAAATGTGTATTTCCCAACAATGATGGAAAATAATATGCGCAATAACGAATTATGAATGCACGTTTCGCAGTGAAAATTCGCCCTCTATAAGAGGAAACTAACGCTCGGTTATTTTGTGCGTATACCGAGCAAATCGAATATACATTAATTACAAGTAGAGACCTTGAATGCCACTCGGATTAAAATCTTTTTTTTTTTTTTCTTTTTACTCGAATAATTTTATCATTCCATTAGATAAAAAAGAAAAACTTTCTATCGAGCACGTTCAATTCAATTCAAGGTTCACAAACTGATAGATAAAACGAATTATAAAAGATCGAGTACAACAATCTATTTCATTTCATAATAATTCATCTATATATTTATATTCATCTGGATTCTTTTGCTTAAAGAAACAACACGCGAGGAGTTTCTTTCCCTTTTCTCTCTCTTTCTTTCGAGAACGTCTGGAAAAGGATCGTAAATCAAATCGCAAGGATTCGTGGCCCTTCAAAGGGCTCTCGAGCTTTCTTCGAAGCGGCGCCGTTATCGCGGCACAAAAGCATTTCCTCGGAGGTGAGATAAAAATCCATTTAGCTTCATTGCGGCTTTGAGAGTCGAGTCGGAGATGGAAGGAAGACTAAAATCGCGATAAACGTTCTGGGCAAGGTGAACGCGAGAAATGAACCAGTTTTCGGGAGACGAACGCAAGATCTCTCATTCTCATTTTCAATAATATTTATATTGTCGATAGAAATTCGACGGAGAAGTTCCGAGTCTCTACCTCGATTTCACGAGACGATAATATGATATTGAGAAGAGTGGAAATCTAATTTTTTGATCGATTCGAAAATTAGGAATTTTGCGAGATTTAAAAACATTTGGAAACATTTTTTTCTTCTCTTTTGTTTCTTTTTTTTTCATCTTTTATTAGAAAGTATTATACTAGAAATTAAAATTTTAATAAATCTCGATTTCTGATAATCTTTCAAAATCAAGTTAATGATTCAATAGCTTTTTTTTCCCCGAAAGAAATTAAATTTCTATCTTCCTTTTACTTTTTTTTCCATTATTTGTTTCGTATAATAATTGATGAAGAAACTCCATTAGTTATATTATTAACGCAAAGGCTCGACTCGAAGCGAAAAGTTAACTTCCTTATTCTCCTTTCTCTTCACTTTTTCTTTCCCGCACATTTTTACCCACTTCTTCTTCTTTTAATGTGATTATTTTATTAGTACGAAACTATCAGAACAAGTGAAGAGAAACAAGAGCAGCAGTAGATTTAATGTACTTATTTAAATTTTTCAGGAGCCACTTATGGAAATCCTTGAAAAGTTTCTCCTAGAGATATCGATAGAAAAGAAGAAAAAGTTTTACTTACTTTTATAGCAAAGTCGATCACACACGATCATTCCAATATGATGCCTCTGTTCTTTCTAATGTAAAGTGTAAAGTTTGACTTCTAAAGATATAAATTTAATTCAATTTGCTTTATTGTTACACGATGCATCGTATATACCAGAATTTTTTAATAGGATAATTTCATCAAAATTAATGGCAAACTGGCTAAATTATTAACTAGAAGTAGTAATTACAATCTACACATTGTAAATTAATTAATAATTCATATTCTAAACTTGAAATTGTAAATTTGAGATACTCGTTTGCAATTGCGTTAAAGTAATTAAATACGTTAAATCGTGTATCAATGTTAGCATTATTTTTCCTGCGAATTTTAGAAACAGAATTAGTTTATTAGTTAAAAATATCGCAACAATATTGTAAATGTCAATCTTATTATTGCACATTAATTTCAAAGAAGGATTCATCGTATTATATTTCGACGCTCATCAAATCTTATCATGTTAGTTATCAAGAGTTTATATTATAAATCGTATGATTTAATTCTATCAAAAAGATCAAGATTTATCAAAAAATAAGTGTCCAAATATCTCCCAAAAAGTATTAAATATAAGATAATCCAACATTCCAATTCTTCTTCTTGTTATTTTCTATAATTATCGCGCCTTCGTATCACCACTCGTTGTCAAATCTATACTCGAGATATCATTAAATCGGATAACGATATCTTAAAACCATGCACGTTCCACCACCATCGCCATTCACCACCCGCATATCTCTTTCTATTCATCTAGTTACCGGTATCCACGATTAAACACGCGATATCACGTTCTCGTGAGCGTGAACCAGACGAGGCCAATTATTCGATTTCGCGTCTCGTCGTCGTAAATCCTCGTGACCGAGCTTGTACATCACCGAACGAACGTGGTACACGTTCCCTGTTATTTCGGGATATTCAGATACAACTCAATATATCGATCGATCTAATCAAATAGAGTCTGACAATTTTTCATTTTCTTATTTTTAAATAAATTACAAAATAATCATAAAGATTTAATGATTAAATAATTAAAGAGGAGAATCGGGATATTATAATATTTTTCTAACATCTTCCATCGCGTTTAATAATTTATCTCTGAGAAAAAATTATCTTCCTTTCACTATTTCAATAATAACAAAAGATTTTTTAAAATAATAGTTTAAAGTTTAAATCTACTTTAAATCTTCGTAGAAACGATAATATAAAATTTAAACTATAGAAACTTTTCCAATCGATGTAAAACGATTATTATGAATCGAATCAGACAACGTGAAAGATTCTTATTCGATCTAAGCCTACGAACTTATGATCTATCCCGAGAGATCTCCTCTTTAATATGCACGATGGGATGCGATTCACAAGCCGTACAACGGTACAATTAAACTATTATTATCGCTCGTGTTTCAATTAATCCGGGGAAAGGATCCTTCGGCGCACCCACGCAGGTCATCGAGCTCCGCGTTTCAGGTCGATGTTACCTAGGCGTCCTGCAGCCATTCCTGGAATACGGGTCACGTTATTCGGGTCAACGAAGAACGTCCTTCGTTCCTCGATTCCCTTTATGCACTTCCATGGTGTCCATGGTTATTTCTGTACACGAGGTTGGCTGCAATTGCACACGCCCAACCTTTCGTTCACGACGACGACGACGACGACGACGACGACGACGCAAGTAACAGCCACTATTTCGTCGGCCGGTATCCTCCCTCCCCTCCTCAACCCCTGCTCCACCAGCTTGCTTTTATTTTTAAAGACGTTCACGGACGTCACACGGGGACGTCTTGATTTGATGATCCGTAATGAAAAGCATCGTTCGAGAGACTCCATCGTTGTACGTGCATCACGTGTCATCGAGAGCCTCTAACGGGATTGTCGAGGATCGATCGGGGATGGATCGTTGAGAATTTCTTTTGTTGGTGAGACGCGTTTGAGAAATTATTGTCCGTGATTAATGGTGTATAAAAATAATTTATGAAATTATTATCGAAATAATTTTAATTTTCAACACAATTAATGTTGGATCGAAGAAATATACAGTTGTTTATAGATAATTTAGGTAAGTTTATCTTTTGTTAAAATAATGCAGTAAATACTGTTATATTGGAATAATAATAATAATTATTATTATTCAATTAAACAAATAAAGATTAGTATCAATAATCTTAATTGTTTCTACTCTTCGAAATATCAGTTAAAGAAATACATCAAGTGACAATTAAATAAAATATCTACTTTTTCTACCAGATATACGAGATAAACTATCTAATAAATCTTGTTTTTCGAAATTATCTCTCTTAAAATCACATCTACTTCGTATCGTTTCAAAACATCGTTCCTCAAAATTGCTCTTTAAATCAGAGGAGACACGAGATTGCCAACGATGTGAAATCGAGGCTACGCGAATAAAATTGCATCAACGATAACCCCACAGTTTGAGGATCATATGTGTTCGTTCCATCAGGTGGAACAGCAAGCATCCACCGTATCCTGGAAATAGAGTTTATGTTTCGCGTCATTTCCATTTTTATTCGATTCGAGTTGAACTGGGAGGAAATGGTTGACGAACAATTTAAGATTTGTTCAAGATGAACGGGGCGAGCGATGAAAATATAAGCGTCGCTGAATGAAAACGATGAAACGACACGTGGATCCGTGTGGGGTTTCGAGATTTATCGTTCTAACTCTGAACCAACGCCAAGAGATACAAATTGGAACAATGACAATGGCGAACAAGAGAATATTCTTGTTAATGAATTACGCGTGGCAGATCTTAAATGAAAGTTGAGAGACTGTTGTTGCGTCATAATTCGCAACTTGTACGTGTAATTATATCTTTCTCGAGAAAATCGTGATTCAAATATTGTTTTAAAATCGACCGTGTTAGGATCTTTCGTTTTTTCTCTTGAGAATGGATCGTAATTTCGTCGCTTCTTTGATTAACCTTTCGATCATTAGATCAATGCCATCTTAGGAAATGTCATTTATTCAATTCTAATCCTATTGAAAATTATTGTCGAAAAGAGAATTTGTTGAGAAATCGTAATCAAGATTTATGATAACATTTAGAATAAATAATAAGTTTGAAAATACAATAAAATTTCTTCTACTCTGACTAACTAATTTTTGATGTATAAATTTGAAGATATTTCAAATTCTAGGATTATAATTTAATTTCGAGTTTGGAATTAAAAAATGAAAAAAATATATCGTCGAGGAAAAGTTCTTAATTATTTTATATATTTTAAATATTATTAATTGAAATAAAGTAAAAGTAATTAATAGAATGTACGATAAATTACTAAAAATATTAATTATTTCGATAACGAAGCAAATTTTCGAATAAAATTATTTCACTGCTTTATATTTAATATTATATACGCGGTGTCTAAAATTTTTGTCTTTAAAATTTTGTTTTAATGATCACACGTGCGTGTAATAGTCGCATTAATGTTGATTAATGAAAATTTATCGAGTATCATCGAATATTATAACAAAATATAAACGACACACATTTATTAGACGAGAAAGCTGTATTATCGTATATCGATGCGAAATTTTATAATAAAATGAAATTCTACCGTGAATTTTACACAAATAGACGTTATATTTTCGCCAAGTATAGCGAGAATTATTTCTCTCAGTTTATGCAAAAGTTATTATGGATATCAATGTTTATTTTTTTTCACAAAAAAAAAAAGATACTCTCATTTCGATGTTGAAACGAAGTTGACACATGATTTTTATATATTTTTCATTTCCGTAAAATTCCCTGCGAATATTCATTTTTTGCAATCAACGTCCAATTATATTATTCGCGAAAACGTTTCTAAAAAAAAAAAAAAAACAAACGAAATCGCATTTATAAAAGCAAATCTTCGAGTTTCAAATTCGTATTTAAAAATTTTTTATCATTTTATTTTATTTTGAATTTCTTGGAAATTTTGATTTTCTCTTTGAAAAATTCGTAATAATTTAATCAGATAAAATTGAATTTAACACCCTCGTGTATTCAAACTAAATGCAAACCGTGTTAGAAATAAAATATTGCTGTAAATGTAGCCACAAGATAAGCATATATGCAGCCAAGATTCATCAGCGATATGTTTTAATTTTTCAAGTCTTTCTTGAATTAATTGAAAAAATCTTTGCGTAGTGTTGTCACGTTATTACACGCGTTACACGAGCGAGGTAACAAGCTGCGATCTAATGCCACGGAGGGCTTGGTAATTACACTGTTAACCAGAAGACGTAGCTTATCTTGAATATTTTACGATGGCGTACGTCTATTGACCTTAACTAAGTACCTTCGCCCATACCACAAAGGGATATGCAATCTTTCTCTTTGTTCCTCCTCTATATTTTTCTCACGAAAGAAAACGACTTACGAAAAATCGTTGAAAAATATATCCTCAACGATTTTTTTTATTACAATGAATAAATTAATGGAAGATACCGGGTTGAGGTCAATAATTAAAGATTAACAGTGCTTCGAAGACTAATCGTAAACAAGAGATTATATTATATTATGTTTATATTTCAATTAAAAATGATTATTAATATAACTACGTGTATGCAATCTAATTTATGACCTCGATATATCCCATTGATTATGACACGAAGAGGTCTCGTATTATTTTTCAGCAACTACCACATCAGCTTGTCGAAGGTCATAATTTCCATCTCTTTACAGCGAAAGTTTTACGAGATAACATGCATCAAGGTTTAACGGGATATCCGGTAGTCGTTGAAAGATTTAGATTACCTTGCTTATGATGTGCGATATAATATAGTATAAATACAGTGATTCGTTTTAATCCGACAGTTTTGTAATTTTTTTTTTTTTTTTAAATTATACGCAATGAGAGAATCTATGATTATTGTCGCTTAACGAGATATCGCATTTCAAGGATTTGAAATGGAAGAAACTTGAGGATATATTTGTACGAATTATTCCAAATTTCTTTCATTCTTTTGTTACAGTTATCTAATCTTAAAAATATTCTCTCGTCGATCCGTTTTAATTTCTTTGGTCTTTGAAATTCTTAATCTTTCTTTCCAAGTTAAATATTCTAAAAATCCCGGTTAAATCTTTGGGCGATAAAAAGATTCAGGAAACAGAAATTCATTCATAGAAACTTTTGGAAGAGAAAAACTTTAATCGGATTATCAGACTTCGAATTCTGAATCTTGTTGTTTGCTGGACGTTGTCTGCTACTAGGAATTGAATTATTCAGATTACGGATGAATTCTTCTCTCCTTCTCCTCCCCCCTTCCCAATTCAATATTTATCTTGTTGTCAAACAGTCGATGTTATTTGCCAGTTTATATTATTTTCATATTTTATATTGACTTAAAAATATATCATAGTATAGTTAATATATTTTTAGTTTGAAAATGATGGAGTACAAGATATAACAAGTTACGGTACTTAAGAAAATTCAATTTTAACCGGATTCTCACGGTGTAATATCTGCCATGGAAAAATATCTTTCCTACAAGGTTCATAAATCTAAAATGCTTGCATGTAAAGCAGCTTATCTTTTTCAGTTGCTTTAATGAATTTTGGTTTTTTTGAACGAAACAGTTCACCGTATTATTTGATTTAAGAATTCGAATTATTAATTAGCAAAAAAAATTATTACGAACGACGAATTTAATTAGAGATTTTATGAATTATTAGAAATAATATTCAATATAAATATACATTGAATGGTCTTAGATTTTTTTATAAAAAAAAAAATATTATGACTATTTTATCAATAAAAATAAAAAGAAAAATATATGTATAAATATAAAATATAATTAAAAAATTATAATAAAAATGTAAAATAATAATGTACCGTATTTTCGTTTATATGTTATAATATCTAAACAAGAATTGATGTCAAGACTAATTGGATTTATCTTGTAAAATATTTTTAAGGAAATTAGTCCACTGCTATTAGATACAATTATTATTTTTTATATAATCTCTCTTTATATCTTCCTCATTTCTATTCGTAAAATATTTTACCATTACTTTGTGAAAAATCCTAGAACGAAATTTTTTATCTCCACACGAATACCTAGATATCGAAATTTCCCCTAAATATCAAATAGCTTTATCTAATTCCTTACAGCACAATCCATCGTACAATAACTAACTATCGCGCAAATGTACAATATTAAATTTCACCTGGCAGAGTTACCCAAACTTCCCAAACAACTTGAAACTATATCTCGCGTTAAGATCCACAGAAATCAGCTACACGTAATGCCTCAGCATCTCACCCTGCCCATGTTCATTACTGTGCACCGTTAAATTCGTCCTCCTTCCCAGATTTCGAATTAACCATTTAATTCTGCTTATCGTTTCCGCGCATCGATATACCATCATCTCCAAATATACCCACAAATAAATATAAGTGATAACCTGATATCAGATACGAACCGTTCCCCCTGTTTCGCGGTTAAAGATATACATTCCATAGATGTGTTCTGTAATCCGAGCAGTTGTAATTCACAGTTACACGGAGTTCACGGAGTCTATTGTGCAGAAATGAAGTATGCATATCACGAGATATACGTCGCGTCCAGATTGCGCAGTAATGTTTCCCCGTGGTTTCGGCCAGAATGTTCTGACCGAGACAGATGTTGATGGTAATATTACGTATCTGTGTATAAATTTCTCATAGCGATGCTACTCTCGACTGACTTTCCGGGTACAGACCTCTTAACTATGTCCTAATTCGTTTCAATTTAATTGGAATTATTGCGCGGAAATTCTACTATGTGTTATTATATTAAAAAGATAAATTTAATCAGTAGTATGATATATATATATATATATATATATTATTTCTTTATATATATATATAATTATAATTATATATATATAAAGAAAGGATTGATATATATATATATATATATATATATATCAATCCTTTCTTTGTCGTTCAATCTTAACGTCTCAATGAACGAAAATATGATTTTTATATATGTATCTACGATTAAAATTATTCATATAATTAATAAATTAACGCATTTAAATTAACGCAATTAAATTGGTTCAAGTTTCTCGAATTTTAATCCTTTATCATACAGATCATATCACACAGTGTGATAGATGACCAGGATTTATCAATCAGTTGATGATTTATGACATAGGATCCCCTATTAACGAAACCTTGATAGCATGCATCTACTATGAGGCGACATAGATGTTTGGAATCATTGATTTCGCATAATATATTATATAATACTTGTTAATATATGGAAATTACTATTGAATTGGCAACGATGAGATTCTAAACTGTAATCCTTATTTAATATCCTTATAATCTGATATAATATTGTGACATATTTGTCAATCAATTGTACATATAAATGTACGCGTAATATTTTGTATGTATGTATTTTCTATCTGTGTCTCTTATTCTATCGAAAATAAAAAAATTTTTTATATTCCGTTAATTGCAATTCATATATTCGTAAGAGGAATTTATAATGTTACGTAAATAAATAGGAGAAAATATATCAGATAAAATTTGAAATTTGAGGATTAAAAATAGGTTTTTTTTTTTCAAATGGAAAGTGTTTCAAGATTCTAATTATTTTCTTCCTTTCATCGCAAAGAATAAATTTTTTTTTTAATTTTCTGCTTTTTTCCCCTAATTTTCTTTTATGTACGAATTGCAATTTCAAAATTACATTTAGTCGAAGTTATACAGGATCATAAGAATAACAAATCTCATTTAGCATTGTTAAATTCGAATTTACGTTTTATCAATAGTTTCAATGATTTTTGTACAAAATTGCTTTTAATTCAAACTATTTACACGAGTATCGAAATTAAAATAGCTAGAATAATTTAAATTTCATTGTGCTATCCGATAAATCGGCCAACGACAGACTGAAATTTTAGACTATCTCCCTCTCTCTTTTCTGCTTCTCTACCAAGGGTATTCTAAATTCATGACGCCAGGTCGAGGGAATTGCTTTCCTTTGCATTTTCATTTTTTCACCGTCGTTACGAAATCTTTCTTCCAAGATTTACATCTCTAATAAGCGAGAAATCCTTTACTCAGATTCCCCCATCGAGGAATTGAAATACAATGTTATGAAACGAATGATTGTAAAGTTATTGAAATGGTTACTTGTATTGAAAGAAAATAGACGCAATCGAAGTAAAAATTCTCACGAATATTAGAAATAATTTTTCACGAAATATTGTGCAGTTTAATATTAAAATTAAGCTTAAGAAGAATCAAAAGAGAATAAAATTTCAAAAGCATACACACGTCACACGAATTTCTTAGAAAGAAACTTTCATCTTACTCCTTGTCTAAACTTTAGTAGAAATTTTCAGCTTCAATCTTTGCTTCAAATAACCGCAAAAACTTTGACTTTACAAGTTCTGTGAAGTAACCATGCGAAAATCTCATTTAACAATTCATCCAGCAATCTTAAGATAGAAATTCTGCTTTACGACTTTCTTCAAATTCTTTAGAGAAACTGCTAAATACAAGTTAAATCTCCAACATCGAGTCTTATTTTAATAAGATAAATGAGTTTTCAATATTCCAGTTAAAATTGGACACGTTTTACTTCAAATGGCACAAAGATAGTACAGTAAATAAATTTGTTCGAACAAAATTTTTACGAACAATATTGATTTTAAGAACTTATATTCCTCGATAAATATAAGCAAGAAATAAAAGTAAAAATTTTATTTGAATTTGCTAAAGTTCAAAGTAGTTATTTTCGATCCATCTTCAAAAATTCTCAAAAAGATCACAGGCTTCCAAAAAACGATTTCAAATCATGTTTGCTCGAAATATCAAAGAAATCACCTGCTCGCTTATCTATAAACACGAAACGTTAATTCTTTCCCTTGATACCTTTATCGATTATCTGTTTCATCCATAATCTCCAAATGTCAAACGCAACCAATCGATTTCACAATCCTTATATCTTTATATCCTTTTTTCCCAAAATCTTTAAAAACATCACAAATTTTCATAACAAATTCCAAATGTATCCTTTATAGACAATTTTCAATTTTTTTAGAGATAAAATTGTTTTTATCAATTATTTCTTATAAATACATTTTTTTTTGTTCATGCAAAGAAGATATAATACGCCAAAATTTAAAACCCATTTCATAAAATATATTTAACTCTTTGGCATACGTTTTTAAATATCGATTTTTAAATAGGTTAACATAACGGTTGCTTTAATTACCAGAGAAATCATTTGATTACTCGTCCACGAAACGTCAACCCTTTCCCCTAATACCCTCATCGACTGTCCACTTCATCTATAATCTTCGTTCCCCCAAATCTCAAACGCAAACAATCCATATCGAATGGAGAATGGATCCCTTGCACCCTTCGTGGCCTAGCAGCGATTAAATTTACTTCTCTTATCCGGTGGAACGGATCGAAACAGTGGTGAATTATGGAGCGGATCAAACCACGATTATATCGAATTCACGCGTAACTTTGTCGCATCCTGTCTCGCGGTTAATTAATCAATTTCAACCGGTAGTGGATCACGTTTTAATTAATATTCGTCAATTCAAAGGAAATCAAATCATGGAATCTTGAGTTTTATTTTCCCCTTTTTGTTCTAATGGATTCTTTCTATTGTTAAAATTTAATTTTGCATTAAAACTTTTAATATTTAATTTAAATATCAAAATTCTTTTCAAATTTTCAGTGAAAAATTTTCGATGAAAAGATTATATTGTAATTTATTGTATCTGATGCATTTTCATTTACAAAGAAATTTTTTTATCTCAAAGAGATAATAGAATTATATTTTAAAGATCACGAAGAGATTAGGTTGAATATGAAACTAGATGATATAGATTTTTTGATAAACGATTTTATCTCGAATCAAGTTGTTGAATTATGAAATGAAGTAAAAACTATTGAATAACTTCAGTTCTGTAATTTTTGTGTGTAATTTTTGTTGGTGAAGAATAAAATTGCGGTATGATTTATCTTTGAGAAGAAACGTGAAGAGAAAATATTGGAAATTTTAAAGCTTTTGAATTAAAGTGGAAATTCAAGTGTATTTGAGTATTCCAATAATTAAAGTACTTGAAGTATTTTAACATCTATCTTTTCTACATTACAGTATTTTAATATCACCTTAAATTAGTTGTTATTATTTATCTAAAAATAAGAATAAAAATTTTTTAAAATCTTGAAAACTTGATATCTCGAAACAATCTTAGTTAATCCGAACAAAAAGAACGTAGAAAAGAAAGATCATTTCTCTAATATTCGAATCATGTTTTTTTCTTATTTTAATTTTATTTTCATTTCAATCTTTGTGTGATAATATAGAATTCTCTAATATAAAATTTCTTATTTGTAATAAAAATAATAAATAGTTTTTCCAAATAATGAATTGTTTAAAAAAATTATTAACTTGAAAATAAATTGTCCTATCTTCAATATATCTTTATTATTATTAAATTTTTAATTTTAAAACTATCTCTTTATTTAAATTGCCAATAAGATTCTAAATCTATTATAATTTCAGCCAATTTCTTAATGTTTATATTTTTTCATTATTTTTAATACTTTGAAAATAAAGTCTTAAATATTCAAACCATCGATTCGTTAATAAAAGTAAGAAAATATTTCTTATTGCTAATCTTTTTCTCATTTTCCCACATCGAAATGTTACAGCCAGTTCTTCCTTTGTTACACTAGTCCCTTTTCAACAAGTATAAATACCAAAGTACGACAGATCCTATTAAAGATCCGTAAAAATCCGTAATTAATCTGACAGAAAGAACAGAAACTTCCTCCGAGTTTCACTAAAGTATCATTATTCAATCCTTTTACTGTTCGAAATTATATAATACATTGAAAATAATCTCTTTGTAATTCTATAAAATATGACTTTTCTTGAAGAAAATTGAAAATTCTAAATTGGAAATTATAATAAAATTTTTATATAATCTTACATGCAAAGCAAAGAGATACCTTCAAAGATTTTTAAAGATACATTATTTATATGTTCATCTTATCTCATCCTATACTTAATATTTTGAAAATTTAATAGCTATCTTGACATTAAATTTAATAATAGATTTTTCGAATAGTATCGTAGAAGATATAACATTGATTTTTTTTATAATATTACTAATTTTCTAATAGCAATAAAAATTTTTTAAAGAATTCTATTATAATCTGTCCTTTGCAAAAATTTATTTTCAACTTATTTCAATGAACTTAATCTAGGATAAAATTATGAAAGAGAATTCGAAATAATCTTCTTCATTCATAATAATTATATATTAATTCTCAATTAGTATTTAAGAAATATTACCTTAATTAAATTAAATAAGAAATAAGAAAAATTTGTTCAATTAAATTTATTGCAATAGTAAAATATGACATATTCTCATCGATAGACGAGTTTTTTGAAAGATTATCTACAAAGATATCTATACTTCACTACATAAATGATATAAATGAAAAAAGTCATTCAAAACTTCAACAAGCGAGAAAAAACGAACTCGTGAAATACGATATCGATAACCTTTAAATCGTAGATTCGTACACGGATAGATAAAATTGGAATTCGTGCTACACAGATTTCTGCTACTTGTTAGAAACATGATCAGATCGAAATTGAAGAGTAGATGATTGCAAAGATTTGATTTAAACTATCACAGATTAGGTATAAACTGACACAAGCTAATCTAAATTCATAGAATACGTTCCGAATAACCACTATCCTGAAGATCGACGTAAACAATTATGCTCACGAGAGATATAGATAATCTTAAATTGATGAAGTGTCGTAAAAGTTTTTATAAATCGATAAATTCTTATACATACATATCTAAACATTTGAAATTCAATATAAGCTATCATGGATTTTGAAAATCTGATAGATCTGTCATAAATTTTTAGGTTAGGTTTAGATTAGATTTGAATTAGATTATATTATCGAAGTATATATTTGAAATATATAATCATAGATTCTTAATATTTGAGAATAATTTAATTTTAAAGGCAGAATATTTTGAATTCTTAGAATATAGACCGTCAAAGGCATGTCAACATGATATTGATCATTCTGGATCTTAAAGAATTTAGTAAATTATACTATAAATCTATCGAAACACGTTAGTATCTATCTTGAGAATTTTGGATTCGGATATACGATATATATATAGATTGATTGAAATGCAATATATATACTTATAAATTCGACACAGTTAATTTAGAATCGATAAAATGAAGTAGATATCATTTGATTCGAAGGATAATATCGAATAATTTATCTTTTAGAATTTTCTCATCATTCGTATCTCATTTCATAGTCCAAATCTCAAAGAACATCTAACCTTGACATGTAATATTTTAATTTTATAATGAATCTATAAAATTTATTCGAATTTTGAAATAGATTGGATTACTTTTTTTTTATTTTCTTTTAATTTTCGATTTTGATTTTTAAATATAATAAATTTCATATAAAACTTACATCTTTCTTCAATTTTTTTCTACAACAATATATTATTTATATAATAAATTAAAAAAAATTAAAGATAAAAAAAATTATCAGTAAAATTTGACAAAAATATTTTAAAAGTTTATAAAAAAATTAAATAATAATACGAAAAAATAATATATATTCTGATGCATCACAAGCAACAAGATATTTAAATAATCCTTTTATATGTAAAGTAACATATTCAAAGATATGATTTAAATATTAATATTTACGAATAACCATGTTATATTTATGGTTTTGACAAAACAATAATGATTAGATATAAAGCTAATAATCATGATTTATATTTCCTCATCTTCAAATAAACATGTTAATGATTTTTATTCGATCCTATCTGTACACTTTATAATGAATTTTCCAATCTCTGAAGAATGATTTTGCGTTCGCGAAACAATCTTATTTATATTATAAATTTGTCAAACGAACGATAAAATGTAATTATTGGATTTCTGTTATCGTATCTAAATTTCTATTTATTTGTGGTCACACTATCACTTTCATTTGAGAATTCGCAGATAAATGAAAATAAATATTTAATGAAGTCAATACTAACGATATATCTAACATACGTTATTTTGAAAATATTGAATACTATATTCGCGAAACGAAGGATTTATATCTTAATAAAAAGTTTTGACCTTTAATTTATATTCATTTTAATTGATATATATATAATTCAATCGATAATGCTATACAATAATTATCTTTGTACATACAACTTTCTTTATCAAGTTAAAACCAGGATTTTGTCTCGGTTAATTTAATCTTTTTGTGATCGATATTGCATAAGCAAACTAAAATTTTAATTAGATATTACATAATAAATGAAAATTATACATGAAAAGAATTGAATATATCAAAAATAAAATAATTTTACTAATACTATCAAAATTTTATTAAAACTAAAATTTAATTTCCAAATTTTTCAAATATTTCAAAGATGAATTCTTTTTTGAAAATCATGTTTCAAATTTGAAGTGAATTGATTAATATGTGTATCATAGACATTCTGTGAGAATTATTCATGATAGTCCAATATGCTATCCATCATCATTTACAATACATTCTATTTTTGCGATATTTTTGTTCATAATACACATATACGCATAATACGCATGCAAACCGATGTTTCACTTTCGTCTGACAATGAATATATTCATGGAATATTGAATTAGACAATTTGTTCGTGACAAATTGATAGTTATTTTTATACTGCGCAAATCGTACGATTCAATGATCAATAATAAAAAGAAAAAAAGCTTTTTCATTGTACGTTTATACATATAACAAGAGAAATATATTTTCTTTTTTTGACGAACCATCAGAATAAAAGTAACATTGTCGAATAAATTTAACTTCTTTGAAGTAAAAAAAAGCATATTTTTGAATTACCAATTATATTTTCAGCACAAAGAAAACTTTTTATCAACGAATCAAATATTTCGACATTCAAGTATTTCGATCATTTCGAAAAATAAAATATTCTATTTAATATATTTAGTATACGTACCTTTACGAATATTTTTCCTATCTCGAATTCATATTTTTTGCCATCCTTAACCTTCAAATCTGCTGAATCATCTTGATCTATCACATTATACTTATTCACACTTATCATATTATATTATCACTACACTTATTAAATGTAATACAATACTTATAAATATATAATTTATAAAATATAACGTTTAATGTTACATCATCACTCTTATTCTTTTGCGAAATCTTACAAAATGAATTTTCGCCGCCAAACGTACTAAGACTGAAACGCTACATATTGTTGAGCTTTAAATCTACCAATCAGATTTCTGCATCAATTTCTAGAACTTTCAATAACCAATCCAATACATTCAACATTTTATTCGCGATTTAATTAAAAATTTAGAAAAATAATGTAGATAAATAAAAACAATCGTGCAATCAAAATCTTATCAAATGTAATTGTTATATAAATTAAGTTTTATTTACTAATTTAATGTAAAAACTAAGACTAGCTTCAGGAAAAAATACGAATCTAATTGGTTAATTCTAAAATAAGAACGTTTATTGGTTGAAATTTCTATATTACATTACAATACAAGATTTCTGCATTAATTTCTAGAATTTTCAATAACCTATCTAATATATTTAACATTTTATTCGCGATTTCATTAAAAATTTAAAAAAATAATGTAGATACATGAAAAACATCGTGCGATTAAAATCTTATCAAATGTGTACAAAATGTGTAAAAAATGTGTAAAAAAATGTGTAAAAAAATGTAATTGTTGTATTGTAAATTAAGTTTTATTTATTAATTTATTGTAAAAACTAAAAGACTAGCTTTAGGAAAAAATATGAATAAATTTCTAAAACTTTCAAAAACCAATCCAACATTTAACATTCTATTCGTGATTTTATTAAAAATTTAGAAAAATAATGTAGATAAATAAAAACAATCCTGCAATCAAAATCGTATCAAATGTGTAAAAAATGTGTAAAAAAATGTAATTGTTGTATAAATTAAGTTTTATTTACTAATTTATTGTAAAAACTAAAAGATTAGCTTCAGGAAAAAATACGAATCTAATTGGTGAGTTCTAAAATAAGAACGTCTATTGGTTGAAATTTTTACATTACATTATTAATACAAGATTTCTGCATCAACTTCTAGAATTTTCAATAATCAATCTAATATATTTAACATTTTATTCGCGATTTCATTAAAAATTTAGAAAAATAATATGTAAATAAATAAAAACAATCGTGCGATTAAAATCTTATCAAATCGGTGTAAAAAATATGTAAAAAAATGTGTAAAAAAATAATTGATGTATAAATTAATTTTTATTTACTAATTTATTGTAAAAACTGAAAGACTAGCTTCAGGAAAAAATATGAATCAATTTCTAAAACTTTCAATAATCCAATACATTTAACATTTTATTCGCGATTTCATTAAAAATTTAGAAAAATAATAGAGATAAATAAAAATAATCGTACGATCAAAATCTTATCAAATGTGTAAAAAATGTGTAAAAAAATGTGTAAAAAAATGTAATTGTTTGTATAAATTAATTTTTATTTATTAATTTTTTGTAAAAAAAACTAGCTTCAGGAAAAAATACGAATCTAATTGGTTAGTTCTAAAATAAGAACGTCTATTGGTTGAAATTTTTACATTACATTATTAATACAAGATTTCTGCATCAATTTTTAAAATTTTCAATAACCAATCTAATATATTTAACATTTTATTCGCGATTTCATTAAAAATTTAAAAAAATAATGTAGATAAATAAAAAACATCGTGCGATTAAAATCTTATCAAATGTAAAAAATGTGTAAAAAAATATGTAAAGAAATATAATTGATGTATAAATTAATTTTTATTTACTAATTTATTGTAAAAACTGAAAGACTAGTTTCAGAAAAAAATATGAATAAATTTCTAAAACTTTCAATAATCCAATACTTTTTCCATTTTATTCGCGATTTCATTAAAAATTTAGAAAAATAATGTAGATAAATAAAAACAATCGTGCGATCAAAATCTTATCAAATGTGTGAAAAATGTAATTGATATATAAATTAATTTTTATTTACTAATTTATTATAGAAATTAAAAGATTAGCTTCGGGAAAAAATACGAATCTAATTGGTTAGTTTTAAAATAAGTCCGCCTATTGGTTGAAATTTTTACATTACAAATAAAATCGTTACGTAATAATATGACAGTAAAGTATTATCTGTGTATCTAAAGTGTTAATTTTTCTTTTTTATATTGTGAAAATTGTGCTTTGGAAGTGCCAGGATCATCACAATCACGAACTGTATAGTTCTATAAATTAATCTTGTAAAAAATTGAAAAAGAATGAATAATAATTGAAATTTAAAAAAATTCATTAATAACCATTTAAATGATACAATTAGAATTCGTTTGTCCAGTTAAATTATATGTTATATAACTGAAAAATGACTTGAAAATATAATAAAACTGTATTTAAACGTTACATGATTTTACAAGTTTAGTCTAATTACGCAGTCGAAATAAGGTAAGTGATATTTCAATTTTACAAAAAGTTTTAATAATGTGATCATATCCTGATTTCTCTTATTTTTAACATATAAATACTTGTAAAAAACCATGCCAAACATCGTTTAATTAGCAACAGTTTGCATGCTACAATATTTATTTAATAGCTTCAACGAGTATGTTTCACGTAATGATATTTCATTTCAACAAACATTTCACGTATATGTTTTAAACTTGTTAAAAATACAATTAACATCTATGAAAAATGATATATAATTGCAATAAAGAAAAAAATGTATCTTATAATTCACGATGCTAAAATGTACGTGAATATTATTTTAGGTTAACTTTTACAATCACTTGCTTATTCAAATAAATTAAATTATAATTTGAAATTAACATTTATAACAATTATTTTTTTTGTATTTTAAAGTATGTATTTTTTCAAATATCATATTTTTTCGTTTTTCATCATTTATTTCGTTTATTATATATATTTTAAACAAATATAATAGGTAAATATGAGATAATTATTTTCCTCTAACCTATATATTCATTTTCAAAGAATTTAAATCGTAAAAAAAGAATTTATTCTTCTGATTTCCATTTGAAAATAATTCTGTTTCTAAAAATATTCACTAAATAAGGAAAAAATATATATGTGTATTTACCTACAAATCGTTCAATTTATTTGCTTCTATTCCAATTTCGATTCG
Source organism: Apis laboriosa (assembly GCF_014066325.1). NCBI lineage: Eukaryota > Metazoa > Arthropoda > Insecta > Hymenoptera > Apidae > Apis > Apis laboriosa. The sequence continues at coordinate 850,116 of NW_025222928.1, forward strand.
AATCTCTCGATTATTATTTACTTCTCTCAATCACTATTTTTCCTCGATCACGCGCATAATTTGTGATTATACGTTATGACACAGTGAAGTAGTTGTCGAGTAATCGAATTTTTTTGCAAGGAATCAAATTAAAAGACTGTCCTTTTTCCGTGTTCGTCCTTCACCACTACTTATTCAGACCCCGTTTCCTTTTTCTCGAGTCACCTTTTTCCTCAAATATCGCTTGTTTTCTTCACTGGTAAATGCAATAGACGCGGTTAAGAAAGGATGAAAGAAAGGGAAGCTAGAAAGAAAAATCCATCGCTATTCTTGCGATTTTTGTCGCTTTTCTTGCGATTGTTTTATCGTTCATAATCGACATTCTTTCTTCCATTTTTTCGCTTCAGAATTGAATATTATGACATTTTCTTTCTTAACGAATATCTTATGATGTGGTAACAACGATCGATTTTCTTCTTCAACACCTCCTACGTTCTTTTGATATTTCGAATGACAAAATTCTACTATAAACCTTCGAAGAATTATATGCGTTGTAAATAAAAGGATATATGTTCCATAGCGGTGAATCCGTTAATTAGAGAGTAAAATACAGAACAGCTGAATTAATGCAGAGAAACTTGTTTATTGTTTCTTCGATCGTAGTGAATCTCTTTAATAATTTCAATGTGTAATTTTAGAATTAATTTATTAATTACTCGCAATTTATATATTACGCGTTTTCTGCACAAAATTTGTGATTTTTCAATCTAATTTCGTAAACAGTTTTAGAAAATTGATAAATGCTTGAATTTTTTTTTAATTTGATATTTAAAATAAATAAGATTAAAATTAGGATTTAAAAATTTTAAGATTATTAAATTCTATTGTTAGATAAGAAACATTAGAACGATATGCTACACGCAATAGAGAATGACATAGTACTAGTTCTATATCAATGAGATCTAGATTAATGATAGAGATTGTCGTTTATTACATCTATGGATGATATAATTAAATCGCATGTCTCCTTCTTTAACTCTACAGTGATTCTTATAACTACTTGAATTGAAGGAAAATATGAAAGGTCGGAATAATGAGTGATTTTAATTAAAAGTATGATTGTGTATTAAGTAAAGAGAGCTCTCGTGAAACTGTAAAGAATCATTACATTCCTTTACATCTTCGGATATTTCGTTCAATAATTTATATAATTTATAAAATAATTTTTAAAAATTATTTTATTCTTCGTTTAATTTTTCATAAATTGAAGTTTGAGAATTATTAAATTAATTGCACAGTTACTTATCTATTAATCTTTAATTAATACGATAATAATTATGTTTCGAATCATATTATTCATTATTCATCAAATCTTTTATTTATTCCACTGATTCATTTAAAATTAATTAATAATAATTATATTTTGTAAATAATTACGTGGAAGATATTTTAAAATCAAAAACTCATATTATCTTAAATATACATATATATACATATACGCATATACATATATATAATTCAAAAAAATATTCTTTGCAATTAATTTAATTTATTTCATAAATTCATCGAATAAAAATCCAAATAAAAATCTTCGATTATAATATATTTCTCATTACGATAAATTTCATCTTCCTTTTTCACTATTCACGCGTTTCAACATCAAAGAAATAAAAAACAAAAAAAAAAAAAAATGAAAGAAAAGGATGAAAGGGAGAAAAATCTATGCGAGAGAAACGAAGATCGTTACGGTCCATTAACGCTGGCAAGAAGTTCAGTGATTCATCGCAAATGGGATTTTAGCTGGCATTTTCAGCGTAAATATCGCGTCGGAGGGAGTTCGGCTGTGATCAATTATTCACAATCGCGCTAGATCGGATCGCGAATAGATCGTCCTCGAGGATCGACGAGTATTTTAATTACCCCAATTGCGTTAAACGGCGACGATCCTCCCGTCGATTCATCGACGGTTACGTGACTTTTCGCGATTCGAATGGTCGGCCGAATTTATAATTAGCATCGAACATTCTCAGGCACGTCTGGTTTCATTTACGGCTCGGCCTGAATGTACTCCAGATGAGCTGTTATGCTCACTCGCTACACAAACACCAATTCCGTTCGGGTAAACAACGAGAAACGTGATCATTTTTGCTCAAGTATCGTGACACGAATTTCGGGCAATCCACGTGCTGATACATCGCGGATATTACATCGTGCATTTCTGTGATTCTCGAAATTATTACGATTCAGAATCATTTCGAAAGGAAAGATCGTAAAATATGGAAAAAAATGGATTGTTGACGGATTCGTTTTATATTTCTTAGGATATATATATTATATATTTTTTTTATGATCTTATGTATGTCTTTGTATTTTGCTCGAAGATTTATCGATCCTAGTAAAGAGGGATAAATTTTCCAAGTGGATTTAACTTTGATCTTCTTATTCTTGCTTTAGTGGATTATTGATGGATTCATTGTATAATGTTTAAAATTTTTTTTTAAGATGTTACGTATACGATAATTTGCTTAAGAGAGAGGAATTTAAAAAAAAGTGGATCGTTATTATGATTATAGCAGATAATCTTTTAAAGTCTTATTCTTGGAAACATAATTGACGATATCAAAAAAAAGAATGATTTTAATCTAAATCTTTGAGAATTATTTATCTTTAAGAATCAAATGCTCGATGAACTAAAAAAAAAAAAGAAAAGAAAAATATTTCATACATCATGAGAATAAATCATAAGAATAGAATCAATAGTTAGAAAGTATATTATCCTCAGCTGTAATATTTCGAATAAGATAGAGGATTTGCGTGAATTATTCCGAATTATCGAATAATTATGACTATATAGCGTTATTAGTTTGTAATCAATTCTATCTGAAGAAAGTTTACGCAAACAATTCCATTCTCTTTCGCTCTATTTTCTATTTGACTGTCCGTTGGTTTTTCGAATAATCTTTCGTTGTGGATTTAGTCATTGCACTCAATGCTCGTTTCTTGCATCTCCATCTTCACAGAATTTATATTCAGGGAAACGGATATTCTTGAAAAGATAAATGAGAAGATAAATTATGATAATGGATTTTTAAGAAGCGAAAAATATGATTCGAAAGTATCACAGTATAAAAAGAAATTTAATACGATTCTCGAGAACAATTTTTTATGACGTTTTTGCATTTAATTTGAATTTTTTTTTTTATTTGTTTGAAGAATCGTGTCGAGAATTTTGCATCATTTACATGTTTCAATAATTATTTCATATTTGTTCATTATTTGTGAAATTAAACAAATTATAACAAATGGAGATTGATGATATAAATATTGAAACAATCATCCAGATAATAAAATAAAAAAAATCATCAATTTCATCTTCATAACGATCTTGAATAACGAAATATCTATCCTTGAATAGCCACAAAAATCTGTCTAAAACATGTGAATATACCATCTAACCTGCTTACGACACTTTTCAGAAGTGTCGTATCAGACTTGTTGAAATATTTCTATCTGGATCTGAGATGAAACATGAAGTAATCCAAGAATGAAATATAGCATAAAATTTCTCTCTTAAGAGATTTTATCGAAATTTTCTTTTTTAAAATAATTTCATAAATACATTTAATGCTATGATTAGTTTAATAATTTTTTTGATAAATATTACATATAATATTTTACATATAATATCTTATTATAATTTACTTTACATAAATTTTATTTTCTAACTGATATATTTCAATTTATTTCTGGATCAATTTTAGAATAGTGTAACAAATTAAGGTAATATTTATAAGTCGGTGTTTATTTCAATAACTTGAATGCTTTCTATGATAATTATTTATCAATAAAGTTTCTCTTAGACGCCTCCTACTCTTTGATGCTTTATATACACGCATAATTTGCATAGGCCGAGTTTATTTTATATCCAATATTTAGCGCACTAGCGAAGATGTGAATAGTTTCGATGTTTTAATTGAACGGTGAAAGCAAATTTCGTTTCGCGGTAAATATTTGCACATCGAAGACTATATTTTTACCAGAATAATATTAAGCGAAAATGTTATAGCGTTTATTTAAACTTTATCGTTTATTCAGGGGTGAAGATTCTTCAAACGTTATTTTTAGCAGGGATAACTTTTTTTTTTTTCCTACACTTTCGTTTGAGATAAAACTCGTATTTTCTTCAAGTCCAAGAGCTTGAAATCTTGCATTGCAAAAATAAATTACTAATTATAAAACTTATCCCTCTTTATGAATATGTATTTAATTAAATAAGAAAAATTATACTTTTAAAAAATACTTTTCCTTCATAAATTCATTTATATTTAAATTAATTTTCCATTGTATAACGAATAAATAACAATAAGTAATGTCTCGATAGTCAAAAATTTTCTTCGTATTTTTCTCGAATAATAATAAGATAGTAACAACATTTGAAAAAGAATAATAACATTCTACGAGCGTGGTACAGATAATAAAATTCATTTTGAGAATCAAAAATGGCCACAATGGGAATTATACAACAATGATTTAAATCAGAAATATTACTTAAGTGTACACCAAAAATAGAATCTAGGTTTATAGTAGAGCAATACTCACTTCAAGGATAGAGCATGACTGTCACCCTTATCGTGACTTCAATGGCTTCTTTTTTCTTTCATCCATTCTGATTATCTAGTGAAAGACGTGTCACGTCATGGAGATTTTAAATATCAAAAATTAAGGTTTATTCATCAATAATTTTATGTCATTTTTCATTTGATTAAATATCTATAATGATCGAATTAGTGATAAAAAGTTTTAATGAACGTGCGATAGATGATATTACGTGGAAGTTCCATGCAAAAGTTTTCAATTTAGCGAGAGGAGGAAGGAATTTTCAATGCATAATTATCGATGATTATCCGATGGTATTGATTATAAGGTGATTGTTAAGTAATTAATTACGATGAAACACGAAAATCAAGTTGTAAAGATTTCGAATACGAGATAATTAAGAAAATTTTCTATTTTTAATCGCATTTTCTGTTCGAATTTTTTAATTTTTAATCTAATCAATTTCTCTAATAATAAATTTGAAATTTTGAAATCTAAATCAATGAAAAATATAACAAATAATAATAATTCACTCCGACTTCAAAATCCTCTTGATGAGAGGAGATAAAATATTTTAAGTAGAAAGATAACTGACTATCTGAATGCTGATATGATATTTAAAAACAATATTTCTTCATCGAAACAATTATCAACAAAATAATAATTATCAAACCGAGTAACAAGAAATTAATCACGATATAATTTTGATATAAATTATTTGATCAAAATTTTATCATTCATCGTATTTCAGATCGAAAACGGTAATCAAATTTATCTTCTCACATCCACTCAAATAAATATAAACAACACCCTACATAGAAACATCTTTCATTTACGAGAGAAATCATTTTACCCTCGCACGAAAAAATCTTCTCTCGTTACGGATGGCGCGATTCTCAAGGCGAAATATCATCCCCACGGCGGTCCCTCGAACAAAGTTCAAAGCGTGCCACCGCTGCAAATTAATGAACATGAAAATTTTACGTCTTTGTACATCCAACTCGGTGTCGTTTCTTCTCGAGAAGCGTTCAAAAGCGCGTGACTCGTTCGTAGGGCGAATACCTCGGCCAACCCTAATTAGCCTTGCTTTCCTCCCCCTCTCTTTCTTTCTGTGGAGTTCACAGGATTAATTAATCGCGCGTCAATCGTATGAGTCACCGGTTCATTCTCGATACGTAACGGATCAAGAGAACGAGAATTCACCTCGAGCCCTCCTTCATGGATCGAGTCAAAGGCCACCACGTAATTACTGTGATAATAAACGGAGGAGATTATGAGCTAGCATAACGCCTCCGCTTTTCATTCATTCGAATATCTTTCATTTAACCCGGGTTCAACAACCAGACAGGTTGACGCCGAAGATTAAACATCCTCTTCCCCTCCCTCTTTAGTCAGGAATCCTCTCTTTTTTAAATTCCTTCACGCGTAACGAACGATAAGAACTGGAAGGAATGGAAAAGTAATTTCACCGTGGAAATCCTTTTTTGATCTAATCAAGAACGCAGTGTACAATCCATTGTAAAGATATGTTATTTTATTCTAATAATTGTAATAGAAATTTGTGTAAGTAATAATGGATTTTTTTTTAATTTATTAAAGAAATAAGCAATGAAACTTTAAAGATTCACTCCTTTTATTTCGTTAAAAGAATGTTAAATATAACTCTATTTATTCACAAAGTTTGATTAAATAGATTTTTTTTCAAGTTTTTGATAATTTATTGGTTAAATATGTACTTTCATGATTGTATACGTAGATGATAAATTTTAAATACACGCACAAAATAATATTACAGTTTATTCTTCCATTGTTTCGTTTTGATCCGAATTTTTGTCTCAAAGTTTCATTCAGTCTTCGATAAAGTGACTCCTATTTTCCTCGTGGAAATTATATTTCTGTCGCGTTAATATTTCTCGTGGCGTGACTATAATTAGACAGAATAAAGAAAAGACGAAGGTACCGGTGTTATGAATTACACGTCTCGCTCGCTATACGTATAATGCACAGAAATTGATACTTTATAAGAGACTCTATGACGGGTGTCATTTATGAGACCGATGTACGATCGTCTCGTATTTTCTCGATATGTTTCGTGTTTCACGTGAAATCAAGGGAAATATAAAATTCTATTTTCGAGAAAGGAATTTGTTCATCGATTTCCCAAAATCGAAGATATCGTATTTTCGTTCGCGGTTTTAGAAGTAAGAAGTTAATAAAGTTTTCAAATTTGCTCGGCTAAAATATTGGATCTTTTATTGAAATTTAATGCATCCCTATGAAATTATGATCCATTATACCTGATAATCGATAAAAACGAGTTAACTCATTAGCACTCTTCATGGTCAATATTTTATTAGATATTAGTAATTTACTTGTCCAACGAATAATTTTATCCTATACATATATAATTCGTTTACTCCGTTAAATATATTTCGCATTTTTATTGAAAAATAATATATCAATCGATCAATTTCAACAAAAAAATAAATTGATTTTTGAATGACTCGTATATCATCTAATTTAAAAATTACAAAACATATTTTATTAATTTCATCATCACGTTTCTTCTTTTATTAATCTTCAACTTATGCCAATTTTTTTAAAAAATTCTTAATCCTTTTAAACCTAGATAATAAATCTCACCCTACACTAAATGAATCTAATTAGAATCAAATCATAGATCAAATCAATAATCAAACTTAGATTAAATGTTAGTTAGTTTAACTTGCATAAATGCTACAAATAAATTTATTTAAAAGAAACATCATTTGTAAAATAAATTTTAAGAAACTTCTAATTTTTCCAAGATTAAAACGATTTATCTCTAAAAGTGTCGAGAAACGGATCAAAAAACAAAACGCGAGAAGAGTTAAAAATTCTCTATGATCATCTCCCTCCCTCCCCCTTTCTTCGTATTTTATCTTACCATCATGCATCGTGGTTAAATTTCCTTGACCCCGTGGTTCGATAACCCAGTAGGTAGACGACCGGGGTTAAATTCCGTTTAGCTTGCGATCGAGAATACGATGCTCCCCAGGCGGTTACATTCTCATAAGCTTCATTAATGCGAGAGTATATTGGGGGGGGGGGTGGATCGTGTTTCTGCGGAAGACTCGCGACGAGGATTAGAAATCCTGCGCCGCCGCCGATTACGCCACCCTCTCTCGATCCCTCGGGTAGTTGCTCGTTGAAAAGGAAGTTGGAAAAGAAGAGTTTCTTCGCTAGAACAAAATGCAAACCCTTTGGTCGCGTTTCTTCGCGAAATTATCGTGGCGATTGAACGATTGAATTAAAAGAAAATTACGTCCAAGTCTCTCTTGAATTTATGCAACGTAGAGGGTAGATCTGATGTTTTAACCATGCCTGTAATTCCTGATCTTGATTTCTCTGCAATATTGCACCCAGTTTCGAAAATATTTTCTTCCATATATGTGGATATCTTGCGTGTAATTCTCTCTCTTGATATTTCGAATTAATAGGATAGCTCGTTGGAGAATATTCTTCCTTAGATTCTCGAGAATTTTGGAAAAAATTTTGTAGGATATAGGTATATAAAAATTAATATGCATATTGGATTCGCAAGGTATGAAATGTCAAGGGTAAATTTTGAGAGAGAGAAATTTGGGATATGGAGATTTTATTTGGATAACCGGGGATTGGTTAACTTTTTTCATGGTTAAGAATTAAGAACGATGGAATTTTATATTTGGAAGGGGAAGATTATGTTAAGAGATAGGGTACATTGCTTTGATCTTAGGGTAGTTTATGAGTTGTAAAAGTACTCTTGAAACTTTCGTTCCTTCTTGGAAACCATTAGGAATGGAAGAAAAAACTTTGTAGACAGTTTTTTGTTCGGTAGGTACATCTAATACTGTTCGAATGAATCACTCGAATCATTTATCAAGACAAACTAGTCTTCAATTATTTATACAAAATAATTCCACGCCAACATTCTAGTTCAAAAGTTTTAGTTTATAGTTATTTATACTTATATTTGTTTAAAAATTGAAAAAAAATTGAATAAAATATTGAATAAAATGAAATAAAAAAGATATTAATTTAATAATTTTAATAATTTCTTTACAAAATAAATGTAATCAAATTTCCATATCAAACACTGATTTCACTGCACAGCAAGAACACGTATATGATGTAACATGATATATAAATATTATAGGAATTCATATATAACTTTTTAATTCATTTACATTTGAAAATTGATATATTTGGAATATCCTCTATGTAAATTAAACCTAATATAATGCAATAAAAAATAAAAGATCAATATATCAATATACCAATATATTCATGAACCATGAAGACTCGAAAAAAAGAGTGTACATTCGAACAATATTGCTTGCTCCTTATATATTGTTATAAGTCTCCACTAAAACCACATTAAACCGTCTTGAATAATTACGAAGAAGAAGGTTGAACGGAACCACGAAGAATTAAAGGAGCGGCGCAAAGGGTTTCATGATCGTCGATTAAACGATAAAATCAGTGTCTTCCCTCTGTGTCTTGTCTCGATGGCTGCCAGCTTGGCTTATCTGAACCGTTCAAAAGCCTCTCTTTGGCCGCCCCTTTTTCGAGGCGCTCGAGCATTCGTGTATCCGCGAGTCTTCTTACATTCGAGGGTTGTTTACTCTGCCGCGAAGACTAGCAGCCAAAGCTATCGATTGTCGATCGTTAAATACGACACATCGGGTTTGATAAGCTGGCAACTCTCCTCAAAGGCGGTTGAACGAAATTCGTTTAGGGTTGCCCAGGCCGAGGAGGGTATATTATGATGTTATTGAAAGAAATTGCGATGCACGAGATAGTATGTGTGTAACGTGTTGAAAGAGATGTTAGATGAATTTCCTCGTAGTGATCGAGATAGAATAATAATTATTATTTTTGTAATATTAATCGTAATAAATTCCTTTGATACGTGAATATCAATGTTGTAATTTAGAACGAATTTATATTACATTGGAGAGAATATTTGCAAATGTAAATTAATCAATGAATTACCATGCAGAATGATACAAAGTATATATTTCTTTTATTATATATAGCTATTATGTAAATTTGTGTTGCAATAATCTGTATTAAAGATTTTACACCAATAAATCTGTATTATGATGCTTTAATTATTATACCAGCCATAATTTAGATTAATTTTGTTAAATTTTATAAATAATCTCATTCATTATTTTCTCTCTACAAATTTCTAATTGTAACGGTTAATTCAGTTTTCACATTTATCTCTATTTTAAACCAACTTTCTCAGATGATTTATAACGTTCATCTACCTTCTACATAAATCTAATGAATCTTAAAAAAGAAAATTTAACCAATTACATAATTAATAATTACATCCATCGCAATTTTAGTGTAATTCACTTGAAACAAATTCATAGAAGAAAAATACGAGATGATGCATCAAAGGGAAATATTTTTAGAATATTCTCAATCATTTTCTAACTACTTGAAAAAAAAATAATAAAAATTCATTCTCTCACAAATCATTCTCTCGCTTCCTTCGGTCCTTATCACAAAAATAATAAAATTTCTTGAATGTCAAAACTTAGATTAAAAAATTATTTATCTCCTCGAACACGTAGAACTCGTTCCAACCATCCTTAAAAGTCCAAACCTCTTAAAATTCCCTCCGATTTGGATCTCCTCGGATGCAGGGCGCAATATTAGATTGGTGTTTAAAAGTTCCTGTTTCCGGGAACACCTCGACAACCTTGGCTTGGCGTATCACGTACAGCTGTGACCTAATTTACAAACTTTTTATGGCAACATCCGTTTCATACGCTAGATAACTATCCTTCTTTCTTTCTTCGCCTTTTTTTTTTTTTTTCGTTTGTTGTCATCCACTTGTAGAAGAAACAAGCGCTTCTTATCGACAGTATTGAAAATAAACGAATAAGCTTTTGGCCCGCCTCGAATCGTCCTCGTAATGTAGCCTAACTTTCGGATCGGAAATTGTACGAAGTTAAGGACGCAAAGCGAACCGACGTGAACTTTCCGTCGTTTTACTCGAGTTACCCGAGTGTCTCAGCTTTCCATCAACCAACTTCCGCCAAATTCTCACCCTTGTTCCTTTCACAATGGTTCCTTTGACCGATTCCATGACGATGATTTCATGATTGTCCTTTCGAACAATTACTTTAAAATTGCTGAGAAATTCAAATTTCTTTTCTACTCTGTTCAAATGTGGAAGACGTTCGAGGTGAATTCAGAGAAGAGAATTGATATTAAAGTTTATTAATAGGAAGAAAAATTTGAACAATGATATAATTATTTTAATAAAAAAATAAAGGGAATGTTTGATATTCGAATACGATGAAATATGATTAATTGTTGTTTATATTTTTGATACAAAACAGATTATTATATAATTATTATATTGAATTTTTGAAATTTAATTGATATTTAACTCAAGATTTGATTATTTAATCCATAGAATTTGTACAATACAATAAATTTTGAATGTAGGTATGAATAAAATTGTACGAATAAAATTTCCATTTTATTTCTCTCGAAATCTTCAGAGAGAAGATTTTTATTGTTCGTATATTTTCTCCGATTCTTGTTTATTCGTGAGACACGAAATCGTGCGCAGGTAAAACTAAATCGTCTCTGGAAATTTTCATGCTCTAAATGTTAAGTTCAGGACAGATAAGAATCGAACGAATGGTTGAAGCCATTCGTCTTATAGATTTCTCGAAACTCGATCGTGGATAAAGAAGGTTAACGTGTCCCTGTTGTAGGAAAAACACGAGGGAAAGGGTCGAGTTTGTACACGGTTTGTGTGTACATTGAAACACACTATACGAGGTTTCCACGATTTCCACGATTGAAAATCCTCCACCACTACGGAAACGATTTTCCTCTGTTTCCTTACAGTCCAATTTGTAAGACGTACAATTTACCAGGGTTTTACTCATCCTTTTAGCTTTCTTAATATCCCTCCTTGTCAGATTTCTCTTTACAAACACGAGAACATTAAAAGAGAAACACAAAAGATTTCCATTTACGTTTTAATTTATTCGCCATCCCTTTAATATCTCGTAATAATATAACTAAATAATTCTTCATTCAGAGAAATATCGTATCGAAAATTTTCATCTTTCCATTACGATTCTTAAAATTCACCACCACCAATGAAATTAATAAAACAGACAATTTAATTACAAACTTTCTCTTTTCCATATATATATATATATATATACATATATATACACACGTACATCACCAAAATAAGATGAAATCGAGAAAAGAGGGAAGAAAAGAATTCTTCCAGCAATGTTAAAACGTTATCACGACAACTGAGCCACGAGTCGAGTTTCGTTGCACAACGAGCAAAAGTAGTTATCCGCGCTACTATAACGTCTCGTAGTTCCACGACTGATAAGGTGGATACTGGCCGTTCAGGACGGGCCAACCCTATTACTTCCTTCCGAGAAGTCGGTCATTGAATGCAGTTTTCCCTATTCAGAGCCTCCCGTGGGCGGTACAATATCTTATCGAATGAAGCGTGTGCTGCACGCCCGGAACAATTGCAACTGCACGTGCAATCTCTTCCTCTCTTCTCTCCCCTCTCGTGGACTCTTCACGGCACGTGTCCGTCCTCCTCGCAACACGCAAGCTTGGACGACACGCGTGGAATTGCTCCAACAACTTGGAGGAGGAAAATTGACATCACCCTCGCGATCCCTTTGGCCATCGTCCTCCATCGTAAATTACATTCATTGAAATGAATGTTTGGTCGAGTGATGGGACGTGTTGCTTGGTGACGTAACGAACACGTGGAAAAGTGCTTTCTTTTTTCTTTTTTTTTTTTAAAGGAGTCTTAACGAGGAGCTGATAGTCGTTTCTTTGTGTTATTATCTCTTTTATGGGTTGTATTTAATTTGTGAGTTATTATTAGCACGTGGAAATATAGTTTCGTGTTTGCCTTTTTTGGGAAAGTGTTAATAATTTTTTGATTTGTAAAGTATGTGGACACTTTTGCGCTTCTTTTTTTAGAAAAACGTTAACGAGAAGTTATAGATTTTGCAAATTAAATAACACGTAAAGGGATATGTATTTTTTCTTTCAAAAAAGATATTGGCAAAGAGTCATTCTTTTTATATAAATTTTGATCTTTAGAAAATTAATTTTATTATATAATTTTAATATTTTATAAATTATAATTTTGCTCGATGTAATTTTACGCGAATGTAAAAGAAAATATAAAACAGTTGGTGCAATTTTCATCGAATTCGATAAAATATTTTATTTAAATCAAATAAATCTTTGGTGAGAAAATGTTAGGCTCAATTCCAGTTTTCGTTTATTAATGAACTTGTTCAACTTTATCGTGTGGAATTCATCGTTCTTATACTGGAACATGTTTCGAACACGTTTCCACTTGGTTGGAGTAAAGTAAATATTATCAATACCGTTGAAGAATAGAACTCAACTCTATATCGGTACACTTTAACGGGTAAAATGATACGAATCAAATGTAGATGTAATTTAATAATGCACGTGAAACATGTATTATTAGAATGATAATTCATTCTAGGTGTAATAAAGCGATACTATATATATATATATTTCATAAAATGCAATAGTGCATTTATCATTAATTTAATTTTATTTGAATATTTCCGGTAGATAGAATTTGTCATTTGTACATTTGTATCCGAAAGCAATTAATTCGAGGTAATAAAAAGATAAATTTCAATCATAAATAAAAATTAAAACATATTGATAAATAGCACATTGATAAATAGAAATGTCAATTATTTGAATAGTGAAAATATGAAACTTATCTAAAATTAATCAAATATATTTGTTTCGCTCTTCAAGAATACAATGCACGCCATTATAAAAAAAATATTTAATGTAATAAATTTCGGTCAACAAATCGGTCAAGAAAGGTATATCTATCTATAAAAAATGCAATTTCTAAACCTGCAAAATAACCTTTTCAAACAACTTACTATACATGGTATTTTTTTAAAAATGCACTTTCGTTGTAAAGATAAGTGGCAGATGGCGCGACACAAGACAGAGGCGGATAAAATTCAATGTTACGAGCCGGAGGCGGCGGCAGGCGCCGACATGCATGCACATAATCGCAAGAACGAACCTTCGGTCTAGATTAACGATTCGCTGTGCACATTTCCACACAGAGAGAAATTTCAAGCCAAGTTTCTTCGCGAGATGCTTAATCCCCGACAAATTCGTGATTCATTCCTTTTTGAATCGCTTTTACTCAATTCCATCGAATCAGATTTCGACGATTTAACATTCGAAGAACAGTCCAAGTTCCATCAACAGTGATTAAGATCTGATAAATTTGAATTCTGAGCTGCTTTCTCTCCTTGCAACTCAACGAGAGAGAACCTTAGTTTTGCCCCGCCCCGGGAAACTTTAAACGATAATGCGTTGTGCTAAGTACTTTGTGAAGATTAAATTCATCATGGATTAAAGTTGATACTTAAAAGCTTTTGAAGAAGAATGAAATCAAAGGTGTAATTCATTTTTCTGTTTCCATTCGTTGGATTCATTTAATTTTAATTCGTTTAATTCTGTTGCTTTACGATGTTTTTCTTTTTCTTTCTTTCTTTTCTTGGAGATAATTATAATTTTGTATATCAGGTATATTTTCCTTTGTATCCTTGATGATGCAATATTGAAAATTACGTATGTGATTCGATAATATGAAAGGCACGATATGACAATATAATAATCTGCATAATAATCACCAATTCGTAGAATTGAAATTCTAATAGAGTTCGAGTCAAACTTCGTTACGAATTCAACTTCCCTTTATCGAACCAGTATTACAAGTAATCCGTGCTTCGAGCGTGAATCGATGTTACAAAGCGGTTTAAAATTAACGCGGAATGTAAGCGTAAAGGGAATTTTAAACACAAAAATAATATCGTTAATGATTCTCTTTAAGAAATAATTATTAAGAATGCAAACATTATTAAAAGATCAGAATACTAGAGTAAGATTAAAGAGCCTGGGATTAAAGAGCAGGGAGGAATTGAAAATAATATTGCAAAAATTTCTAATTAGAGTAAAATGCGAAATCTACGAAATAAATCTACGATTCAAAGTATTCTCGATCCCAAATTTATATAATAAAACGTATAATAAAACGTATAATAAAACGCGTATAAATAATAACTAACGAACGTACACAAACGAAAAGACGAATTGCCGTGGTGACGTAATTTCGAAGGGGGATTTTCTAGAGGGACCCAGACCGAAGAGGGAGGATTTCATTGAATATTTTAACCGCCCTCCTCAGAATCGTTTAATTAGTAAACACGATAGAGGGGAAGAGAAAAAGAAGGAAATGGATCGATATCGAAATGAATCGAATACGTCGGATAATTCATCGGTTGAAATTATTCAAAAGGAAGGAAAAGAGAGAGAGAGAGAAAGAGAGAGAGAGAAATCGGAAAAGAAACAAAAAAGAAAAATTTAATACGAGCAATAAACAAAGTATATATTTTAAAACGAGAGATTCTCGTGGAATATCCTTTAAGATTGGATCTTTCTGGATTCGATACCAAGTCCAATATGCATTTGTCAGGCAGACGCCGATAAAATTGCATAGAAGTCACCAATTTACAGAGGGAATGTCGATGGGATTATTGGATTCTATTTCGTCGAATGTTATACGTTACCATGGGAAACGTGGTTTCCACACGGTGAAATTTCTTTCTATTCCGCGAAAGAATTCGTCGTTCCGTATGAAGGGAACTTAAGCTTAAAAAATATATATATATATATATATGTATTATATATAGGGAAGAGAAAGGGGAATGAAAAGGAACGGCGAGAGAAAATCGAGTGGAAAATGAGAATTCGCGAACGTTGAGGTGCAACGTTGGACATTCGACGTTTCTGTTGGATCATCGAGAAACTTGAAGTCGAGTTTAAAAGGAGATGAGAATATTTTCTGTGTCTCTGATCACCCAATTATCAACAAGACTGTTTCGACCTCGGAAAGTTTCCAACTTCGTGCATTCGTGTTCTATTTAATTAATCCGTGCGTATCCTCGTCTCGGATTAGATAATAACATTCGGGGAAAGATGGAAACTTCGAAGGAGAGTTTCGTCAAAGTGTTTCAACCGAGTTTGTCCTTCTTCGCTCTTCCTGATTTCACATTGTCGTCGTCTTCTTCTTCTTCTTCTTTTTTTCGCATCAAGTTTGCAAGCAAACGCACGAGAGAGTTATAAAACGATCGAATTTTCTCCGATTGATTTGAATGACAATTAGACGAATTGATTGGAATTCTTCTCTCGAAGTTTCTTCCGGTAATTGGCTCGATCGATATAGTTTCTTTCTTCTCTGTCAACCGTACCGGTAATTAGATGAGCGCGTATCGATAAGGCAACTTCCGCTGATTTCATTATCCGTGTCGTTACACAAACGCATCGCGATTATAGCAAACTAACCACGCTTGGTTAACTCCCGCGTAATTGCGCGAAACGCTCCGATGTAATTGAACACGAACAACATAATTGATAATGTTGGATCGTCGCGTTGAATTTAAGATAGCGTAATAGTGTGCACTGCATATAAAGATTTATGGAATTTTGAATTTGCAACATTAATGAATGTTAATGCACGCGACGGTATTAGCCGAATAATGTATTGCAACACGTGTTGTACATTTTGAAACGGTCGAAATTATCTTCGTAAATATATATTTTTCGTAAATATATATATCTCTTATATGTATATCAAAAATATAAATCGTTATGCAAAAATATTCATCGTTCCACGTATCGTTTCTTTATTCAAAATTCGTATAATAATAATAATGATGATAAATATATCTGTTATAAATATTAAAAAAAAAAATATCACGTAAATTTATTCCTACAACCTATAGATATATTTCTAATTTCGTGTCATAAAAAATTGTACCAAACAATTCGAGAAGAACCTTACATTTTGTTACCTTCGCTTCCAACACTATCTATTTAATCTATCCAATAATCACTTTCGATTACCTTCTTCCTGTCTCTTACCATACCCCTCCTCGTTAAATCGAGTATCCCATTCAAATTTCTTATCGACGACAACAATCTATCCGAAATCCTCATTTCTCAGAAAACTTTCTACCGGAACGCAAATCGATTTGTTTTTCGCCTTATCGATGGCGCGAAAGAAAAAGCAAAACAAACAAAGCGAAGTCAACGTATCGAAATAAATTCCTCTCAAGACTCACCGTCTCTCGCCCGAGGGACGCAAGAAGGACGTTCACGGTTCGTTCCAAAGTTCAAGGAACGTGCACGCTTCCCGTCGTCGACGCCACCGGGAAGCGAAACCTCGTCTTCCCCTCGTCTTCACTTCACAACCTTTTCTCTTACCCTTTCACCCTTCCGCCAACCGATCTTGTTTGCCTCCCGAAAAACTATTCACACACGCGCACAGGGCCGAGCCTATTTCCGGTTTCGAGAAACGCGAAACGCGTACGATGAGGTGCGTCGCGACGCCGCGTGCCGACTGAAGCCGTCGTTTTCCCTTCTGGATCCACGGAATCACGGGGCAGAGGGGGTCGGGTGCGTCTGTCGATCCCCACCCCGTCGCCCTTCCCCTACCCCCGTCCTAGCAGTCTACCCCTACTGGCGCGAACTCGAAGCCACGTGGTGCGCAATCGTCGACCGGTCGACGCTCGCACCACTTTCCAAGGGTGCGAATACATTTGAGCGTGGAATTGTTGTCGAGGATATTTTTTGCGGATGCCTTGAGAGTTGTTGTCGTTGTTCTTTTTTCCTTTTTTCTTTTTGGAATAACTTTCGCTATTAACCAGAAGGGGAGAGATGGAAGGAGACGTAATTCACGAGGACGAGAGTTTTATTCTTAGACGAATTCGTATTCTGAAGGCGAACGAAAGATTGTGAATATTGTTTCGAGAATATTTTTCAAATTTAGAAGGAACTTTCGCGCACTTTCGTGTTTTCGAAAGAGAGCAGAGTGTTCGTTTCGAGAGAAAGTTTCGTAAGTTTCGAAAGTTGTTGGAAGTTATTTTTTTTTTTTCGCTAGTTCGTCGAAAGTGAAAGTTATTATCGAATAGTTGATCTCATCTTGTTTTAGTTGTAGTGTGAATTTTTTTTAGAGTTTTAGCCTCAAATGCATTTGCACCCTGAAGATTTTAATCTTGAGAATTGGTATGGTAAAGGAACGGATTTGAGAAAATATTTTTGTAAATGAAATGTTAACGCGAATGTCAAAGAATAATTTTCGCGTTAAACACAGTGAGAAATAATTCTCTCAGATGGATGTTCAAGATACGAATTATTGTAACGTAATTTAATATTTTAATTAAAGATTTAAATAATTTAAATTTTCCATAGATGATCATTGAGAGTGATTTTTATTTTCAACGCAATATCCACTAGCGAATATTTCTCCAGTATTTTATTCTCGGTTTTATTTTCTTTTCCCTCTTTGTCTCTGAGCTGTTTACGCAGAGAATTTTGATTTTGATCGCATTTGTTGTTGTCAGTTGTTAGTGGTTGAGAGATTGGAGGTCCAGGATGAGTGATGAAAATGAATGGAGCATGGAGTGAGTTGTTAGGTGTGAATACTGGAATGTATAGCATTTGTGGTAGATGTAGGTGTACAAGGGGGAGAATTGTTCGGGATGAATAGAGAGATCAGGGTGAAAATTTAATGGGATGGGCTTGGATTATTTCCAGGCAGATAGTTTGAGATAAAGAGTGAAAGTGATTTTTATATTGGTGTAATGAATTATTTGTTTGACATTTTTTATTCGAAATGAAAATAATAATGTTATTAATAAAATGATGAACAATTTCATAAGATGTATAATATTTAAAAGGGGGAAGAAAAATCAAGAAATACAAGATATTTCTAAATAGAAATTTAGAATATTTAGATTGGTTTTGGAGATATAAAATACAAAAAATTTAAATGTGAAACGATTGTAATATTATAATATTTATCTTGTATATATATTATTATTCGAATAGAATAATTTAAGATAAGTAAAAATATAGTAAATAAAAGATAAAATACAAAGTTTTACTTTATAATTGTATTATAAAAGATTATTTCGATATTGTGCAATTCTGATATCATTTTAAGGAACAAATTACTCATATATATATATATATATATATGAGAATGTTTATTTATTGAAAATATTGAAAATATACAGAATATATATGAAAATGTACGGAATGCACGTAATATTTTATTTTTTTATTTATATTTTAAAATATGAATTTGCAAAAATACTTATATGTAAATATCGATATTTTTAATAAATACTTTTGCAATACTTTATACAAATACTTTATTTATTTAAAATATTTTTAATTTCGTTTGTTTTATTTAATACAAACATAATACAAAACATAATACAAAAATTTTAAAAATGTAACTTCTATTATTTTTACAAATTCATATAACGCAATTAATAAATGGTGCATTTAGTACAATGTAATATGGAATTATTAATGTAGAATTTGTTAACAATTCGTGATGCAATTCCCATTGTTACTCTAAATTTGCCAGGGCCATCTTGCACAATTGAACCGAATATTATCGGTGTAACTTCGTAAATCATAAGTTTAAAGTTACCATTGCTGATAAATTCTCTCGTAACAAATTCTCTCTTCTCTACTAACTACCATATAATAATGCAGTAACTAAATCCTATAAATTGGTTCCACAAATCTATACCTTTTCAATTCGTTGTACCATCAATCTTATCAAACATTAACCAATCGATAGATTCCAATGCATCTATTTTCAACATCTTAATTCCAATTCGAACGTCGATCGATAAATCGAAGAAGAAGAAGAAGATAAAATTAAAAGAAAAAAAGGAAAAAATCCACGCTCGAAAAAACCGAACGAAAATACACGTACCATCGTTCATATCCTCCATTATCCATAATATCGATCGTTTCGTTCGAAAAGTCGAACAAAGAAAAACGAGAAAAAGAGAGAGAGAGAGAGAGAAAAGAAAAGAGACATCCTTCAAAGGAACGAAATCAGAATACATAAGCCACCCTTGAACGACGCCAAGCGTGTCATTTGGCGCGACGTCAGCCGCTTTTTATCAAACCACGAAACACCGTTCTCGACTTTCCCTGCGGAGGGGTAGGTTGAAAAGCCGCGGCTTCGTCGCATTGTGCGCCGTCGAAGCGGGAAACATTGCGCCCTACGTGCAAACCGGCCATCGATCGGTGTGCACCGCGCGTGCAACGAGGAGGATGCCACGTAACCGCGATACCATCGAACGAACGAAGACAAAGAATGCGAAGGCAGCACGGTGGAGAGCAAAAGAGAGGAACAGGATACCGGTCGTAAATTTTCGGGGTTCACGGGCCGGTGAAGGTCAAGTACTTGGTCATGGTTGCACACTGGGATGGGATGAGAGTCACTGGACCGATGTGCTCCAGTGCCGCTTTTCGCGTGTAGGCAATTTCGTGAGTGCTTCGACCAGCTTATCTATGGTTCGTGGCGGTCGAATTCGCGGAGAAAATATCGTACGATCCACTTGCAATTGTGGAAGATTGCTGTGGGTAGAGGAAAAAGGAATGCGAGCTCCTTTTCCGCGTTTTATGGGATTTTGAGATAGGAGTTGAAAACAGGGGATGGAGTTTGGGTATATTCCTGTAGCTTCCTTTGATTTCGCTATTTATATTCTGCAGATTTTATATCATGTTTTCTTTCTCTTTTCACTCAAGTCGTTTCTACGTTCCTTCGAATCGTTTGATAAATATTTCTGTAATTGTGAAAAGCGTGCTTTTAACAAATCGTAATTGATATTATCTTTTTTTTTTTTTTTTTGATTTTGTTATATTACTATTATATCACAAACAGAAATTTTCGTGAAATTTGGAGGAATAGATTTTTCGTTGTTGATCTTACAGTAAGAATATACCGTTTCAAAATAAATGGAACGAAATTTCAGAAAATTGCTAGTTTCACGAGCATAGCGTGCATCGATGAATTAAATAAAAACGTTGGAAGAAAATTGAATTGAATCAAGCGTAGATTTGTAACTATACAATTTTATCAATATTTAATTAATTCGAAAAAGAACAACGTTCTCACAAACAGACGAGATATATAATTTAAAAACCAAAATATTCACCGTAAAAAAAAAAAAAAAAAATCATTTTCCTCTCGAAATTCAAATATATTACATAGATTTTGCATCTCTAATGTATACGCGTACACACACACAATCGAGCAACGAGTCAAGGTAATGAACAAAAGCAAGGTAATGATAAAAAAATCCAACGAAACAAAACACGGAGTCTTTTCTCGCTTTTAAAGGATACGTTTCAATCCTATTGCGAACCTATTCGTCGCTATCCAATTAAGGTTTACGACAAAATACCCCTTCCATCCCTTGAGATTTCCACATACGATTGGTTTATCAGGCTTGATTCAAGCTGGATCATCGATCCAAGGATTCCTCTATGATTTCGCTCTTCAATTTCGTTCGCTCGTGTCCGTTTGTTACCAATGAACTACTTCGACGAGGATTATACAAATGCGCCGTCTGCGCTGTTTGCCTTCCCTCACTTAGATGGTGGGCTTTTAATAATTTCAGGGGGGATCGTTCGTTCGTACGGAACGAAGGTGAATGTTCCCGTGAGAAGGGGACCGTTTCATTGTGCGGTTTTCGTGGAACTTCGAATCGATATAACGGGTGAAATTAGACTGTCTTTTTATGGTACGATGAGCTGAATTTATATGTGGGTGGGAATGTTTTATGATTGTTGGTGGAGAAAGATATAGATATGCCTTTTGTTGAATTTTATTAGAGGGAAATATGCGATGCAAAAACGATTATATATAAAAATTAAAGTATTCGGTATATTTTTTTTAATTTGAACGAATGTACAAAATTTTCTAAAAATCAAGAAATTGATTTGAACGATTTAGTTGATTAATTTCACCTTTCTATAGGAAGAGTATGTAGAGTTTCCGAGTAAATTTAATATTAAATAATACATTTCTTGTTTATTGAATAATTTTATTGGAATAAAAATTTTAATTAGTGTATAATTTTTAACAAATTAATATTTAATTTTTTGTATTTGCTACATTATGATATATAAATAGCGGATTATCTTTAGTTGTTCGAGCTATATAGTTGCTGTGGAGTGATCACTCTAAAATGTAACTCCAAGTTACTATAAATATATCTATTTTAAAACACATTTGCTTTTACATGTATCTATACAGAAATGAAACTTGTAAAAGTTAATCTTCGCACTTAAAACGAATCATGTTATTCCACAATACTATTGTTTTATTATCCGGTAGACATGTATCATATATATATTGTACACTTATATAATCACCACGACCATAATAAATGACTGAGCAACATTTTAACATAACTGTCGATTAACAAGATGAATTCCACTAAAAAATTATCACAGGACATTTCATTATATTTTTCTTTTTCAGTTTTCAAGTCAAATCGTCTCACGTACGTTTCAAGAAATACTCTCACGACACGCACTATAGTAATCAATTTTTGCCAGGTGCGTCCACGTTTAATTATTTATTCGTGTCCTCCCTCTTCTTTTCGTCCTCGTCCTCGGTCTCGTCCTCGTCGATGGACAGATCCGACCCGTCGTCCTCCTTCTTATCTATCGTCTTCTCCTCGTCAGATTGATTCAATCGTTCGTTGTCATCGTTTCTGTTCACATTCTCCGGACTCTTCCTTTTTTCATTCTGATTATTGTACTCGTATTCATCTTCGTTTTCGACTACCTCTTCTCCATCGGTCCTGAAACGCGTCATTCGTTCGAATAATTGTTTACTACCTCTACCACGATCGTCTCATTGTAACAATTTCATTAATAAAGAAATTCATTAATAGATAGATTGTTCTCCAAGGAAATGAAAGTATAGTTGTAATAATCATTGTTTCGTTGAATTTTCACGAACATATCGAGATGAAATGAAATTTATTTTTCATGTTAATAGAATTATTCAAGAAAGCAAGTATCTTTAAGCGTTCAAGCATCACTATAAATTGGATCATAGTTAATTACAATAGATTAGATTAAATTCGCTTCGTTAAATATTACGACATCCTTCTCTTCGTATATTTTTTTATATTTTTTATAAATTTTATAAATATCCCAAAGAATAAAGAAAGATTTGAGCGATAAAATATTTACGTATTACTTCGTAGCGAACAATCTCGAGAAATATTCTCAGACGTTCTATTCAAAATCTATTTACTTTCTTCCTTATAATGGAATAAATAAGGTAACGGAAAGAGAGAATGTCATGCACTTTTTCTTTTTTTATGAATTTTAATAAAATTACGAGGCTAATAAAATTAACTTAATGCAATTACCCTTCACGCCTCCTTCCGCGCCTCCTTCTACGCGATCTTCTTCGTCTCCTGGATCCACTCCTCGACCTTCTTCGTCTTCTGGACCTTCTTCTTCTTCGACCTTTTCTTCTTCGCCGCCTTCTAGCATCCTGCACCTCGTAATCTTCGAATCTAAGGGGCGTATGACGTGGACTTCTGTCCCCAACTTGTGAAGCGTCGCGACCTTTGTTTATGTAACTGCTATCGTTCATTAGATCTGATGACACCTGGAGAACCTTGTACGCCGTGTCTTTTGGAATCAGATAGCCCGATTCCACCCCGAAATTGATCGCCTTCTGAATATATTTCTTCATTTTCTTTATACCTGTAAAGCGAACGTATAAAATTTGAATATTTAATTGCAAGCGATGATATTGGTTAAAATAATTAGGAAATCGTGGCAAGTAAAAAGTGTAACGATTATATTTGGTTTGTATTTATTTTATGTAGTAACAGTTGGAAGTTTAATGAATAATCCTTTTTATTTATTTATTTATTTTTTTTTATGATATAATTTCAATTCAGATTAGAAAAATATCGTGTATTTCTTAAAGTATGATCGTTTTAATTAATATCAAGTCAAAAAATTTCAATATTTAATCACAGATAATAATTAAAAAATGCAATATAGATTTTGCGTATTTTGTAAAGTTGTTTTATTTTAAATGATTCCATTGTGTACGATATTTATTTACCTATATGTGTTTTTTAATTAATTTCTGCAGTGTTTGTTTATTGGAAAAATACGAGATACAGCATGTGTAAATTGTTAATTTCGGTTGAATGATTAAATGTATTACCGCATAAAAGAGAAATGGTCGTACGCTTATTGTTTTATTTAGATACATTAAACGGATATATTAAACACGAGATAAATAGGAAATCGGATTGTCGTTTAATCGATTCCAATAATGATAACTCTCTGTTGCGTTAATTAATCATTTTATCGTACTTTTATAGCTTTACAATAAAAAGTTCATTTATTGTGCCGAGCTTTTTATGCTTATTAAACAATTATCCCAAGAACATAATAAATGTTATTCAAGAACAGATTATGTCCAGACGAATTAATAAATACGAAATAATTATCTTCAGGCGCGAATCATTCATTATTTCATTTAATAACGGATCTTTAAATAAACGCGAACAATTAGAACAATTAAAATTATATTTTTAACACAATTATGCATTCTAGTCATCTGTTTTCAATTCATAATAAATTATTGATTTATCGATATTTAAAATCACTTTAATTGTAATCATACTCACGTATCATTTAAAAAAGAATTATAACAAAAAAAAAATCACAAAAGAAAGAAGAAAGAAACGGCATCGGAGTGTATTCATCGTGCATTAAAAAAAAAAAAAAAAAGAAAAAAAAATTCCGTTATAATTCTATCATAAACCAAGAAATCGAACAATCTCTCAATCCGTTTTTCAAACAGTGTGTATCATCACTCGGACAAAATTTTCTTTACTTTCATTTCCTCTTACCCTCCCCTCCGCTGCCCTTGTGCATGCAGGACGAGAGAGTTTGGTCCCTGGAGGTTTGCCGCCGTTTCACACGGTGAATCTTGGAATTCCTCGCCGACTCTTTTCTTTTGTTGGCCATATTGCCGCCAGGCTGAGAATCCTGAGAATTCGAAGCTTCTTCACGGCGTTTAAATCGTTTACAGATCGAACACTTCGGGCCGATGTAATTCTGCAACGTCTCGCCGATCTGCCCTCTACCCCTCTCGAGGCTGAGAAATTTGTACACAAGCTTTGAGATGTTGGGTTTACGTCGCAGCTCTGAAACGTGAACAATCATAGGTATCATCCAGATCATCCGATTGGAAACGGGGTGTACTTCGTTTCGACAATTTTTTCGCGCGAACGACGACAGGATTTATTATCGGTGAATCGATGAATCGGAGAATCGTCACCATTCCAATTCGAGTTTCCAGCTAATGAATGCGAAAAATTCATTGGGGAAAAATAGGTATTCGAGGATAGTTAGTTTGTTTGACCAAGTGTGAGAGACGCGGTGAGAATTTATTGGCATTTCTTGGTTGGCATGCGAGCATTTATCGACATTCTCGAGAGTGATCTGAGAAATTTGACGTTTGGAGTTTAAAAGTTCGAGAATGGATATTATAGAGTAGCGATTCTAAAGTTGAGAAGATAATGGGATTGTGGGAAATTGTAAATAACGAGGATTCGAAGTTTCGATATTGAAATTTTTAATTTTTAAAATTCGAGCATAAATCTTGGAAATCAGATTTGGAAAATTTAACGATGAAATATATATATATATATATTGTCCTATTTAAAAAAAATATCCTATTTCTTCAAAATCTCAAATCATAAAACTTTATCGCGAAGTTGAGAAAGATTCGACTTGAAATGTAATCTGGAAATGAAACGAAAGATTAGAAGTCGTTTTTTCGTTCTTTTTAACAATTGAGAAATACCACGGTGAAGAGGTACGTAATGGAATTCACGAGGGAAATGATGTTTCCGCGTTGCAAGTATTGAGCGAAGCTTGGTATTCCAGATCGATTCGAATCGATTGAAAAATGACAGAAGGAATATAAAGTATTTGAACGAATGGGCGTCTAATATAGTAAACAAAAATAAACGTTGGAACTATGAACGATTGCTTTTGTGACAATTATTGATAATAAGAAAAAGTCGGTCAACAAAGCTTGGTTCGTAGCCATCGTGTTTCTATTTTGAAGAAAAAAAACGGATAAGTATTTTAACCTTGTTGATATTATAAAACTATTTAATCAGAACATTTCTAATATTTAATCTCGTAAGAGATCGAGGTGAGTATATCATTTCGATATTATAGGATGCTAAAAAAAGAAACGTATTTATTTCGATATATCAAATAATTCTACACTTCGATCGATCGATCGAATTGTCAAAATATGAATAATTAAAACAATTGGTTTAAAAATGTATTGGAAATTTTTTTTAAATAATATTTCAACTTAGTTGCTTCTTTTTGTCGCAAAAAAATAAGAGGATTGAAATTTTTTTTAAACAAAACATCTCAATATAAGTTTTGGCCCTCTTTTGTCGCGAAAATAACAAAAATCAAAGAATATATTTTTTTTTTGACACAATGCTCGAGTTCGAATATCGCGATTGCAAGAGAGGAAATTTAATCACTTTGAATTTTTCCTATCAAGTCTTTTTTTTTCAAGATGATCACTCACTCATCTTGTGGTGGCTTCGCGCATGAGGACGTCTCTTTATGGGGGCCATTTTGTGCTTACTGTTGAATCCGAAATTTTTCGGGACGTCCGCACCTGCTTACGAGCCGCCGTTTTTTCAAAAGGACTTCGTCAAACGACCCAAATTTTTTCTAAGATTTTCTTTGGTCGTGGCGCGAAATTTTGTTTGTGAATTTCCAGAACATTGATGAAAGGAAGAGAGGCACGCCCGGCGGTGCCAATCCGTCGGTTCCTTTCGCCTATTCTCTTCTTTTTCATAAAACAGCAAAATTCCGCCTGTCACGCTGCATTTGCTCGTTTTTCGTTATCTTTTCGCGCGTTTCGTAAAGTAGGCGCTGATTCATTACGTGAAGTTGTCCAAGACACTTACCACTTGAATCGAAACAATACTATTAAATCCTTAATGTATATTTTTCGTATATTTTTTTAACGAAGGAAAGATAATTGCATATTTCTTCCAGAATTTTCTTAATTTAAAATTATTGATATCTATAATTTTTTTTTCTAATAAATTATACAAACATTAAAAATTCTACAAATCAGTTTAAATTGAAATATATTGATCTGCCACGAGTAATTTTTTTAATTCATCACTTTCCAAATACGATCGAGAAATATATATTTTCTTTTTTAGTTCCTTGTTTAATTTTCGATATATTATTATATCTACGCGGGAAGGAGTACTCCAATTTCGCATTAAGGTTCCATTATAAACCAGCACTTTATAACATCTGAACTATTTTCCGTCTGTCGATCCTTCTATCCACTTTTCGTGCATGGACGTACACATTGAAAGAATCATGGCGACTTCCGACTCGTGGAACCAATAGGCGATCATCTCGAGGCCGTGTAACCCATGAAGAGTGACGAGGTCAAACACACCGTGTCTGGTTGACAGTGGCGCAAACGACCGAGAAGACGTGTGGTGGGTTGAGAGAGAACGGTATCGATTTGTATTTATTGACATCGAATAGACGTCAATCCCATGCAAAATTATTTATTATGTCCGATTGTCAAGATTCCTGATTGAAAATGATTTTTAATCAAAGTTTTTAATTGGATTAAACAACTTATTGACGTTGTTTTTGATATATCATTACATTTTCTTTTACGAAAAATCAAGTAGGTTAATTGGAGTCTTCTTGTATGTTTTATTAACAAAATATCATTTGGAATAATAATATTTTTCTTCATTCGCATTGTGTTTTCAATTATCACGAAACCTAATATTTAAAACTGAATTTGATATTTAAATTTTCGTTAATTTTAAATAATGAAACCTTTCAAATCTTTCTCGCCTTTAAAGTCGCGATGAAATTTTACATGAAAATGTTTAAATGTTATAAGAAGTTAAGAAAAGAAATATAATTTAAATTTTTTTTCATAATAGAAAATAAACTTTTAGCTATCTGAAAAGAGAGTAAATTTGTTCACACAATATGGGATAATTTTTCACGGTTTTCATTTCAGAATTACAATTATTATTTCAATCCGTAATTCTATTAATGATTCTGAAAATGATCAATATCAACGCATAATCGAATGTTTATTAATATTACGTTTCACAGTGGAAAAAAATTTTTTTTATTCTAAATTTGATTACAAAAATAAAGAATCAAAAAAGTTACATAAACAACAACAACAACGGTAATAATAATAATAATACATTCCTAATTGGATAAAACGTTATCAAAATTTCTTCTCATAAATTTAGTTCACAAAAATTTTCCTCTTAAAAAATTTTTTACAATCTTCCTTCTTTCATTCTTCGTAAATAACTCTATTCAGTATATAGTTTAATCCAGATACTATATCATATCGTTTTCGTTTCTTTCCTCGTTCAAAGATTCCATCTTTTCTTCGATCTCCTCTTCCACAGGATTTTCGGATGGAACGTTGCAATTTCGCGAAGCATTCTCTTTGCTGATCGATTTTAATCGTCCCATCGACATTCTTTCGTTGACTTCGTGACTGTTGATGATCGAGATATCTTCATTGTCGCTAAAACTTCTATTATTTTTCCTGGAATTTTCGTTTCTCTCCTTTGTACAAACTGACTTCGATCGTTTCCTTTGATTTCGTCTGTTCTCGTCGTGTCTGCTCAAGCTTCGCCTTCTCTTTCGACTTTTTAAATTCTCCTCGCTTTTACCGTTACAAAAATTGTCAATTAATAGATTAATTCTGAAATATAATAATACGATGTTATTTCCCATAAATATCTGTACTCGCGTGAACAGCAATTCTTACTATAAAATATGTCGGATGAAAATATAACGTTTCATGTAAAATTAATTTTTTTCAATAATAATTATCGATAATTTATATAATAAATTATGAATTATCAATATAATATTATACAAACAATTGTTAATTAACATAAACTGTATACTTTAAAAAATATCCTATCCTGCATCTAAATTTTCAAACGAAAAAATCGTATTCGACGATTTTCTAAACAATTTCTCTCTCGATAAATAAACAGAATTCGATGATAAATTAATTAACAAATCCGTTATGAAAACAAATTAAAAAGAAATCCCTTGCAAGAAATTAAAACAATGAGAAACACGTGTCAATATTCAAATCACTAACTTCCTTCTGGTCATCTTCCTTCTGCTTTGTCTCGAAGAACGTTTTTCGAATTTCTTCCTTCGAATTGGACTCTTCTTCAAGCTCGAAGATTTCCCCCTTTTCTGCAAAGGATTTTCTTGCGATTTCGGCGTATCCTCGCGTTTCTTTATCTTCCAAGGAGGGGTAGGACAACGATCCTTGCTGCCGATCAACGGGTCATCCTCGCCCCTTCGGGCCCTTCTTCGCCTTTTGCGTGACTCCGCGTTGCTCCTCTTCGTGTCCATCAATGTTGGCGCTACTCGTATTACTTGTCCTTCGCTATCGGTCGGAATCAAGTAACCGGATTTCACGCCGAAAGAAAGCGCCTTGCGAAGATACTTCTTAGCTTGCCGTTTTCCTAAATATAGAAAAAGCTTCTTTGTGGTTTTCACTGCTTTGTAAAATCGTATGCAAAAGATAATAAATAGTAAAATTTATTCTTTGCCAAATGAGTTGTACTCTCGTTTAGAATAATCGGTAAGAAAAATTTTACTTAATGATTTTTACTGAATATTTTTTAATTGAAGATCTATATGGACCAAACGTATTTTATCATATTTATCGTTTTTTTTTCATATATAATCGAAAAATCTTATCCAGCTCCATAACAAAAAAATTGAAAAATTAAAAAGTCAATATACGAAATCTATTTTCTCCGCAGCATCGAAAAAAAGAAAAAGAAAAGGAAATAAATTACCACGCCCTCAAGTTCCAACTAATAACAAGATTAAAAAAAAAAAAAGAAAGGTGTCACGCGATACCTTCCTCGATCCCAGCCTTGATATAGTTGTTGATGACCTGGACGAGAGATTTCTTCTTGAGTAACGCTCTAGTGTTATTGATCGCCTTGGCGAGCGCAATCGGCCTCACCGAGATATTCGATGCGCTGCTGTCCTCAGTGCTGCTGGTCTCCGAGCTATTTGCGACGTCCATCACGCTCGACAAGTTCTCCACGGACGTTGCCACGGATTTTGTGTACTCGGATCCTTCGGACGAGTTATCGTCACAAAACGAACTGTCGCACGAGGATTCTCGAGTATTCCTGTATTTCCGCATCTTTCCGCGATATCTGTCGTCCCGCACGGCTCTGCTTCGCTTTCTTTCTGAAACGTACATGATCGCGATCGTGTTCGTGAAGGATGAAATGTTACGTGAAATATGGTTTTATTCTCTCCCGTCCCTTTTCTCTCGGGCTCCCGGTATGGAACTGTGGCGATTCGCTTTTATCGAACGGATGGATGGAGCAACGAGGGTTGAGATCGAAAAGGGTTGTCGAGTCTTTCGTGATTTCTTTCTACAGAAGAAATCTTTTAATAATTTTAAATGAAATTTTGGATCTGAGAATATTGCGTTGAACGAAAAAAAAAATAAATAAATAAATAAAATATTGTATTTGTCCTATAAGAATTCGTATTTCAATAGAATTTATATAATAATATATATATAACAATTAAATAAGTCTTTTATTTCTTTTTAAATTTACTCTTCGATGTTTCACTTGTGAAGTTTTTATGATCAGATAATTAGAAATTATCAAATAATGAAAAAAAGGAAATTATTAAAATAACAAAAGATTCAAATATAATAGATATGTAATAGATGTAATTATAATTCGATGATAATTAAAATTTATATATGATAATGACAAGTCTTATCTAAGTGTTTTAAGTATAACAATTCATTGTGCATAACAAAGCACCTTGGTTATGTTTGTTCATCAATGCATAGACTATTTCTCGTACGCTAGGTTTGTAAATACACAATCGGCGTGAAATGTTTGGCCGTTTACGATGTTGTCGATAACGTGGCTTTATTCTTCCATTTTTCTGTGCTCCGTTTGCCTTCTTCTTCGGTGCCATTATTCGGTAATGGCACTTCTTTCATCGTCCCATGGGTGGCTTCTCACTGAAACAGTGGCTGGCGTCAAAAAACACTCGTTTTCTGCTTGTCATCGATTAGTAGCAACATCACGTTGCCAACATTGCATCGATAAAATTGTGTCAAATGTTTGAAGCTTCGTTCCAAGTGAGATTATTTATTTATCTCGTGAAAATTCGCCTTTTATAATAAAAAAAAAAGGAAACATTAATAGTTTCGTTTAAAATATCTTTCATTGTTATTTCGTTAAAAAACGGACAAAAATACAAATGGAATTTAAAGAAATTCGATTTAAATCCAGCATTAAGTTATGATATAAGTTTATAAGTTGATGATGTTATAATTAATTGGCCAGATCATCGAAGTTGTGATATAGAGAAGCCAATATTATTTAATCGGAGTTATCGAGATTATGTCATTGACATGAAAGATAATTTAAAGATAACAGGAAGTCACTGATCGTTGTTTACCAGAAAACAAAGCCATTTGAATAAAGATCATTGAGTTCGTGACGATATTGACAAATAAGATTATTTGAAGATTAAAAAAAATCATCGTTTCATTCGAGGTTAAAAATATTTTATGGCCATATGGTCGTGTCATAGAGTTCATTTCCTGAATATGACTTCATAAGATAACTCTTATTTACAACGATTTGAGAAATTTTCAATATGAATTATCTATTGCACATTTCATTATCCATAAATTTACATTTATCGAATTTCATGATTCTTATATAGTTCAAAATATAGTTTTCATAAGTATTCTATCGTTCAACTTCAATTTTATTATTCTAATCGAATTTCGCAACTATAAAGACGTGTAACTTTATAGTCATCGAAACTGATTTTTCGCAATTCTCTCATATCGTCCCGGTATGGTTTCCCTATTGCGAAATTAACGACTGTAATAGTTTTCTTTATTAACATTGAACTCGATGACTAATAAAATCGATTCGATCGATCTTTGTAATCTGAAATTTTTCAATCTTTTTTAACACTAACCATCCACTTTCACTTTTTTTTCTCTTTCACTTGCAAATTCCTCCAAAAATTTTCTCAAAAAAAAAAAATAAATAAATAAATAAAAAAGAAATACGTACATATAAATATCCGTCTAAAAAAACCAAAATTAATTTTATCATTATCAAATCGATTAATATTAATATCATGATTCGAGTTTTAAAATTCAAACAAATTCCATTACTACGATTTCCATCTTCATCAATTTCTCATCTTCATTAAATTTCCAACTCCCAAAATCTTTATGATCCTCCTTACCCTTGACATAAACGGCATTAAATCCCGCAATAAGACGATTCCTCAGCATTCCTATCGCGACCTCGTCATTACCAGCATGCAACTTTCGTACATCTTGATGCACTCATCTCTATGTCTCGTAACGTCTCTCCGTTGCGCCCAAGGTCTCTCGTACAACCGTTCCCTGTCAAACTTCCCCAAGTAGTCGAATCTCGTCTCAAACAAGTGTCGCGTAACTTTTCGCTATATTATATTACGTATTTCGATATTATACTATATATTTCGTTCTTCCATGTATGCACTCGCTTCCGTGTCGTCCCTTTTCACGGAAGCGGAACCCCGATTTATCGCAGTTTGATCGTTGTTGGAGTTGATTCGGCTCGTTTGCCACTTCTGGTCAGAGCCAGTATCGATCAACCGTCACGTGAACGAGGAACTTTTCGAGTTTTGGCCTTGACTTTGCGGAAGCAGCCAGCGAGTTCAACATTGCTCGCGCTCGACTGGCCACCAGGAAGTGTCACGGCTCCGTGAATGGCTTCGCCGTTGAGATTATCGCGGATTTCCGTCTCGTTCGAGCCATCAATGGTCGATGAAAATTGCTCTGCAAAGAAACGATACTTTCATTCGCTTTCCTTAGATGTATTGTTGGATCGATTTATAGTTGGAAAGATTTTGGAGATTGGTGAATATGTTTGCGTGAATTATCGTTGAGAAGTTCTTGGAAGAGATACTGTTAAAAGGATGATGTAGCTATTTATACGTTTTATTGTATTATATAGTTGAGCAATGGTAATCGAAAAAATTTCTATCAGAGAATAATGTATCTGTTTTTATTTGACTCTTTTTGGATATATCGGATTCATTATTTATATATTATTATCTCATTCATATTTAATGAATTATATATATATATATATATATATTTGAAATTTGTGGGATTTTTTTCTTTAAAGAATATTTATGATTTATACTTGATTTGTCCTTTTTGAATGTATTTGATTGAAAATTATCGTTGAAAAATTTTTGAGATTTTATTCTTGGAAAGTTTTTAACGAGTCGAAAATTTCTTCTTGGATTCCTTCTTGGATTCATTGTTAGATTGAACGATGAGTTGAAAAGATTCTGAATCCATGGATGATCGTGAGATTTGTGCGAATTATCGTGGAGAAGCTCTTGAATATTTCGGTATTAGATAGTGGAAGTGTAAAAGCAATTGGAAAGCAATGAATCGAACGTATAAAGTTACAGAGAAATTGAGGTATATTATGTCGTAAAGAAGTTAGAGATTTATGGTAATATGGGAATTTTATTGCTATTAAATAGATAGTGAGAATAACAAAGTTTTAAAGAAACTTTGAGAGAAGATTTTATTTCCTGAATTTTTATTTTATTTCCTGAAAAACTATCATTTATAAATTATTGTTAATGTAATAATTATAATATCATTATAATATCAAATTTCTTTTTATAATAATTTTATTATATCACATTTTGTTAAATTTTAAAAAATTTAAAATTTTTGTTAAAATACTATTCTATAATATAATACTATATATATTTTTATTCAATATTATATTCATTACTTAAAATTTTTTATGTAAAAAACTTAAATTATTTAATTATATCTTTCCAAAAATTAATCCATTAATTAAGCGTACATATTCAATCCTTATAACATTTATTTATATTTGTCAATTAAAAATCAAATTCAAAAGATCTTGATCAAAATCTTAATATATTTATTATTTAAAGAAATTATTAAAGAAAGTCAAAACATTTCAAATTACGTAATAAATATATCATATTATTTACAAGCAAATTTCTCTTTACAAATAAATACAACGTTATTTTCATTCCTCCCATGAACTCGTAAAGTATAAAAATATTTCTCTCAGGAGCAGTTTCCTTTGTATCACACCGAACAAAAACTTGCACGCATTCCTTTTCCATATCGTGGCAGTGCAATATCGAAAAGAGTTAAAAAATGTTACAATGTATCAGAAAAGAACGTTTCTCGAGTTACAACCTCTCATATACGTGTATTTATTGTAACGTTATCGAGAGAAAAGACAAAAACAAAAAAAAAAAAAAAAAACAAATAAGAAACACACTTAATTAAAGGAAAATAGAAATATTCGAGGAGAGAGAGATTTAACTTTGAATTTGTTTTCGTTTATATTCGTTTATATTCGTATATTTGTATTCGTTTTGAAAGTCGAACGGTGTATACGATTCAGTATATTATTCGCATTTGGAGCGTACGTTTCGAAGGAGAAGGAGCTCGTCGTGGAAAGCGAAAGTAATACGTCGTGGATATTTCGGCTCTTCGAGGGACCATTGTAAATCGATATCGATGTAAGTGAACAACGAAAAAAGGTTGTAAAAATTCTCACGGGTTTTCCTTTCTCCATTAAAGGAAATCTCACCCTTAACGTTTGGATGTCTGGAAGCTCCGTGGAAATAGGTCAAGCAGCGAACGATTGTCCGAAGCGACGTCTCGAATCGTCAATGGTTTGACAGAGAAAAGTCGTCGTGATTCGTCCGTTTGATGGTAAATGTGCGCGAAGTTAAATTTGAATGATCGTGGCATAAAGATGAAGTACATCTAGGGGATGAATGAAAAGATTCAATGGAATAAAATGTCTTGGATTCTTTATTCTTTAAATATCGTAGCGAAATTCATCGTAAGAAAATAGGATTGTTTTTTAAAATTTTGATCGTTTAGATAATTCGTAATTTAGAAAATTTGTTTGAAATTTGGATGAGTGATTTTAGGAAAGGTTATATAAGTGTGTTGAATTATTTAGAAAATTTGTAGTAAAATATTAAAGCTATTTGTAGTAAATTTGAAATTATTTAGAATAAAATTTATCTTTGTTGAATGGAATATAATTATAGTTATTATTGTAAAGAAAACGTTTAAAAGATCTTTGGTGAGAAACGACTTTATCTGAGAAGACATTAATTGTATAAAGTAAGATCTTTGACGGAAATTGAGTTTGTATAGTCTCCTCTGTATGAGGATACTAAAGTGAACGTTTGGGATCTTTGATAGGAATTGAGTTTGTGTAGTTTCTTATATATAATGAATATATAGAACTGAAAGATTAAATGTAATTGCAACATTTCATATCGTATTGAAGAAGATAAAAATAAAGATATTACACGTAACGTTAACAAGATAGAAGATTAATTATTATTTTTAGATTTATATTTTTTTCTTAGACAGAAAAGAACCAAGATAGGGATATAAAAAAGTGAGGCTGCTAAAAAATTAACTATAATCGTCCATTTCTTTTTTTATTTCTCGAGATTATTAAAACCAATCACCTTCGGAATATTATCATATCTCTCGTTCCTTCGTTATTCAATTTCCGTTTCACACCCGATTCAAACAGAAATGAAAAATTCGATCTCGTGGAAATTAAAAAATTCACACGCGGATTAACGATTCTAATAAAATTTCCGATCCGAAATGATGAAAACCGTTTCGTGGAATTTTTCACGTGTCCATGGACACGCGTGCAATCACCGCAACGATCCACATTGAATTTTCATCGATAGAATTCCCACGTGGAATGACTCCCTCGTTCGATCAGCAATGGCGCGCTCGGTGCAAAATGCAAGGGAAACTGAAGTCTCTCGTGGTTAATTCACGATGTGGCTGCACCCTATCAAGCCACCGTGATTTATCGCCCCTGCCACGAACTTGCCCGTAAGATTCAAGGACAGGGACAAAGACGTAGAGTCAAGTTCAATTACTCTTCAATCTACCTGAACGACCGTAGAGGAGGAAATAAACCGATACCTTTATTGGCTGTGGGCAACGGTATGAGCAAAGGATCGAGAAATGGCCGAGATTCGTTGGGAATAATTTAATATATTCCCGTGTTTTGCTCGACAGGAATATCCGTGAATGAGAAAATTATGGGGATGATTATTTCAAACTGTAGTTGTTTAAAATTTTTATTAATAGAATAAAATAATTCTAAGAAGAAAATTTTCTCGATTTTTCGTGAAAGAAAGATGGGAGAAGAGAAATTATTCCATTTATTTGATTTTCAAGATTTAACGGAATTATAATAATTTGAAGAAAATTCTCAGAAGGTTCATAGATTCATAGTAAATATGCACGTGTGAATTCTAAGTAGATAATTATTTTCCAGAGATTAATTTTAATATTGTTCAAGTTAATTATAAAATTATTTGATGCAAAGGAATATAAAACGGTGTTGAAATATTATTTCACATTTCTTGAAATTTTTTATAACGAACGAAATTGTGAATAATTTGGATCAATTAAACACCGCTATAAATGCATTTTAATCACAAATCTAAGAGAAACTTTTTATGCAAATATCATAAAACAATTAACAAGGAGAAAATTCTCGATACAACGATAATAATAATAAATTCTATTTTTACGCTACCATTCTTAAACGAAATTTTATTATCTCAAACATAATAATCAAAATTACTACGATAATACAATTATCTCAACGTGAACAAAACTTCAGATAAAGTAAACATTTCAAAACAATTTCAAAATAATCGAAATTCCATACGTATCAACACAATCAAAAACCAATGCATTTCTACTACCTGATTTTACAAACATTTAATATCATCGTCTAAAATTGCATTAAATAAAATCCAATTAACAAGGATTAAAAGGACAGATATGACACGATCTTATAAATTATCCAAATTACAACTTTATTAAATTAATTTCCCAAACGCAAATATAATTCTACACATGTTGTTTTCGACGAAACGAAACAACAAATATTTCTGATCGCAAAAGAAATTCGATAATCGAAACGCATCGAGGATGTGGAAAAAAAATTCTCTGGATAATTCCAACGTGATAAAACTGGAAAACCTTGCTGCTCGTGAAAAAAATGAGCGTAATGACAGGAGAGCGACCCAGGAATGCCGTTAACCGGTGATCGCAATTACAGCCCACGTTTAATTATATAGAGGATGTCTGCAAGTGTCGCGAACCCGCGACATTCTGCCTTGTTAAGCTTCACCCGGAACAGGATTGTAAATCGATGCCTAAATTACAACGAACATGGGCTTGATGCTTCGCCATTATCTCCACTATTTTTCAAATTAGTTATTTAGTTATTTAACGATTAGAAATAATGGATAATGGATAAATGAGTAATGGTGAATTATTAATAAAATATATAAAATAAGTGAATTTTGTCTCAAATTTTACTTATCTCAATTCTATCTCAATTCACTAATTTCACTAATCTCAAATTCAAATCTTCTATTTATTACGATTCTCATCTCTCTTTTTGATTCATAATTTGATTCATAAATTATTCGAATAGAAAATAGAAAATAATCGAAATAAAATAGAAAATAATATTGCGGAATAATCGATCGTAAAAGTGATTCGTAACAAAATGATCCTGTCGCCAGTAATATCGTATTTTGTTCAACCATGTGATACAGGAAATATCGACGGATTGAATTTATTTGAATAATTTTTCAATAATACACAGGAAGATCGGTGGGCGTTTAAGCTCAACAAATATGACGAACAAGGATGCGTTGGAACGTAAAATCTTGTTTGCTCTGTCAGCCGTGAGGATCGTCGAATTTTCGACAACAAACGTGCACATTTTTCCTTTAGGATTTCACGATTCTCGAAACTGTTGTGATTTATACTATACGTTATGCAGTTCGTATAGTTCTATATAATTTATATCCTCGTTTTATCTCGATCGAAAGTGGCGAGAGTTTCTTGAGAAAATAAACCTGGAATTTTTATAACGATTCTTAAAAATATCTTTGCATTTAATTATTATCAAATTTGAGAATTCGAAGAAAAAGTTAAGGAAACTCTTTAATCAATAATCTATCAAAGTAAAGAAAATTATAAATCATCAATTTAAGATCTTAATGATAAAATTATTAGAATTATTAATTAAAATAGAAAGAAAGAGTGCTTTTTAACGACAAATTTCTTCAAATTTGCTTCAAAATTAGTTGAAGTTTCGCGAGAAAGAAGCTCTTGGAATTAATTCTGCCTTGTCACAAGTTTATCTATCGAAGATTGTCCACTATTCTTCAAAGGATGCTCGTAATTATGAGAAATCTCATTTGCATATTAGTGGTCTCAAGTCTGGATCGTTCGTCGCCTGGACAAACAATCCGTCACGCTCCTCGGTTTTTCACGAGAAAAAGATGGACCAAGAATTCCACGCCTTTTTTTTTTGCACCTTATATAAGCTTGATATTGATGTCTCGATATAGCACAAATAGACTGGGACGACTTCCATGCTCGGACAATTTGGAACGTTGAAAGGACATATAGAATGGATCTATCTTCCGTTCACACTATTTTATGGTACTTTAGAAACGGGCAATTCATATATTTCTTATTTTTCCGGCGTGTGCAGTTCGTGATATCAAATTTTACATTTTGGGGAAAAAGAAATATTTTTCTAACACGTGTGATTTATCTGGAATTCCTGTTTCCAAAAATTTATTTCTATTTGAAAATGTGATCTTCGTAAATTTTTTCAAATTATTGAAAAGTTAAATAAATATTGTACGCGCCCTTCGATATTTTATAATATTTCAAACATTTTTCACTATCGTTTCTTGAAATGTTTAAACAAATACAGTAGATAATTCGTATAAGAATAGAAGAAATCATGAATTACTTACGTTTTGTTAGTTTCACAGTGATAATATTTTTAATTCGTTTTAATTTAATTCGTCTCGTTCTTTTCCACTCGTGTTTTATTTTATTTATCTAATTTTAGTTGATCATAATTGTTTCAGTTGTCCAATCAGGATTACTTTATTTCACTTTGCCCGATCAAGGTTGCCTTATTCTACTTGTCTCAGCATGGATTCTCACCGTCTCACCATAATTGTTATATTTTACTGCCTATGTTCCACATAGAGTGGAAATATTTAACGAATTCCGCAAAAAGTTTCAAGGTTTTTATTTACACGTGAAACATACCATGAGTAAAAACAACAAAACAACAAAAATAAAATACATGAAAAATAGAAAAAAAGAAATCTCTCTTTGCACGAAGAATGGAAAAAATATAGATGATAAAAGAATAATTCTAGAAATATTCTTTTATAAATTCTATCCAACGATCGAAAAATTTTGTAACGTGGAAAATCGTTTAGAGACCTGGTAAAACGTTTTGTTTGATTTCAGAGTCCACAATCGTAAACAAGAGAACATCGATCGTTAATCGAAAATGTAAGCAATACGTAAATGTAATTGTCGTCGAAACTGTAAATACACAATTCGCACCGTAAATGCAAATACTGTACAAATAGATACAGTTCCAGATAAAATTGAATAATTTGATTATCACGAAATCGACAGTTTAATCTCGTTTAACGTTTTATACCTCAAATTTCGTTACATTTTCAACTTAAAAATCGGTTTGTAAAGTAAGCTGTTCATCTTACGAATCGAAGTCGAACAAATACCCGGAGGGATGTTATATTAGTTAAGCATTCCTCTGCAGCGATTTCAGTTATTGCTGCACAATATTGTGCCGTTTCCTCTTTTCTACTATCAGTTTGCGCGATGATAAAAGAGAAACGAGCGTGTTCTTGTGCCACTCAGTCCCTTCTCAGGGACCCCCTTTCGCGATGCTCCTCTATAAGACCTCTTTTCGCTGATCGTTTATTTGCTATCTTTCCTCCATTCTGTTGTTACAGAAAGCAGCACTCACAGTTCTGCAGGGCTTATTAAATTTTTTATTTAACAGTTCGTTGAATGCCAAGGATGCGTTCAACTGTTGACACTTTTTTTTTTTTTATGCTTCGTTTCTTTGACGAAGATATTATTAAGGGAAGAGCGGAACTAAGAAAATTTTCATTGATATAGAAAGAGATATATTGTGTATATTTTTAATTTAGAATGGAAAAGATATAGAAATGAAGCGTCTTTTTGGATCTGACTGATCGAATCAATTTTTTGGACACGATTTGAAATAAGAAATAATTTTACAATATCTAAATATTGCAATACAGTTGTCAAATTAAATTGCGAACGAATAATGTTTTTCGATTCTTTTTTAATTATATTAATTTCGGGATAGAAAGTACAAGGAAAATTTAAGGGGCAGAATTTTTCGATAAATTTGATATTAAAAAAGATTTTTTCAACTTACAGTCTTTTCTTTTTTTTTTATAACTATCTATGTCTCGCGATCCACTTGCAATCGTGTTAAAAATACCACTTGGTTAAAAAAACGATGTTCATCCTCGACTATATATACAGACTGTATATCCGCAGTAAAAATATAATCTAACAGAAGTTTTTATATTCCCATCGATTAATGGGATATCGATTTCTCTCTCGAAGTTATAATTCCTATTGTTCTCGGTTAACCAACTAATATTAAAGTTTAATCACTTCTTCACGTGAAACAACAGATTATATATATATATATATATACAAAATTTTTCTTTGCCTTCTCCATTCTCCAACTAACCCAACTAACAAAGGATCATGAGAAAGAGAAAGAGCGAACGGAAAATTAAAAGAAACCAATTCTTTATCTTATTCCATCGAATCTTTGGATAATTCTAACACTGATTCCAAATTAATTTTACAAATATAAATAAACGAATCACATTTTTATTTTTAATTGTCCAAGCAAATTTTAATTGTCCATTTCTCCAGATAACAAAAATTCTAACCTAGCTCCTTCTTCCAGGTTTCCACGGAATACGGTTTCGATTGGAAGAGAACTTTTCAAGAGGCCTCACAAATACAACTCTTTGGTGTTTCATTCGAAACGCATAACGTTCAAGGCGAATTTCCAACCAAGGATCGAAGGAAGAAGGTTGCAGTTTTCTTGACAAATAAGCCAATACGTTTAACTATCGGCGGAACACCCGGTAATTTTCTCTCCACTTCACCTTGCACCAGCCCCGTTTGGCGTTCGTTATTAGCGATATAAGCGCAAGGAAACGTTCGTTATCGGTTAAACGCTCGTGCAAACAGGATCACTCGTCTGGGATAGCATCTGCATGCAAATAATGAAACGATCGAAGCATCGATTCGTACGAATACCTTGGATATCGGGGGTGTAATCGTTGAAAAAAAATGTGTCCTCGATCCACGGAGACGAGCCAGTTTTGTATTTTGTATACAAAAGGTGGAAATTATAATTACTTAAGCGTTAAAAGTGGTTGTTTGTTCCACTAAGTAGAATGTTCTAAGGAAAGTTCGTCGGTTTGAGGAAGTTTGATGGAGTTTTTGGAGCATTAAATACTTGTTTCCTTTTGTTATAAGTTGTAGTTGGAAAGAGGAGGATGAGACGATTTTACGCAAAGGATTGATGGTCTTGGGTGAAACAATGGGTAAAAGGTGATGGATGGAACTGAGAAGAATTTATTACGTGAAATGTGTAGGAAAATTAATGTGATGAAGTTAGATTCTTGTGTAAATTTAGATTGTGAAATATTTGTTATTGGGATAGAAACCAGAGTGAAATAAGAAGTGGAATTCATCGTTGATGAAATCGATTTTTGATATCGAAGAAAGATAAAAATTGATGCTGGGAAAACGTTGGTTGAAATCTATTTTTTAAGTTACAATATTAATCAACATTATTAATCAAATCAAAATTTGAGACTTTGAACCTATTAATTTATTTAAACCTATTAATTTAGAATTAATAATAAAATTATTAGAAGATTTAATACACAAAATATAAAGGGTATAAAATTCAGAAAAATATTGATGATTCGACGGTTCAGTGAAAGGTCAAGAAAATATCAGTGATCCAAAAAGGATGGATTTTGTTTGGCTATTATATGATAAACCAAATATTTGTCAATTGTATTTCAATTAAATACTTTAGCTAAATATCTTTCATTTTTTTCGATGAAATTCTCTTTTACTATTTTCACTATACAAATAATTTTAATTTAGAATATAATATGAAATAGTAAATAAAAAATATTTATTCAATTATAAATAGTCTATCAATAACTTGTACAATAACTTACACATAATATGTGCATATGAGCCATTGTGTTATTTTTCCAAGTTTTCCCTTCATGGAAGCAAATTCCTTCTAGTTTATTGTTTCAAAAGTTTCAGACAGTTCGACTTTTCCAATAAAGAAGAAGCGATTGTAAATTTTCGAAATATTCAGGAGTAGCACAAAGGAGAATAATTTTTGCACTATTCACTTCAAAGTATCTTTATTTTTGGTCCTCGTTTTTTAAAATAGATTTTTCCTATATAAGAGGCTAGTTATAATGCACGTAAACTTTCTGTTTTCGCCAATCAGAATTCATAAATGCTTCCTTTTAAGATGTTTAACCGTATTAAAATTCTGAAATACGCGAATATGGAATTGTTTTGCGAGTATCCAGCAAGCATAGATGTCCTTGAGAAATTATTTCAAGATCAATGATCATATTAATGCATTTTTAAATAAAAGAAAATTTAGAATTAATATTGAAAGTTGAATTAAAATTGTTGTATATCGATTTGTGATTTATGTAGGAAAAATCTCATTTGTATTATATAAAGTTTATATTTTTTGATTACGATTTTATTAGTCTTTAACTGTCTCATGTCATTCGTTAGACAAAATTGATTTATTTCATTTTGTATATTTTTATTTTAATTGTTTAAATGCTATCTCTTTCCATCTGTCTGATCATAATTATCTTTTACTATTTATACGAGCTTAAATCTACTCGTTTTAATGTGAAATTCTTTTTCCAATTTTTATCATGCTTGTCGTTGGAAAAATTGTACGCCTTCGCAGTTTTTTCACCTTTAACCCAGATCCAACATTATTGTGCATTTTTCCTTCATTCTTACGCGTTTGACTATTTCCACGACTGGTTTCAAAGGAATTTCGTGTTGGGGTTGAATAACTTACGACATTGTATTTAAAATTATGTTAAAGAAATTGTTCCTTAAAGATGGAAATAAAACGAGTAGATTTAAGCTCGTACAAATAGTAAAAGACAATTATGATCAGATAGATGGAAAGAGATAGAGTTGTATTATAAGATGTAAAACAATATTCAGCCCTTTTATATTTTTTTGTTTTTCATACGATTTTTTAAATATTTTTTTTAAAAATTATTAATCAATAAGTGTTATATATAATTTCTATCATTTCCTTTCAATACATAGAATCGTAAAAGTAAACGATCAAAGGAAACAATAATAGTTTATAGCCAACAAATAATTGCGTAAGCAGCAATAAAGTTAAATTTAGTTGTAAAACTAGATCATAGTAGTGTTAGTAACTCGATTATGCATGAAAACAGTTCAGGAAGTTAAAGTAAATTCATATAGTAGAATAGCAAGTTCAATTTAAACAATATAGTTTCTTCAATAGGTTCAAAGATATCTTTATCAACTTTCTCAATCAAGAAAAAATTTTCTATAATGATTGAAAGAATGGTTATTACATATGAGATGTAATAAATTTAATTAATATTCTTATCATGCAAAATAGTATATGCAGAATCTTAAATATATTATCGAAGTTTGTGTTCTGAAATATCATTAATAAGATTAATATAGATCTATTATATTTATTATAAGTAATAAAAAAATATTTTAAGTAATAAAAAAATATTTTAAAATACGAATAACAAAGATTTTTACTTCAATATGTATAATACATATGTATGAAATATAAAAAATATGTATGAAATATATAAATCATCTCCTTTCCTTTTTTTTCATTAAAAATATCATAGATATAAAAGCCATTATAAATATCTATATTTGTTGTAACAATGTAATAATTATAGTTATAATCAAATAAAATAGATAAATAAAATAGACAAGAAAAACAATAAGTGCGAGAAGGATAGAGATAGTAAAAATATGGAAATCAGCACCATCTCTAGTTTGGCGTAAAGTAAACATAAGAAAAGAAGGATAGCAAATAGTAGAAAAGGATAGAAATAATAT
The DNA here is from genome assembly GCF_014066325.1 of Apis laboriosa. Lineage (NCBI taxonomy): Eukaryota > Metazoa > Arthropoda > Insecta > Hymenoptera > Apidae > Apis > Apis laboriosa. The sequence continues at coordinate 894,025 of NW_025222928.1, forward strand.
AAACTTAGCATTTAGCGCCATCTCTCCAAAGTACGCTGAAATTGAAGTTTTCTCAATCGACAAAAGATGGCAGCACTTACTTATACCAACTCGTGGCGCCATCTCTTCGAAAAATGCTCAAGTTAAGGTTCCTTCAATCTGCGAGTGATGGCAGCACCTACTTATACCGACTCGTGGCGCTATCTCTTCGAAAAGTGCTCAAGTTAATGTTCCTCTAGTCTGCGAGAGATGGCAGCACTTACTTATACCGACTCCTGGCGCCATCTCTTCGAAAAGTGCTCAAGTTAATGTTCCTCTAATTTGCAAGAGATGGCAGCACTTACTTATACCGACTCGTGGCGCCATCTCTTCGTAAAATGCTCAAGTTAAAGTTCTTTTAATATTTGACAGGTGACGCTAGCGATTAATTCTTTGTTTCTATCTTCTTTCAATTTGTTGCTATCCTTTTTTTCTATGTTTCATTTACGGCACTCTGAAGATGGCGCTGATTTCCATATTTTTACACTATCGCTGTCCTTATTTAATTCTTTATTTTCCTTGTCTATACTTACAATATATTCCATACAGAATAGTATAGATTATAACAAGAACGTTTTTCATTTTAATGATGAGAACAAAAAAAAAAACATCAAAATGAATATAACAAGTTAATAATATGAGAGATAAGTACAAAATATGTTAATATATTATAATTTTAATTATTAATTTAGTTATTAATTCTAATTATTATAATTAGAATTAAATAAAATGAGAAATAATAATTTCTATTATTATTTTCGATAAAATAAATAATTATGAAAAGATAAATAAAAAACAATAAATACGTCACTGGCAATAATTGTAATTAATAATATAAATAACATAAAATGATGAAAAAATGATAAACAAGAGTTTCTGCCAATGTATCAAAGATATAATGTATTAAATAGTAAGTATAAAAAAAAATAAGTATGAAAAGTAACTATAATATTTCAAAAAAACTTGTGCAATTTTTTATCAAATTATATTCTTCTAATTTTAAATTTTTGCAATTAAAAATTTTGATTTTGTATTAAAAGAACATAATTTGATAAAAAATGACACACTAAATATTGTGAATGCTTATTATTTTCATATTTACTAAATTTTATACTTATTTTTCATAATTATTTTTTATTGAATAGTATCGAATTGTTTTTTTTACAGTTTTCCTAATTCTAAATATACATTTGCATACTAATCATTTTTTACTATCATCTTTTAGCAATGAAGTTTTTTCATTATTTTCTAAATCTAAATGATTTATGAATACAGAAAATAATAATTTAACTTTATTATATTTCGTTTTTAACAATATTGAAATTTATATTAATTTTGAATTATTGACATGTTTTTGTCCGACTTTTAATTGATTGTTATTATTGCAATATTATAATAATTATTTCATTGTTTTTAAAATGTTTTATTCAGAATAATTTACACTTTATGCACTTTTTATCTACTTTATCACTCAAATTTATTTACAAAATCAATTCTTCTCTATCAATTTCTCTACCAAACTATCAAAGCTTTCTGTCTGATTTTTAACCAACTTTTACTACTAATAATGCTAAAATTATTAATTAATTCTTTAATTTATAAAAGATTTTATTTATAATAACTTACATACTTCACTCTAAACCATCTACCTTACCATATCTATCAGCAAAATCAAAATTACAAAATCGTTCTTACCGATAGTCAGCCTTGTCGTACACCACTGGCCACGTTTCTATGGAGTTTACCGCGTTCTCGAATTTAATCAATACTTCTCTTCAGTCGTGTGTCGAGCCGAGCTTGTGGCTATTATCTTTCATATAATCGTCTCATTTCTCTTTCAATATTATCAATAACATGTCGTTGATTAATCGATAGCATTGAAAAAATAGAAAAAAAATGAGAAAGATGTCTGTGATCCTTCCTTCAAATTTTCAAGAATCATGAACGACACGCGACGCGTGTTCGTGTTGATGAGCAAATAGGAAGGAAGAAACGTGACAGATCGTTGCGAGGTGTGCCGGATTTTGTGGCTGTTCGACACGGATTAATTCTCGTTGTTGGAGGATTGTGTGAAAATGAAGAGACAAAATGTTAGAACTTTGTCATTGGTAGTGTGCACGTTCACGTATTTGTTAATTGGTGCCGCGGTGTTTGATGCGTTGGAATCGAACACTGAGAGGAAACGGTGGGAGTTTCTTTCGGGTAAGTTATTGTTTCGATTGTTAGTTAGATTTCATGTGTGAATGCATGAGTAATTGAAAGAAATTAATAAAAAAATATCGATGATAGGAATTGAAGATAATTTTTTTAAAATAAGAAATTGAATAGTAAAATATTTTAATTGCCTACCTTGTATAAGAGAATATAGATTTGATATTTATATATATGAATTATTAAGTATGATTAAAGAAAATATATATAATATTAGGAATTAAGGGATACAAATAAAGAAGAAAATTATGAGGCTACCAATATTTATTATAAAAACAATGAAAATTGAAAATGACAGAATAGGAAACATTCATATTTCAATTAACAAAACAGCATATAAATATCTAGTAATATTTGCAAAATATTTTTAAAATATATAAATAATTAAATTAAGAAAGAATTTTTCAAACAATTTTTCATTTATATTAATGATTTTAGAGGTTCGTCGAAACATGATGAAGAAATATAATATCACACAGGAGGATTATAGAATGCTGGAGATTGTAATAATAGAAAACAAGCCGCACAAAGCAGGTCCTCAGTGGAAATTCGCTGGTGCCTTTTATTTCGCCACCCTTGTACTCGCTATGATAGGTAAGTAATATTTTCCATAGTATTTACTAACTATATATTGTTATACAAAGATGAAAATCGTAGATAATCAATATCAAGTTTCAACCTTGAAACCTTTAATGTACATGTATTTATAAAATAAAAAAACAAAATGTTAATTCCTTTAAATAAATTAGCATTATATTGAAAGAAATAAATAACATTCTATATTAAGAGAAATTACATTAAATTGGCAATTATTCTTAGAATTTTCAATTAAAATAATTGATTTATATATTTTCTTAAAAAATGAAAAAAATAATAAATAATTTAATGTAAAAAAATATAGAGAATTATTCACTGAATATTTCATTTATGATACTCATTATTTAACAATTCTTTATAAAATTTCGAGGTTACGGACACTCGACGCCAGTCACCATAGGAGGTAAAGCATTTTGCATGGCGTACGCCATGGTGGGCATTCCTCTGGGTTTGGTAATGTTCCAAAGTATCGGTGAACGTTTGAATAAATTCGCCTCGGTAGTAATCAAGCGAGCGAAATCTTATATGAGATGCAAGAAAACAGAAGCGACCGAGATGAATCTGATGCTCGCTACTGGTTTACTCTCAAGTATAATTATCACGACTGGAGCGGCTGTGTTTTCGCGTTATGAGGGATGGAGCTACTTCGATAGCTTTTATTATTGTTTCGTTACTCTAACTACGATTGGTTTTGGTGATTATGTCGCATTACAGGTATATTTACAAATTAGTATTAAAATTTAATCAAAAATTAAAAAAATTAATGTTTCATTTATATCTTTTAATTTATTTAGTAATATTAAATTTTTATAATTTATATTATATCAATAAAAAAATTTTTATTAATATATGTTTGATTTATAATTGTTGCAGAATGATCATGCACTTTCTAATAAACCTGGATATGTGGCCTTAAGCTTAGTTTTTATCCTATTTGGCTTGGCCGTCGTTGCTGCAAGTATAAATTTGCTCGTACTTCGTTTTATGACAATGTAAGTAAACGTTTATAAACTTCAAAAAGCACATATATACATATACTATATATCTCCATTATATCTTTTATTATCCATTATATCTCTATCTTTTACAATCCATATGAATTTCGATCATATCGATAAATATAAATAATTAATTATATTTGCATAAAAATAGTTTAATAATGATTTTTTATTTTTATAAAACTCTTATATTTTAATTTATTTCTTAAAAAATCCTGCTTAACATTTTTTTTTATATTATATTAATAATCATATTATTACATAGAATCAATATATCATTTGACTAATCATCAATTCTAATTATTCATAAAACTTTAAATTTATAATTATCTTTCTTCATCTAACAGGAACACCGGTGATGTTCGTCGCGAAGACAATGAACTTCAACCGGCTTCTCATCATGTTTTAACACTGGATGGCGAGGTGGTTGCAGTGAATGGAAAAATATTAGCTAGCCACGTGCCCATAGTTCATGACACAGACGACTGTGTGAGCGTATGTTCGTGTACCTGTCTAGGACCACCCAATACCGAGCTTCTGGATCAAGGTTACCAAGGATACAGACCTCCTTCGACCTCGAGCATTCGCGTAAAACGTGCATCAGTCTGATGGAAGGAGTTTCGTCGTCGCAGCTTACGTCGTCGATTATCGAGAGCTGATAGCAGAGAACTGCTTGGTATCGACGTATAATAAATTGACTCAAAATAGATGTGAACACATGGAAATGGTCCGTGTCGATGAATGGAATGAAAATGGAAATAATTTTATAATTGGAATTTTAATGGAATTTTTGAGAGATGATTCAATTTGGACCGATATTTGTGTTCTTTAGAACACAATTGTGTATCTTTTGAGGACATTTGAGGACTTGTTTACGCTCAGTCATCAATTTTTGAAGAGATTTTAACGAGAAATAGTGAAGTATGTCTCGAATATGAAAAATAATTATTCGGCTCATGTTGTAATATTATCATTAGACATAGAAACGGAGAAGAGGGTGTTTGATCGTTTGTAAACGATTTTATAACAATTTCGTACATTTCGTATTGTACCATTGATATCCGACAAATTTTGAACCGAATTCATATTGTGTCGTATTTATTGGATAATTATGAGAATGATGAGAACTATAGATTAGTCGCAATGTGAAGGTTAAAAATTGAAATTGGAGGATTGCTTTATGATTAACATTTACCTGATAATTAGATTTTTTATTATTATTTTATTATTTTTTATTATTGAATTTTTATTAAAATGCTATGAAATAACTTTTATTCAAAATATATTTTCAAAAATGCAAAACTATAAAATTTCATCTCTTTCAGATAAAAATTGTTTAATTTATTATATTTTTCTTTACAGATGTTGTCGTGTATAGTATAAAATATTTTAAATAGAATTCAATAAAAAATTTTAAATACAAAGCAATCTTCGTAAAAGACAAAATAATTTCGCTTTATAAAAGTAAAAAGAATGAAAAACTCGGATATTTGTTACGTATAAAATATGAACAATATCCAAGCTTTGTAACGTGATTGTTAAATATATATATAGGACTTGATGTTTGTATACTAGTAAACGTAAATACGTTTGTATACTAATAAACGAAAGTCATGGTAAACGATAAATATAAATTGATAAGAGAGAAGTCGATATTTAGAAAGTAGCATGATTTTATATAAAAGTTACGATCGTAAATTAATCAATATTATTTACATATACATATTTATTCATATATTATTAATTTAATAAGATTGTAAATTAGATTGATTTCTTTACGATCGAAATTCGAATGATACCAATTTATTATGCTCACAGCGTAAACACGCACCATAATGTCGTATTTTTTAAAACTAATATTAGAATGTATATCAAATGATAGGCAAAAATATCCGGGAAGACTGATAGTTGAAGTTAAATTAACTAGCTAACCTTATTATTTTTAATAGAAAATTTATCCAGGAGTTCTTTTAACCCTCCAAAATGTTGAAAATTATCATATATTTTTTATTTATTTCGTTTCGTTAATCATAAGTTTTTATATTTCTAAATTTAATAATATTAAATTAATGAATATTTAAATAATTAAATTACGTGTTATTAAGATTTGAATAATTATAGAATGGTTCCTAGATATTTTAGATAATTAAGAAATTATAGTTTCAAAGATATTGATATTTTAGGAAGAATTTTGAAGTTTATTTCTATAATATTTCAAAATTAGATTATAGTTTCTCAAATATTCATATATTTCTTCATATATTTAAATTTCAAAAATATTTCAAACATATTTAATAAAAGAATATTCAGATAAATATTTTAATCCAATTATTATGAGAGAAAAATTGCCATCAAGAAGCTACAATATGCACTGATCAAACTGATTGGAGGGTTAAAAAAAAAATTAAAAATATTTTCTTTTTATTGATTCGAATTCACAGTCACCGGTATACAAAAACTATATTAATTCTCAAAATTCACGTTTCGTTTTTGTTAATTATCGATAATCGAGCCGAGCGATCGACACACGCACAAAAAGCTGTTATGTTCATTCATCAGAAAACCAAGATGAAAATCGTTGTTGAATGGTACATTGTCACAGTGATATGCACAGAATAAAACGATAGTGCGCACTCGTTTGTATACATGTACCTTAGTTATAGGCGTTCGTCGAATTATAAAGGCGACACAGGATTGGGTATATTTTTTATCATCGACAGTTTTTTAATAAACAACAATTCACTATTTCATTATTCGTTTTTATCTTTTCCCTGCTTAGTTACGATTAGTTACGAATAATAAACAATTGACATATTTCATTTGATAGAATACGTCAGATTTAAAGAAGGAAAAAATTGAATTGAAATAGAAGAATACGGAGAAGTAATATTGAAGTAAATTTATATCAGTTTATATTAAGGATATATTAAGATTATCTAATAGTGATGTTCAATATAAAACTTATATAATTTCAACTTTTAAAATTTATTAAGATTATAAATTAAAAAATTCAGAAATTTCTGATATCAGATTTCAGATTTTAAATATCAAATTTCTAAATTAATTTCAAATGTTATATTACAAGTTTCAAAAATTTTAAAATTTTATTATAGATTTTATTATAGACTGTTAATTTCCAGATTTCAAATTTTATTAAAATTGTCATATTTCCAATTTCTTAATTTTTTATATTTTCAAGTTTCATAATTTTACATTATACAGATTAAAGATAAAATACAGCAAATAAAGAAATTCCACAATGTTGGATCATGTATGTACATTGAAAGTACAAAATAATGACAAGAAGTTGTCCTTCAGAGAAAGATGGAGTTTTATAATTCAAATTAGCAGAATGACACCGAGGGCAAAAAAGTATTTCGATAGCATGGCACGTATCGCTAGTGAAAAACGAAGACACAATTTGTTTAAATATTGGTGGATTATTCACCCGTTTAGTAATTTGAGGTATTTAATCAATTCAGAAAGAATAATAAAAATCAAGAAAGAAATATATTAAAACTGTTTTTTTAAAAATGATTAAACAGATATTATTTGCATTTAAGCAATTTTTTAGATTTTTCTGGGATTTGATAATGACAGTGATATACATTGTTTCATTCGTTTCAATTCCATTCTCAGTTTGTTTTATTATAATGAGTCACGATGATATTGGATTGGATAAATTCAATCTTCTGATTTACGGTTTTTGTTGGATCGATATAATAATGAATTGTTTTACTGGATATTACAATAAATATGAAATGGGTGTCGAATTGAAACCTTTGAAGATATTTTTGTAATTAAAATTATAAAATACTACTAATTTTAATATTAATGCAATATTAGAAAATATTTAGAATGAAAATTGAATAATTTAAAGTTGAAGATAAAAATTATCTAGAAATTGTTTTCCCAGAATATTTTATATTTTATTTTTAATTTTTTTTTTTTAAATATATAAAATTTCGTTAGAAAAGAAAATACTGATAACTTTTAAAGCAATAACTTAAAATTAATCAATTTTCATACTAAAACTTTTTTTAAAAATAATATTATTTTACTATTTAAAAAAAATAAATTTATTAATATTTATATATTTTAATAAAGTGTAATTTTTATCTCCATAGACATTATTTAAAAACTTTCCTGATATTTGATATTCTATCTTCGTTACCATGGGATCATATGACTTTGCCTTGGCGCAAATTACCTGAAGATAATACTTATTTTTTTGTTTCTTTGATCAATGTCCTTCCTTGTCTGAAGTTAATTCGTTATGGCTATGTCGATTCACAAATCTTTGAATTATTTATCGTAATTCGTATTTTTTCTTCTTTTTAAATTTGAAAAAAATTAAACAATATAAATACATCTCTGTCTTATATACTTCTTTATATATACTTCTGTTATATATTCATATTTTAGCATTTTGAAGTCAAGCATTACGCCTATGAATTGTTTAGCACGCTTATGATGGCAATTTTTATAATATATTGGTTCGCGTGTCTGTATTATTTAATACCAGTGTTAACTCTTCACTTCAGTAAAATCAATGCCAAAGTAAGATTGTAGAAACGATAAAATTTTGATTAAACTTAAATTTTAATAAATATATAGAATAAGCATACTTTGTTTATGATATATTATATTTTATTTTATTCCATATATTACTTCTTATATCCTTATATATATATTTGCTTTAAATTTATTTATGTATATTATTTTTGTGTCAATTTTCATATAATCATCTTTATAAATTTTTCATATTAAAGGATTTCTAATCACAAAAATTACATTTCGTAGATTTGTTCCGAATGTTGGATGATAAGATTAAAAAACAATTCTAAAGCATTCAGATTTCGATGCGCGCTTTTTATAGTCGTAGATCAAATATCAGGGGCTGGTTATGGTCATTTGGTGCCATACGCGTCTGATCATATAATATTGAATTGTATTCTTCTCTTTATCGGTAGACTACTCGAGTTCTATATCGCAGGTAAATCTCCTTCAATAGATTTTAATATTAAATCTTAAAGCTTTTTGTTTATTTGTTTATTTCCCTATCGAAAATAACATTTTACTGAATGAATTAAAAGTTGATAAAAATAAATATAAATTAATATTTTAAATTTTTATTTCAGTAATGATCATTCGTGTAAGAATGGGAATAAAAGAATCCACGTCGAAGTTTCAAGAGATAATAAATCAACTGTTTGCTTATGTAAACCAAAAACAATTGCCGAAACACATAAAGATTCGTCTCGAAGCTTATTACTATCATCGTTTCAGGAAAAATTACTTTCGTGAGAAAACTATTATGCTCACTTTATCAGGTAACGACATCTTTAATTTTACGATTCTCTATATTTTCCCCCCGGTGATTAATATTTCATTTCGATTCAGAACATTTACGTCAAGAAATTGCACTTGAATCATGCCATCGCTTAGTCGAAAATGTATCGATGTTCAGAAATTTACCCAAACCTATTTTGCGTAACATCGTGAAGAATTTGAAATTCGAGCTTTATCTACCAAACGATGTGATCGTGAAAGCAGGTGCCCATGGTGATTGTATGTTCTTTCTGTCTGCTGGGACCGTTGCTGTGTTAACACCCACTGGAAAAGAGGTATTATCTTAAAACATTATTCGATCAAAAATCAATTCTAAACTTCAATTTTTTATAACTTGATACATTAAATTTTTATTTAAATTTTTATTTCAAATCATTAATCTTTTCTTCCAAAGATAATTATTCTAATTATTTCCTAATCGAATCTTATACGTATCAATAAGAAAATATCTTCATTGTTATTATAGAATTAATAAAATTATAGTCTCGTTTCAAATGCTTATAATTCTTTTTAAATAAAAATATTTCTATTATTCCGAGTTTAGTTTTTCTTAGTACATCAGAAAGACGGAATCTTCTTTTTTTAAACGCTTTTTCATTTTTCTTCCTATCATTTTTCGTTTTCAAGATATATCCGTTTAAAATAGACGATAATTTCGCTATCGCTATCCTTCTTGCACACTCGGACCTCTTGCTCGCACGTGCGTCCACTGACCTACCTCATGTGCGCTGGTCACGTACGATGAGTAAGCAAGTTTTTTTACTACGCGCGTACGCGCGAGTAAATAGGTCATGTGGTCACGTGGATTTCTCTCATTCATAATTTTCCACAATTCGGACATGTCGTTTTATATCGCTATATTTTTAAAACGAGTTGAGATATCAATTTGAAACAAAATGCATTTTAAAGGATAGACTTCTCACTATCATTTACTAATTATTAAGGAAAATTATCAAGAAATTAATAATTATTAAAGAAAAATTTTTTTTTGAAGAAATAGTTAAATATATTTTGGGGTTGGAATAACACATTGATTTGAAAGATTCTAGGAATTTTCTATCTTCTGGATTAATTATTAACAATTCATTTTAATTTATTGTTTTACTTTTTTTAAAAAATTAAAATTAAATAATGAACATTTAATATCTGAAACATTTAACATTTTATTTGAAATAATTGGATTCTTATATTTTAAAAGAGAAGGATATTTTTCAAAATTTTTAAGGTTTCAATTTGATCTAGATATGTCACTTGGACGATGGAGCACATTTCGGAGAAATAGCACTTTTGGTTCCCGATCAGAGAAGAGTTGCAAGCGTGATTGCAATTGAAGTATGCGAAGTATATCGTTTAAATCGCAAAGATTTTCGAAAATGTATTGCCGTACATTCAGAATTGTTTGCAACTATTGAAAGTATTGCGACAGAAAGGATCGAAAGGGCTGTAGTGATCGAGGAACAGCATAAGCGTTATCTTATGCGAGATACTGCTCGCGTTGAGGATAAAAAAGACATGCCACATTTGTGAAAAAGAAATATAGTAATAAATAAATGTAGTTAAATTAATTAGATTTAATAGTTAAATTAATAATTAATAATATGTTTGATTATTAAATTAATGATATAATAATAATAAAATATTAGAATAATTGTTAGAAAGATTTAAGATTGCTAGAAAAAAATAATTGAATGTAATAAAACTTCTTGATAAAAGAATAATAATCATACTGATCATTATTTAATCATATATTTTAAGGATCTTATATTATTATTGTCCATACAATGTTTGTATAGTGGCATTCCTTTAAATCTACCTTTATTTTATATAATTATATATTTATATTATATTAAATCATTATCTAAAGGTATAACTTACAGTTACAAATACACTCACTAAAATCTTCAGCACTGTCGCGATGTGTGAGCTATATCGCATGTATAGATAATACATTGGAGAATATTTTTCTCTGATATTTCTCCATTCCTTTTTTTTCTTTTGGTTAATTTAGTTATTTACCATTTTCACGTAACTACGTTTCAAATCCTTTGTCGGTGTATTCGTAGGAACAATCGTGAAGGAAGTTGATTCGTTTAAAAATTTCTCTCTCTTGTTTTTAACTTTATATAAGAATGTTAGAACTAAAAATTTCGAAAAAATTTCTGTTGATTCTACGCGAGGTACGTTCCATGCTCTATCTTAACTTTATTTTATATAAAAACAAGAGAAACTTTCTGATGTTGTTTTCTCTCAGAAATATAAAATTAAAAAAATAATAAATTTAAAAATGATTAATATTGAAAGACATCCTACTTTTGTAATATATTCCCTAAACTAGAAGTTTCACAAAGTTTTACGTGATATTAATTAAAATTAATTAAAATTAATTAAGAACGCTGCATTACATTATCTTAAATCTTTTGATTATAAAATCGTTACAGCTATCATAGCCATTCTAAACATCACTATAGGATAATATTATTATTATCGAAAAACTACTTTCACAAGTTACAAAAACGCATCGATTTTTACTATAAAATCGATCAAAAAATCAATGAATCAACTGTCACGATCATTTCTACAAAATATCTTTAAGAGGAGTATCCAGTAGCCGATAATAGGTCGATTAAAACGAGTATATTACGTAATATAGCGATAATTATATACATCATTAATGTGTAACGTGTAAATGAATGCGTGCGTGTACGTGTGTATATGTGTGGCCATTGTACAGACTTAAAAATCACACGGTAGAAATATAAATTATTTACTATAGAATACTATAGAATAGAGAAAATCTACCGAAACTGCGCTCACTCGAGTATTCTTTTTTTTCTTTCTCTTTCTTTTAGATTCGATATTATTTCTCGTAACAAAGATGATACATTCTTTCTATGTTACTTTTTTTTTTTTCCTTTTTTACTTTTACCGATATGCAATCAGTGCATAGGTACATACATGCCCGTTAAAAACTACAAGAACTATTTATACATGTACTAAATAATATTGTGTTACTACGTTATCACTAGACTGAGGATTTTTATGCAAATTCATATTTTCATAAAAGTGTGTAAATTAATTGTGTTTAAAAAAAATGAAAATTTTGTGTATGAAATACAGTAATATTAAATTAATCATAAAATAATATCTCTAATGTTCAAATTAAATTATATGAAACTTTTTAGATAAGATTTTTATAACATTGTCATAATATAAAAATATTTAAATTTAAAGCGAAAAAAGGATAAATCTATAGATAGCACATACTTAAAAATCCTATTTTATATTTTCAAATATATATCTATTATATTAAAATTTTAATGAATACATAAATATCCAGAGTCTAGTTATTACAATCATGTCATGTCTAGTTTGGTCATATCTAAAGGAGTACGGAGGAGAAGAGTACTCAATATTCTTTCATTCTTCCTTCTTTCTTTCCTTTTTTTCTTCTTTTCTACGATTCCTCCTGATAAATCAAAGAAACAATCAAATGCATCACAAATGACTATTATATTTTCGTTAAAATAAAAAAATTTGTTTATCAAAGTCTCGACATGTGCTTTTCTTTTTCTTTTTCTTCTTTTTTTTCTAAAGAAATACTGTGATTGTCGCAATTTTACAATTTTATCTTACAACTTCATAGATTCTATGTAATTAACATACAATTAAAAAGAAATACAATAATCTTGATCTAGATAAGGAAATATAAAAATCGGAGGAATTCTTATTTGATACTTTGGTACGATCATCTAATATCGTTTTAGTGACTATTCAATAAATTTCTGATTGAAATTCAATTCATTTTGCATCGCGTACACTACATTTTGTATTTACACTAACGATATTCTGTATGTAAAGTTCTATTTAGCACTCCTTCCCCGACACTTTCGAAGAGCTTTCTAATAAGGCACTGTGACTGAAACAATCAGACGAAAGAAGAATGTCTTTTCCTACGGTTCCGTGGATTCTTTCCATCATCGAGTAAAACTTACATTTACAATATATGTATAATAATATATATATATTATGTATAATTATAAATGCTTTTGGTACCTTTTCCTTCGGAATTTTGATACGCTACGAGCTACTGATATTTCTGTGGCAATTCGAAATTAAAAGCATAAATTACTTCTTAATTATCTTAATTCTATCTCATCTATATTTTTAATAATTGTGATCCTTCATTTGAAATATGGAAAGAAAATGTTATATATCTGATTAAATTTCACATTTTTTTTGTGAAATAATATATTAAACAAGGAAGAAATATATTATTTTATATAAAATGAATATTTGAAAAAATTGTGAAACTTTGATAAGTTTTAAATTAATATTAAAAAAATATATAATGTATGCTCTCATTTTCGAATGCCAAGAAATCACGATAGATGATACAGTATATAGTAACAGTATGTAGTTAACATTACGATTAAAATGTTCAGGAACAAATATATAAATGCAACATGTTAATATAGTGAAAGAAGGTGCGTATCGTGATTCAATACTTGTACATTATTATTCAACTTCCAATGAGTTAATTTTTTTTAACAAGCTTTGCAAATAAAATTCTCTAAAATTATAATTTTAGATTTTTATAATTGCAACATTTAGTTAACTTATTATACAATTATCGAAATAGAATTGAATAAAATTATAAAAATAAAGAGAAACAAAATAGAAACATAGAAAGTTTCAATATTTTATCTAATCAATTTTATCTCCAGTCTAGTTAATTTTTTCATTTGTTATAATTCATTTGACAAATCAAGATCGTCGTCACGATGTTGCACCTTCACATTACCAATCGTCGCTATGATATAAGTATCGTTCAATCGTGACAAAGGACTAATTCATGCTATGGCAATAATATCGAATAAGGAATAAGTAATAACAATATTATAGAGTATATAAATGGCATACTGCATAATAAACTATTTATATTATACAACGTAACGTTTCATACTTATACGTATATACTTCATACAAATAGGTACAGGTTCCCTCTCCTACTTCCATTCTCTATCGCCTCTCTCTTTTGTTTCGATCACACAAAAAAAAAAAAAAAAGAAAAATTACATATTGACTTTTGACTTATCCTTTTGTTCCCCTAACACGATTAAATTTTTATATATCGTTCATGTTACATTTACAAATTGATCGATAGATCTCATCATTGTGTGGATCCATCATACTTAATTTCTGGAATAATTTGATTATTTCTTTTCTTCATAGATAATTTAATTCAATTAATTAAAATTCAAAAAAATATATCATCATTGCAAAAGATTTTTATAACACAACAATTTATAATAATTTAAAAATTAACAAGTTTACTTTAAATTAAAGAGCTATTTTATTTTCTTCTCAATAAATTTTTTTCTTAACGATATTTTTATCAAATATTCCAGTTTTTAATTATTATATTTCATCATATGATTCTCGTATAACTCTCACAACTAGATATCCAACAATTCAAACGCGATTCGAACGGAAAGGAAAAGGAAAAGAAAAGCAAAATAGCATCGATCGGGTATCCAATCTCGAGACGCTTTCTGATGGACAGCGATCATTTCTGTCCTAATATGGCTTCGATCGACTAGGATTCCAGCGTCAGATCGTATATACATACATAAAACGACAACGACGATGACGACTTTGAAACAAAGATATACGGAGGAATATAATTAAAACATCAACGAAAAAAGAATCATTACATTATTATCTCGTTATGCGACTCATCTTCACGTTCTCCCGCCTCGCTGTTGCTTAATTTATATATTAAATGTATCTATGTATAGACGTTCTAAGGCTTTGGCAGTGAATTAACGTCACGTTTACACGGCACACCATCAAGACAGACAAATGTGTCGAATCGAATGATCACTTTTAAATCTCGTCATCGTTTCTTTCATTTATATCTATAATTAATAATCGAAATTATGCATTAAGAGCCGATATCTGATCGTAACTGCTGTTCTTTGCTTTGTTCGTCGGGCTAACCGGAAGAAATCGAAGAAGGATTCTTAGACAAGGCTCTTCAGAATGTATCTTCGCCTTCTTTTCGAGTTATTTAAGTGAGGACCTCTGGAGGGAAGTTGACCAGCCTCGGTACAAGATCGACAGCAGAACTTCGCATAGTATTTATGTGTGCAATACCTTGCTTTAACGATCAAGTCGCACTTAGCGAAGAATGAATTATCTTGACAGTTCGGGTGAATGAAGATTCCTGAGAAAAGATGAACATTTTAACAAGAATTTTAAAACAATTTCTTATATTTTTATTTATAAATTATTTATTATTATTAATTAATTAATATTATTAAATAATTATTCTTTTTTATTTAAAAATGATTTTATGTATTCAGATTTTAATAGATTTAATTTTGCATTATCAATCAAAATATTAAAATGATTAATAATTTCTATAAACTTTATAGAGTTTAATATTCTATTTTCTAATAAATTAATTTTATATTAAATATAAAAATTTACCAGCAACTTGTATATCCACCATAGCAGAAGCAGACGAATAATCATTACTCGCTTCGCAACGATATCTTCCTGAATCTTCCCGATTCGCATCGCTGATTACGAGTCTGTTCACTTCTAAAATTAGAATTAGAAAAAGTTTTTTAAATATCTCTTTCGTTTATTTCTAATTTTTAAGTTAATTATTTAATTACATATGCTTAATTATTTAAAACATATGTTTACCAGTAATTTGAATTCGATTGTTCGGATGAATTATCTCATTATCCTTATACCAAGATACTCGAGGAATCGGATAACCATCGACATGGCAAGCGATATTAACATCACTACCCTCTGGGAACTGATTTTGTCCTATCGTTATATTGGCTGTGACAGGCACTGTGAAGTAATCAATATCATCAATAAAATATCTGCAAACGACATCCAGGAAAAAAAGAAAAAAAAAAGAGAAAAATATGTAAGTTTAATACATAAATTATAAATATGAATGTAAACTTACCGTTTTTTTTGATTTTTTAGATTGATTGATAATCATATATTAATTTTGTATATAACGTGCAAGCAAATTGAACAACTCAACAGAGCACATAATGCGATCGAAGCATATTAAAGCATTAGTTAATATAAATGTTAAAAAGAAGAAGAGAAATTCAATTGCACTATAATTTCTAGAGATAAAGTTTGAAATTTCTATATTTTATTTCTATATTTTTTCCATATTATATATTATATTATTTTATATTAACATTTTTATATTAAATTTAAAATTCCAAATTGTTTACAAACAATTTCTAATCTATCTCGAACTATAATTCACCAGTTAAAAATTAATTAAAAATAGCAAAAAAAATTCAAAATCTTTGAAAATTTTTCATCTTTATTATTACATGTTTTATATTTATCTTTTAATTAAAGTGCAATTGCAAAATTAAAAAAAAAACCATCACCATGTATCACCCTCACCTCTAAACCTCAAACCGTACTCCGGAGTAGTCCATCCAATAGGATTGACCGTAGAAATTTGACTCTGTCTAGTTGTATTACTAGCTCCATAAATCTGACGATAGTCAGGAATTTGGGTTCTATCGGGTCTATAAGGATATGTAGGTTTCTCTGCTTTTCTAGGAGCATCAATCAGGTATTTCATATATTGTTCGAACTCGGGCTTGACATTATATACTGGACCGATAGCTTGCAATGTGATCGACCAAGATGCAGCTCTGCCAATTGCGTTAAATGCTTGACAGGTATAAACACCTAGAGTTTGTATAGTGACTGTTCTAATCAAAAGGGTGTATTCAGAATCCTGTTCGTAAATCTCCGAAGCAAGTGGCAACATGCGTTCGCCTCGCCACCAAGTGACGAAAGGTCTGGGCCAACCCCATGCGTAGCAGTGCAGAGATATGGGAGAGTTTATGGCAACTGTCACACGTGCATCAGGCTCTCCGACAATGGCTGCAGCTAGTTCTTTCGGTTCTGTATAAGGTCAAGGCAGCATGCAGAAGAGAGAAAAGTTGGATACCATCACCAAATTATTAGGGGAAGTATAATTGTTCTTATGAGAAATATTTTATGAAATAGAAATGAATTTATAATGAAAATATTTTTGATATTTATTACGTGTCTCTTTAAATAATTTTTAACAGCTTAGCTGTTATTTAAAAATAGATATACAAAAATATATATAAGAATGAGCATAAATATAGAAATAGTATAGAAAATAAAATACATGTGACAATATTTAGAAAATTAGATATAATCTATTGTTTATAAAAATATAAATTTATATAAAAATCTGCAATCTATTAAAAAATCTATGTGAAATCATTTGCAAAGAGAACATTTAAAATGAAGAGATATTATTATTAATTTTTTTATAAATATAAATATTAAACACAAGACAAAACACATTCATATATTAAATTACTTAATTAGAACGATCAACTACTATTTAAGATGCATGACATGTCCACAAAATACTTTACAAGACAGTATTTTATAATAATATTTAATGTATGGTACGTACCTGTGACAGTCAATTGGTATTCTGCTCTTACCGGTGGGCCTAAGCCATTGTCAGCTGTGCAGACATAAGTTCCACCATCGTATCGATCTAAATTAATAATTTGAAGAGAGCCATCGGATAATATGCGACGTCTGGCTTCTGAAGGTGCAATCTGGCGAAATTTTAATTTCTGTTATTATCATAATACCTTGTACGATAATTTATAATAAATTAATTTTCATAACTTTTTAATTTGTACATTTGTAATTATATTAAAATATATTTTGATTGATTAATTTACAAAATTATTAATTAATTTTTAATTTTTTAATTTCAGAAAAATCAAGGAATCTCACCAAGGTTGTGCCTTTTCTCCATGTGATCATTGGTCTTGGATTTCCTAAAGTAATGCACTTCAATGTTATGTAACTACCTTCCTGAGCATTGACTTTTGGTTCCTCTGGTTGTTTGATGGAAGCTGCTTCAGCACCAACTGCAGGTGCAGTAACGAACGGTCTTGGAGAAGTCAATATAACTTCTTCGGTGGCTGGTTCGAGACAAGAAGCACCACAACCATTATTACAACATTTCATATCTCCAGAACAATCTGCATCCGTGAGACATTCTTGTTCGCATCTAGTACTATTCGATATACTTGGACAACGGCCTGGTTTCATAACTGTGAAATAATAGATATTAAACTATTTAAAAGTAATTATTAATTTAATTATTAAGATTGTATTATTGAAATTAATATTGAAAGGATTTTTTAATAAGTATTTTTTGTTCTAGGTCAAAATTAATAAATCAATAAATATTTTATAAATCTATATAGCATTATATCTATATAGCATTATAATTTATTTAGCATTTTTTAAAATTATCAAAAGATATTTTATAATTAGAATTAAAATCACTAAAGAAGGTAATTGAAATATTTTATTCAAAAATATAGAATAATTGAATATAACATAAATAATAATAAAAATTTAATTTTATAGCTACCTGATCTACATACTCCTTTGTATTCTGTACCATCTTTGGTAGCAACTAAGGTAATGGCACATTTTGTGTTATCGGGACAAATTTGTGTTCTACAAGGATCAACGCAACGACATCGTTCGCAATCCTGAGAGTCCACGAACGCCTCTTTGCCATACGGGCAACGGATAGTCTGACATTCTTCGCGTGCTTCGGTGCAAGGATCCTTTGTATCCTTTCCGGAATCTACGTCGATCTCGTTAGTAGCTATTAAAATATATAATATAATTATATAACAAAGAATGTAATACTTTTGAAATAGAAAAACATGAAAAATGAAGTGAATAAATATAAATAATATAAAGTGAATAAATATAAAATAAAAGAATAATAAAAAAATTATAATATATGATAAAAGCAAAATTATATTTTTGCTTCTAGCAGGATTGAAGCTTAGGAATAATTAGAGCTGGTAGAATATATCATTAAATATAACATATATAAAAAAAATAAATATAACATAATAAAAAAAATAAAAAAAATTAAAATATAAAAATACAAATAAAAAACATATATAAAAATACAAATAAAAAGCAGATAAATAAAAAAGGAAAAGGATACATAAGGATTCAACATTTGAAACAAAATAATATAAAACAACAATAAAAATAAACAGCAATATAAAACGTAAAGATATTTATCACGTTCCAAGCTGAAAGTTAAAAATATTTACAAAAATATATTATTCAAATAGTGGAAAACAGATTTTCACGACTTACTGCTAAGGCAAGTACTAATACAAGACTCAAAGGTCTTGAATCTGTTACGATTTCCACCGCATCCAGTATAAATAAACGCTCGACAGGTTTGTTCTTCATCGTCGAAATAGAATCGTTTGGTAGCACCAGAAGTGCAAGACCCAACATCAACTGGTTCTTTACAACTTGCTGAATCATTATCGTTTAAAACTCATTATTGTCATTACGAAATTCTTTTTCGAAATATCAATTTCTTTTTCGAATAACATTTCTTCTCAAATTTTATTTGGTATTTTTTAATAGAAATTTGAGATTAATGAATCTAATACTTACACAAGCTTGAAAGGCTGTCGTTTCCAGGAAACACGGGTTCCTCATGATGAATGCAAACAGATTCACATTCAGCCATTGAACTAAACCTGTTCGCATTACCTTCGCATCCACCGTATGAAAATTCGCGACATATGCGGTTGACCGAGTCATAGTAATATTTTTGGAAGTAACCTCGGCATTCACCAGAATCCGGCGGTAAGTTACACGTATCTATGAAAATTATTAAATTATTATAAAGTTGATTACAAAAATAAAAGTAAAAATTCTTTTATAAATTATAAATTGTTCCAAAAATTTCCAAAAAACATGTTTTTTATAATTATATTTATATTAATTTTATAATTTTATTCAATTAGAAACATAGTTACACAAACATAGTTATATTCAATTATTTCATAATACTTTGACTTCAATTATTTGTACATTACACAATACATACATTGAGATATAATTAATAGTTCTAATATTAAAAAATTATAAAACTATAAAATGAGATATAATGATTAAAAATTTTAAAGATTTCTTAAATATACCTTGTCCATGAAACTTTCCGCAAAGACGTTCACACTGTTCTTCTGTTTGGAATCTATTCGCATTTCCTTCACAACCGCCATAAAGAAATGCTTGACACATCTGATTGTGTGAATCGTAATAAAAAGCTGTGATATCACTATTGCAAGAACCAGGATCAACAGGAGTATAACAAATCGGGCTTTTCGAAACAGTTTCAAGTGATGGAGCAAGTGTAACAGTAACATTTGGCGTTGTTTCCGTTTGAACAACTTGTTTCTGGCATCTTTTTTCGCAGGATTCTTTATCCTGAAAGCGATTCTTGTTACCCTGACAACCACTATATTCAAATTCGTAACAAGAATCTGCTCGGTAATCATAATAGTATTGTTTGACAAAACCGCTACAGGGACCAACAACTTTGGGCAGACTGCAAGCATCTAAAGAAAAAAAAATAAAAAATAGTTGGAGTAATTGTTGATATGATTTTTAATGAAAATGTGTAATAAGAATGCTTAAATATTCAGTTAAAATTACAACTGTCCATCCCAATTACCTTGAACGTCTCCACATCTATATTCGCATTCTTCGCGACTATTAAAGTTATTTCCATTGCTTTGGCAGCCCCCATATCTGAACTGCTTGCAAACACCTTCTCTACTGTCATAAAACCATTTGATTTGTTCATCAGAACACGGACCATGAGAATCCGGAAGGAAGCAGAATTCTGAAAATTTTATTTTTCATATTTTTTTTTTAATTCATATTAAAATTTGTTTTAATCTTTCATTTCTATAATTCAATTATTTTTAATAATTAACAGTTTTATATATAATAATATATAAGATATGAAATCATTTAAGTTTTTTTCATATTAAGTGAAATTCAAATTAAATTCATGATAAAGATAAAAATATTACCTGGTTTAAATTCGATTTCTCTTACTGGCGCAGGGGTAGTAATCGTAGTCTGACATCTGTTAATGCAATCTTGTTCGGTGACAAAATTATTTTCGTTTCCACCGCAACCACCATAATAGAATTGTCTACATTGCTGTTCGTAGGAATCGTAGTACCATCGTTGAGTATAGTTGTGGCATTCTCCCAAAAGTGCGGGCAAGAGACAGGTATCTTGCTCTGCATTTAAATTTACAATAATATAAGATATAGATAAGATAATATAAAGAAATAAAAAGTTCTATAAAATCCATTCAAAATGTTTTATTAAATTTAACAAAATTAAAATTATCTCTAATTTTTTTTTAATTAATCATTTAACAAAATTGCTTAAAAAAATTATATTTCTTTTTTTTTTAATTCATAGGACTTTTTATTTCATGTTTTGTAACAAATAAAGCAATATATAACATATAATAAATTTATAGCAAAAATATATGATGTATATATCTATATATATTTATTAAAAACATCTTTTTATTTGCAAAAGACGTACATTCGATGATAATTCATAATAAAATTTGCGTGCATATGATACAATCGACATTGAAGATAATTACACAAGAAAGAAACGCCGATAATAATCGAACAAAACTGCTAAGAAAAGCGTTAATGAGCATTAAGCATCGATAAATCTTGTTACAGAAATATAAAGATAAAGGTAGTGTGATGCTTTCTATTTTATTTTATTTTATTTTATTTTATTTTTTTTAAGAAAGTGATTAGACAAAATCTTACCAACTTTAGCCGGGCAATCAGATTCGCATGCGTCCCTAGATTCGAAATTATTTTTATTCCCACCGCAACCAGTATAATAGAATGGCATGCACCGATTCTCCGATTGATCAAAGTACCATCGAGATTGCTTCTCACCACAATTACCTTCGGCTCGCGGCAGCAAGCAACTATCTGTTAATCGCATTAATTATTATATCATGCAATATGGGATTCTCGTGTAGATTTCATTAACCATTTCATTTGTCATTTACTTCAATTTATATTTTTCTCAATCATAGAATTAATAAATTATATTAATTTTTCTTTCCTTACAGACATATAATATTGAAATTTTGGAAATATATTTGTAATACATACTTCTCAATTGAAATCATTATTTCAATTTTTATGTAAATCAATGATTAAAAATTATTGATTTAAAGTAAACAGCAAATGATTGATTAATTGCCATACTCTTTGGAAATACATATTCTTCAAATTCCTGAAAATGAAAATGTTTTTTCTTTCAATTTTTACTTTCTACTATAGAAAATTTGTATTTAAATACTGAATATTCACGTTAAATTGTTAAAAATTATAAATCAAAAGAGAAATTAAAATCTATTTCTTTTTTTTCTTAACAATAAATATCGACGCAATTATTCACTGAACACTAAAATCGAGAAAAATCGAGAAAAATTGAGAAAAATCGAGAAAAATCGAGAAAAATCGAAAAAACTCGTTTAGGCGATAAAAGCCATAGAATGATTATTCTCGAAACGAGAATCGCTTCTCGAAAGATAAAGTCGAACTATCGATTCGATCAATTTATCGTTCGTGCAATGGTGCAAGCGTGCAATTCCGACAAAAAGAGTGCTTTTTATTGTGAATAATACACGATTAAAAAATAATGCGTGATAACGATTGATTACAATTAATCGTGAGATAGAAATAATTGTGTATAGAACGAGATCTATCAAATTAACAGTGCTTTCATTAAACGTGCTTTGTTTGTTTTGTGATAGAATTGGGCACTTTCTATTCAGGATGAATATATAAAAAAAAGTAGAAATAAATCTCAAAAAATTGTAAGTATTTAATAATTTTCAATAATAATATAAAGTTAAAAATTAAAAATTTTATCTTTCAAAAAGTTAAAGTATCAATAAATGAAAATTTTTGAAGAATAATTCTGTAATTAGACTGATAATCCATTTGAAAATGAAAATTATTATTGGATAATCACTCACAACACAATATTCATTTGTAAAAAATACTCTTAAAAATTTTATTCTTAAATATATTTTTACATTTTTAAATAATAAATCCTGATATGTGCTTTTTTAAAAGTAACATAAATTAGATTTTGCCATTTGAAGGATATTATTTTTACATTGTATAAATTATTTTTTAAGTAAAATTATTTAAAATAATATAACATAGCAAACAACAAATTAAATATACATAAGTTTGATGTGCCCAATTCTGCTTTATGCCAAAAAATAGAGATATATAATAACAAACGAACCAACACCAACGACAACAATAAGAATTGTTTCTCGATTAAAACGATGTCCAATCGTTCCACCAACACCCACGAATAAGAAATTACTCTCTCTTTTTTTCTTTTTCTACAAATTGCGAGCGATTCAATTATTCAAAAAGCAGATAAGCTTTTGTTTCTTCAATTCCTTCCTTTAATTCCTTTCTTTGCTATTTTCCATGTTCTATTCATTTTCTTTTCCTTTTTTTTTTCTTTTGCCTTTTTTGACTTTTTCTAATACCTTTTACAGGGCAGCGCTGCTCACAGGCAGCACGCGTATGGAATCTATTCGTATTGCCTTTACAACCGCCGTAAACAAATTGGTTACACGTCTGACGCCCGGCGTCATAATACCAGCGTAACACAGAGCCCGGACAAGGGCCGGGATCTTTCTCCAAGCGGCATACGTCTGTCAGTTTTACTGTAAATAGTATGTATTTTCTACGATTACTTAGGGATTATTTCGTTATATTTGATATCTGATGATCAGTGCCAATTTTTGGTGCTTGGATATGGCGTTTGATGCCTGAATTATGTTTGCTGATATATCATGTTTAATGTAATTGAAAGTGAAGATTCTGATTGAAATGATATTTGCAAAGATACTAAGTCGCCAGAATTGGAAAATATTATATTTGTACATTATTACATGATTTCTTCTTTAATATATTATTTTTTTTAAGTTTTGTTGTTATGCGTTGTTTTAGTATCTTCTGCATTCTTTGTAAATAAGAAATATACGTTTAAATCATATTTTAATAAATAAATAAAAATTATTCATGATATTATTAATGGAAATTTTAAAATTTTAATAAACATTTCAATTTAATCGAATTCTTTTTCTGGCGATTTAGTTTTGATTATTCTTTTTTTTTTTTCTTTTTTCATCGATCCTTCATTGTTAACAATTTTATCAATAATCAAGAAAAATTCAATTTATTGTACGTGAAAAAAATAATTACATGCAGATTGATTTTCCTCAAAAATGATTAAAACAATTTTTACGATCTCCATCATATCCTTCTCGTGTTTGATAACAAAATATCAACTGCAAGAAAAATCGCTTAAAAATGAAAACAAAAGACAAATTGACAAAAAAAATTGCCACATATTTCGATTCGTTTACGAAGAAAAATAATCTGAAACACTATTAAATATATCTAGTAAAAACAAATAATATATTAAATAATTAATATATTATTATATAATAAAAATATGGTTTCAGGCAGAAAAACGAGCGTGATACGTGCGGATGTCGAATGAAAGAAATTGAAATGGATGAACATACCTCGTCTCCTTCCTGGTTGCAAGCATTGTTGATGACAAGCGATTTCCGTTGGGAAGTTATTATCATTTCCTTTGCATCCACCGTACAGGAATTGCTCGCAACCTTGTGATTCTGCATTGAAGTACCACCTGGTAAAGTTGCCCTCGCAGGGACCTGATTCTTTCGTTTGGTCGCAAGGATCTAATGAAATATAATAAAAAATGAAGATTAATATTGGTATTATAATTTAATCTAAATTTTTTCAAGAAATTTAAATTATATCTCATTATACTTTACTATCACAACAAAATTGATATTCATACAAAATCATACAAAATCATAAATCACAAAATCAAAATCACAAACTTCATATGAAGAACATATAAATAAATTGAAAAAAATTTTATCAATTATAAATTTTTATCAATTATAATATTATCAAAAATATTTTATAAATTTAAAAATTTTATTTATAAATTTTATTTAATATAAAAATTTAGTCAGAAAATAGACAAAATATTCCATTGAATAAAGTAAAGCGAAAACTCTGCAATTAATTTCAGAATAATTAAATAATAAAAAATATTGAAAGTAATAAAAAGTTGATTAATTTACCCAGATCATCAGGAGTGACACAAAGTTCCTCGCATTCTTCTCTGGTTTTAAATTTATTCGCATTACCAAGGCATCCACCATAGACAAACTGACCACACTGCTTTCTGCCAGAATCGTAATACCATGTAGGGAAATAGCCTTCACAAGGCCCAGAAATCTTTGGTAAGAAACAGGCATCTACGACATAATTCCAAAAATTAAATTTCATTATGTCTTACAATTAAAAAATTAAAAATTTAAAAAAGAAAAGGAAATTCAGATTTCGTTACCTAATAAAGAAAATTACTAAAAAAAATACATCAATTACTAAAATATAATTTGAATATCAAAATAATATTGAAAATAAAATAATATTAATTATAAAAAACTCTATAAATTTTTGAAACAATTAAATATTCATGTTTTATTTATACTACCTTTTCCTTTAGGCTGCACACACACTTCCTTGCATTCTTCCTGAGTCTTGAATCGATTGTCGTTACCTTCGCAGCCTCCATACCAAAATCTTGAGCATCCACCATATTCTGTGTCAAAATACCATTTAACAGTGAAGTCTCGACATGGTCCTCTATCTCTTTCCAATGCGCAAGCCGCTCCAGGAGTGGATGGAACTGAGAGACATCCCTCGAAATTCTCTCCTTGAGCTTCTTCCACGCCATCAGGACAACATCCATATTTGGAGGCATCGCAAGTGCATCCGGCAAAGTTCGGGCCCTTTGCTGGTGTTCTTCCATCTGAGCAGCATTTGAATTCCGTATTCTCGCAACCGCAGCCTGCAAATTCCCATAAGGAATATGCCGTTAATTATAAATTAAAAGTTGCTTTGCTATATGATGTATGTAAGTATCAACTTACACATTAGTGAATATGGATATTAAATGATATACTTACTTAAATTTGTTTGATTATATTATTTTCCATTTCAATTTTTATTTATATTTTGTTTACTTTTTGATTATTAATATAAATTAATAAAATTAATAATCATTTCAGTATGTATTTAATTTTTATCAATTTAATAAAACATTTTTATAAAAGATTTTATTTTAAAATATATCTAATATTATAATGATATGATCAATATGGATTATCATAATATTATTTATCATATTATTAAAAGCTAAATAAAAGTTCAATATTCTTCGTTACTTGGTGCATAATATATGAAACATTTTCGATACATTTTCAAAATTCTACCAAGCTTTGACCAAAATTAATATTAATTTTAATTTTAATTTTATACAATTACCTTGTCCATGGGGTCCTTTTGCAATGGTGACACCATCGGAACAACAACCAAATTGATATGTGTAACATGGACAACCATCGTAATTCGGTCCTGTGGCTGGCGTAAAACGATTTGGACAGCAACCATGGGGCGTGTATTTGCATCCGCAACCCTCGTTATTCGGTCCACGAGCAGCGGTACTATTATCGGGACAACACCCGAATCTCATGTATTGACATCCACAGCCATAGAAATCAGGACCACGAGCAGGAAGTATGTTATCCGGACAACATTTGTATTGTGTTGATAGACAACAACCCTCTCTATTGGGACCATGTGCAGGAGTAACACCATCTTCACAGCAACCATAACTGCTATTCTCACAGGGCATATGGCATCCATAATTATTGGGCCCAAGAGCTGATGAACATTAAATATTGAAGATTTTAATAAATTAAAGAAATTGGAATAATTATATTTTTCAATTTAAAAATATAAAATAATATTGAGTAAAAATAGATACTCATAGAATTTATTTTATAATAAATATTAGAAAATATTTTGATATATTATAATATTTTATCTTAGAAAATTACGAACCTGGTGATACTCCATCGGGACAACATCCAAAGTACGATATAGTACAGTTCTCCGCATTAATAATACCACATCCCTCAAAATTGGCGCCAATTGCAGTGGAAATACCATCCGGACAACATCCATAGGTGGAATTCGAACAATCTTCCTGCACAGTAGTTGTTTCATATTCTTCAGTAAGTGGAGTGATAGAAGTGATCTCCTCCTCGCAACCTTCACTGTCCGGTCCAGAAGCAGGTTTTATTCCATCAGGACAACAACCGAATTTAGTGTTATTGCAACATCCCATGTTATTTTCTCCACTAGCGGGTGTCTCGTTATCCGGACAGCATCCAAATTCTGTCTCGTTGCAAAGTTTCTTGCATCCTTCGAAATCATTGCCTTCAGCAGCGGTAATTCCATCTGGACAACAACCGAACAATGTTTCATCGCAGAGAGATTCAGGACAGCCTTTGTTCTCTGGACCAATAGCTGGTGATACTCCATCAGGACAGCAACCGTGTTTAGTCTCATTGCAAGTCTGAGCCATAGGACATCCTTGGCCGAATGGTCCTAGCGCTGCAGTAATTCCATCGTAACAGCAACCAAACGGCATGGTTTTGCAGGTCTTTTTCTTCTTAGGCACCTTGCAAACGCGATGTTTGCGTGTGACTTCTTCCGGAGCGAGTGTTGTCCAGAATTCAGTTACGTGTGTTTTCTCAGTTACTTCGATCTCTTCTTCATCAGTAACCGGTGTCAATCCGGAAACGGTTGACTCTGTCACTCCAGAAACAGTTGTTTCACCACTCTCAGTTGTACCAGACTCTGTAGTTTCAGCCGATTCAGTAGTCTCGCCAGAAATCGTCGTTCCTTCTGTCGTTGTTGCACCAGATTCAGTAGTTTCACCAGATACAGTAGTTTCTGTCGGACCAGATTCTGTAGTTGTCGCTCCAGATTCCGTTGATTCAGTAACTTCCGTTGATACTGATTCAGTTGTTGCTCCAGATTCTGTAGTGACTCCAGGTTCTGTTGTACCTTCAAATTCTGTTGTGGCTCTAGATTCTGTTGTACCTTCAGATTCTGTTGTAGCTTCAGATTCTGTTGACTCTGTAACTTCAGTTGACATAGATTCTGTTGTAGCTCCAGATTCTGTTGTAATTTCAGATTCTGTTGTAGCTGCAGATTCTGTTGTAGCTGCAGATTCTGTTGTAGCTCCAGATTCTGTTGTAGCTCCAGATTCTGTTGTAGCTCCAGATTCTATTGTAGTTCCAGATTCTGTTGTAGCTCCAAATTCTGTTGTAGCTTCAGATTCTGCTATGGCTCCAGATTCTGTTGTGACTCCAGATTCTGTTGTAACTCCAGATTCTGTACTTTCTTCTGTCGCTTTTGATTCTGTCGAAATTGTTGGTTCTGTGGATCCTGATTCAGTAGTTTCCTCAGTGGCACTTGTTTCTGTAGTCTTATCTGTGTCATCAGGTTTTATATCTGTTGATACAGATTCTTCAGTCATCTCTTGTTCCGTAACTGTGCTTTCAATTTCCGATGAAAAGGTTGTTGGACCTGATTCAGTGGATTCTGACGGTCCAGTATCTTCAGTCTCCATAGATTCTGTCATTGATGTGGCTTCAGTTGCTCCGCTCTCAGAAGAAACTGTTGTTGCTTCGGTTGCGCCTGATTCGGTTGTTATATCTGTTTCTATATTAAATAATATTGCAAAATTACATTGATAATTGTTATATTTTTTAAAATGAAATATTTTTTATGAAATTCTTATTGTTAAATTCGTTTCAAATTCACGATAAGTTTTTAATAATATTATGAAATTAAAAAATCATATGAAAATTGCGATTTAACTTTAATATCTTTAATATCTTTAATCTACAACGTTTCCAAAAATAAAATTAAATAAACTCACGTCCAGATGCCAGACTTTCTTGCGTCATCGATTCCACAGACGATTCATCAGTGGAATCCATGGTGGATCCCTCGACAGTCTCCTCGGTAACATCAGTTTCCGTGATTCCAGATTCTGTCGTAAACAATTCGTTTTCTTCTGTGATTTCACTGGTTCCACTTCCTTCGAATGTTGATTCGAATTCCGATGTATAAGTATAGAAGAATGTATCGGTGAAATCTGTTCCGCTTCCTTCACCATTTTCCATTTCTCTAGGAGATATATCGCCTCGAGTGGCACCATCATCGTTAAGCATTAAATCGTCCATATCGTTTCCAGTAGAATCGTCTGTGTTTGGTGAACTTAGGGGAGTTGCCTCGGTGAGATCTGACATTTTGCTGGATTTATCCTATAAAGTAAATAAGTACCGTGATTTAAATTTAAAAATTTAATTACAAAAATAAACTTAGAGAAAATATATTAAAAAAGAAAATTAAAAAATTTATTAGAAATTTTAGAAATTAATTTTAAAATTTAATTAAGAAATAATAATCAATTTTAAGGAATAGAAGAGATTAATTTCTGCATCTAGGAAGATGAAATGTAATATTAAGAGAAAATGTTATGGGACTAGGTATTTGATTAATTACAAATGAGTTTCACTTACGCTAAGTGCAAGACTAGATGAGACAGTCACAAAGTCTTCATCCTCATACACTTCACATTCATCATCCTCCTCGGTAAGATCTTTGATCTTATCTGGTTGCACTGGTATCACTTCATCTAGAAACAGTGATGATTTGAATTAAAAAAAAATTGAGATAAATATAAATTCCAATATCTGTTTTCAATAATTGTCAATATCTGTTTTCAATAATATCTGTTTTCAATAATTGTTTTTAATTTAGAGATAGAATTTCTGAATATATAATAAATTTTGATTTTAATAAAAATTTTTGGAACGTAAATAGTTATTATATACTATTTCTTTTGTCATTCCATAGAATATTAATAGAAAATTAATTTGTGCAAAAATATTTTAATTTAATATATATTTAAATGCAATATGATAAAAAATTTTATAATTTATTATTAACAGAATAATGAAGTGCGAAATTATTGCAATCAATAGATGAACACAAACTAAAATAATTTTGTATAATTGGTTTCATTTTGCTTTCAGGGACATATTTTAAACATTCATATTCTATTCCTAAAAATATATATAATCTTATTGATTTTGAGATTTATTATATAACATATAATAACAATCTAACTAGATTTGAAGATTTCTCTTTATAGGAAAATACAAAATTATTTGTTTTATCATTTAATGTTTATCGTTTTTTATTTTAATTTTTTACTAAGATTAAACAATTTCAGATTTAAGAATTTTTCTAAATCCAAAAATAAATAAATTTTCAAATAAATTATTACAAGATTAAAGGATAAAAATAAAAGTAAAAGAAAAAAATGAATTATTTAAACACCAAGAAATTGATGCAAAAAATTGAAGTCGAAATTCTTTAATCGGATCTCTAAGTCAATTTTCGCAAAATATGGAATTGTCATAGAAGATACCTGATTCGCATGGTTGATTGTTGCAATTTTCTACGGAGAATATAATCGTGTTGATGCCACAGTTTGGCACTGTCATGTTGGCCTTCATGCAAATCACCTTGCGGTTCATCGTGCCACCGCCGCATGGTTTCGAACACTGGAACACGGTAAGGTGATTAATGGAAGAAATTTGAGGCGGACGCCTTCTTGTTAGGCTCGCTACAAAGCCGTCGAAGATATTGAATTTCTTTGGCGACCGAAGGAGAACAGGACGCGATATATTTCTCGCGAATACCTCACGTTGGTAACGAGATTTTTCTAAGAAAATTATCCCCTAGTGCTAGAATTGGATATTTCAATTGCTTGAATAGAAAATTTTCAAATTACAAAGAGAATGCGGATATTTATATATAGTAATGAAAATGTTGAATTATAAAAATGTTGAAGTATAAAAATTTATGGAATATGCTTGTATGGAATACAAAAAAATGCAAAATATCCAAAGTATAATATTCATTATGGTATTAAAAAAAATGAAATTAATTTCAAACATTTTGATACAAAAATACATAATTAATTGATATTAATAAGAAAGATTATTTAATTCTCAACGGTACTCAAGGATAGTGTTAATTAAAATCATAAAATCAAGGAAATTATGTAAAAAATGAGTGCTGGTAAAATTTCATATAGAATGAAATTCCTGGAATTTTAGTATTAAATGAGTATCATAAAATTATATATGATTGATATATCTTTTTAATTAAAATCTTTTACTTTATTTGTAACTATAAGAGATTGCAGGATTTATTAGTTCAATGAATTTTATTTTTATTTTTATGAATGAAATTTTATGTATTCTCGAAACCATCTTTGAAATCATTGAATGGAATCATTAAAAATCATTGAAAAGAGAAAAAATTCCACAGAAACTTGAAGTTTATTTCAAAATGAATATATGCATTACCTTGCTCCATGGGCCAGCAAACCATTCTCCTTTGCACTCCTCTTCGGCTGTGCAATTTTTCGTGTCGTTGAATCTCTTGGCCAGGTCGCATTTTTCGTCTGGCACTTTCGTCACCGTTTCACCTTCGAACGTACCACAGAACACCTTGCGTGTCTGCACACCTGACCCACATTTCGCTGAACACTATGGCACCAAAGTAATTGTATGTC
The DNA here is from genome assembly GCF_014066325.1 of Apis laboriosa. Lineage (NCBI taxonomy): Eukaryota > Metazoa > Arthropoda > Insecta > Hymenoptera > Apidae > Apis > Apis laboriosa. The sequence goes on from NW_025222928.1 coordinate 925,812, forward strand.
AAATGTCACGTGAACGTATTAAATACGACAAAACTTTTTCATAAAAAAAATATTATAAATTACATTTTTAAAATCGATAATTCTTTCTGATAGAAAATTTATTATATCAAATTCTGTCATTATTATTTTCTATCTTCTATCTTCTTTGAGACAAATATATCCTGCGCTTTTTATGTTAAATTTAATTTCTTTTTTAATTATCTGCTTAATAATAACAATATAATAGAAAGGAAATTTTACAAACTTTTGATATAAAATTATTAGTTCGTTCAAAAATTTGGGATCAAAAATCACGGGATTAAAAATACAATGAAATCCAAAATGACTGTGTATACTAACGATAACACTCGTACTGAACACGTGTGCAAAAGAAAAGCCGGATATGTGGAAAATTCTTTTTCATCTTTCACATTTCTTGGAAAAGTTCATGACGCGTACTGTCACTCGTACAGAATGTGTCAAACTATAGAAGAAAATTTTATAAATTATCATTTTATAATTTTTCAATTGACTTGTATTGTTAATTAATAAATTATCGAGCAAGAGGGTACAATTGCTGAATTTCAATTGCTAATATTCTAACAATATAATAATAAACTTACGTCGCTCCATTGAGAAGCGAACCAGAGAACCTCGCATTCCTTTTTACTCTCGCAATCTCGCGTCAATTCAGGCTTTTCGACGTTGCATTTTTCATCCGGATAAACGGTTCCATCTTGAGTGGCGCAGTATGTGGTCCTGGTTTCTTGGCTAAGTCCACATTTGTCGTCGCACTGGGGAAAAGTGATCAAAGTTGTCGAGCAATAATCGTAAAGAGAGAACGAATTCGTGACACGAGAAAGAATATAGGACACTATTTTCATTTACATGCTTTTGTACTATCGCTTGCCGAAAATATATTCGTATAGAAGCTTTTATTTTCTCCTATATTTTAAATGGAATGACACCACGAGAGAGAGGTTTAGGCGGTATCGCGTGAAAAATTGCGGGCTTACTCCACTCCAATCCGACGTGACCCAGTCGAGGCCGGCGCAAGGTCTCAATTCGCAAGGTTTCTCACGCTCTGGAACGTCTCCCTCGCATGCCTGATCCTCCAGCACTTGAATCTTCCCGTCCACCTTCGTGTAACACGTCACTCTTCTGGTTTGCTTGCCCGGTCCGCACAAATGATCACACTGTGTAATAAGAAGATACAAAAAAATTGTTATTTTATCCCTAAAATCTACCATTATTAGTTTATTAATATAATTATAATTATTTTGTATTCTATATATGATGTTAAATAATTTCTTAATACTTTGAATGGTTATATATATGTCCAAATTATATATACATCAAAAGATTCGTACCCATTCTGAAAAGCTTCTTCAATAATGAATCGTGATACATTCACATTTAAGATTGAGAAAAATTTTATATTCCAAAAGTATAATTAAATATAATTAATTATTAAAAGGAAAATAAAATTGAAACGTAAAAACTTTTAAATTTTAAAATATCAAAAAGTATTTATTCAAAAAATTCGTACCGGTTTCCAGGGTCCCACATGGAATTGCGGGCACGGTACATCCTTGTTACATTCCTGATTGGTCGGACCTTTTGGTCCTACCTTCTCCAAACACTGACTATCGTCCACCAATGTGGGAATTCCACCGGAGATGACCTGCTCGCATTTGATCTCTCTGCTCTGCTCACCTCCTTTGCCGCAGTGCTTGTTGCAGGGGCCCCATTCGCCCTCCACCCACACAGGTGGACACGGGTCCACGTTACATGCCTCTGTGTCAGCTGGTTCCAACTGCGGATCGCAAAGGCTCTCATCCACCGGTTGGTTATCCCTTCTTCGTACGCAGGCCACGCGTCTCGATTGATAACCTTTGAAAAAGAATTATTCTAGGTAAGTGAAACTAATAGTTATCTTGTAAATGATTGCAATTATTTCCGTGAAGGGATATTTGAAATAATTTTACTACCTTTTCGATCATAATTCATAAGTAATTAAAGAATTGTTATTTTTGAAAGATCTAGGTACCAATCTAAGCGAAAATATTAAATATCTATATAACTCATTGTATTATTATTCATTGAAATTAAATATGTGTTATTCCAAAGCCAAAATTATTATCGTTGCATAAAAAGGAAAATTATAAGAAAATTTATAAATGAATTACATACAAATTATATAAAAATAAAATTATATTATTGATTTGATAATTGACAAAAAAATGTTCTAACAAGCAACTTAAAAAAAAAATTCATTCTCAGAATTAGAAAACAAAATCATCATCAAATCGATATTTGAATTTTTTAAAAATGAACAACTTTCGCTCTTAACCACTGACTCGATGATCCAACGTACGATGAACGGAACATTGAATGATCCGTTTAGAGGTGCATTAAATGGAAAGCATATTAATTAATAAATTTTCATCAAACCTGGAGCATCTGTACCTTCCGTAAATTGCTGGATCAAATTTAGAGAACATCGATAGAACCGTATAAACAACGGCTATCCGATTATTGATTACATTCACCGTGTATTTAGCTGTAACGGTATCAATTTTGGAAATACTACCTCCACCGCAAGTCGCGCTACAGCTGGAAAATTCGTCGGTTATCCACGTATAACTATCCGCGTCTGTTTGCTGGGAAACCCTCTTCGGCACGCTATACTCGTAGTGAACCCCAACGTTGTGATCTTGATAAAGGAGCTGTCAAAAACAATTACGCGAATTATTCTTCTTCTTGAAGCGATAATCATCGAATTATAAAGAAATTGTACGGACACTTTGCAATCGAGGAATGGATTATTTGGATTTGTGAAGATAATTTTTAGATTGATATTTTCTTATAATTATTTTTTTGTTAAACTTTATAATTATTGTTTTGTTATTTCAACAGGATTTGCACGATGATCGACGATTGGACATTATTTATTTTATTTGAAAGGAGAAAATCTTTTTAAATATGTTAAAATAAAGTAAAATGTCCTTTGAATTCAACTTCTCATTCGCTTTACTGGAATAAATAAAAAATTGAAATACAGATTCATTATTACTGTATTATAATTTAAGGTAATTATTTATCATTTATAAAAAGCTAATTTATTCTAATAAATTGCCTGTTAATAAAAAAAAAAAATTTCTTACTTAGTGATTTTTATATAATGCTAGAAAAAAGTGGTCTGACTGTATAACATTGTAATTTGCTATTTAAGAGCGATGCAGCCACTCACCACCACGTAAATTGACTCATTCGTCGGTCCCAAGGCGGTAATGGTATCGGGTGCTGAGAAACCTTGCGGATCTCTCGAATAATGGAATATAGTCCCGGCGAATTTCAAGCTTCGCGGGAAATCTATCCTCCAGTTTCCATTTAGATAATAATGGCCCGAAGTGTTTCTAATAGCTGCCGGTATAAAACGTGTTAAAACGTGGCGGCTCTCATCAACGTTTAATCACGCGGTATAATGGTAATTATGGATCATTACGATATTCAAAGTTTACTCACCTAAATAATTGTTCGAGGGTTCGATCTCCTTTATCACAACGTTCGTTGCTCCTTTGGGAATCAATATGATATCGATGTATCCTGGATGATATTTAATAAAGGAAAAAAAAAAGGTAATTTTGTGATTAATTTTACAATATATTCTTAATTACAATAATCTTTTTTTCCGTTTTTTAAAATATATCTTATTCTAATTTTTAATTGAATAAAAGTTTAATTGATATCTTATTTCAATATAGATTATCATTTAACGAAATTTAATAAAAAAATAATTGCAGAAACATGTAACAAAATCTAAATCAAATTTGATCTATTGCAAGACGAGAAACATACAATCACCTAATTATCCACGAAGAAAAAGTAAAATAAATACTTTTATTTACCCGCTTGAAGATCATCCGTATCAAACAAACCGGAAACGGTATTACAATTAGACCCATCTCCTCCACATTCCCTGCAAGCATCCTCCTTCACCTCGCTTCCAAGCATCATGTCACATCCAACAGGCTAATCAATCAAACAACAATTACACATTAACGCACTTATTAATATTTTTATTGCAAATTATAATTATACCTACCGATTAATAACGAATAATTTAATTTTTACTCGATTGGCCACACGATTCAATTCAAAGAGGAACGGACAATGGTCTCGATCATTGGTGAATCATGGATCGTTTAACTCACCATGCATTTGCCTCCGACACAGACGTCGTTCTTCTCCACCTCGCATGGCGTCCCGTCTATCACCATCAGCTTGTGTCTGTAGAAGAAACGCTCGCCTCGTGGCATGCAATTCAATTCGCACTTGTTCGGCCCGCCCGTGTACGGAATCCAACTGCGAATGATTTTGCACGATTAGTCTCGCTGTTGTTCACCGGAGAAGATCCACGGAGAGATCGATCGCCATCGATCTCTTCTCGATAACTGGCCGATCTCCCCTTTCCGGTGATGTTTCGAAAAGTTTAACAAATATTTAATGGATCGTTTGTAGAGTGAAATTAAATTTTGTTGTCGTTTCATCGGATAAAAAAAACGATACGATCGCATAATTTTGATTAATTCGAGTCGATTATCGTCTTTTGCATGGAAGCAGCGTATAATATAACATTTATGAAGGCTAATTGCGATGACTGTCTTAGCGTTCAATGAATTGATTCGAATTTATTTTGCGATCTTAACAATCGAACAATCTTTTAATTATTTTACTCTTCGAAAAAATAAACAAAAGAATATTCGTACTTTGGTATCCTTAAAGTAACAAAGATATACATTTTAAAAGATATTAAAAGAATATTTCAATTTTTCGATAAAAATTCAAGTATCAACGACACGTACGAAACTCGGACACGAAGATCTCGCGTCGGATACGAATTAAAACGAGGATAGATTTCAATTTCGAATTAGATCTCGTGACGTGAAAAGGTCACGATCTTCCATCGTCAAACATGACGTCGACGATAAATCAGATTCCCGGTATCGGTATCGGGATTTCGAAAACGATTTCCACCGATACGCTGTGACAGAACACGTCACAGGGATCGTTTTCGATTATACTCACTCGTAGTAAATTCCCTCGAATGGCACGCTGTTAAATTCCGCGCACTGCTCCGCGCGGAAGTCCTTCGCCTCGCCTGGACATTCCTGGACAAAGGAACGGAAGGAAGAGTGTTAATAAATTATCTTTGGACGCGTGCAGTTTTATTTCATGATTCTATAAGGGAGGAAAATTATTTTTTTTATCCGTGAAAGTTAAAGTATAATTAATTTTTGGGATCGAGAAATTGAAGCCAATGATTTTGATACAATTTTTAATACATTTTATCTTGAAATTGATAATAATTGATAATAAAAACTTGTAATTAGATTCGATCTAATTGAAAATGCAAGCAAAAAATCGATATTTAATTTGTGAATTAAATTTTGCACAGAAGCTTATTGAAGTTAATTATAAAGCTCAAGTAAGTAATTGAAGTATTAGTGAGATATTAGAGAATATTAGTTGAATACTTAAAATCGAAATATTGATAATCAGAAGGAACAAGTTCCATTTAGAAAATGGAAGATGGAAATCGATGATGAATCACTAGATTAACAAAGGGAAAAACTTCCGGTTACAAATGGCCATGCTTTCACGTTGTTTTCCTGTTCTTCTATTCTCCTACCCATGAAACTGCAGTTCTACGAGAATTTCATAAATATTGTAACAAATCAGGGGGAGGAATCTTCTTCGTGAAGAAATATGCGAGGGATAAAAATGAAGATTGAAAAATGTGCTTGGTCACATTGTAAACTAGTATATCAAACACAAACGTTTTATTTTTTTTTTTTTTTTTTACAATTACTGCGTTCAATTTTGAAATACTTTCTCCTATAAATACTCCAGAAAAAAACAAATCCAAGACCAGTCCATAAACGTCACGTAGAAAATTATTACCATCAAATTAATCATATATAATCCTCCAAATCCCAAGCTCTCAACAATACAGAAGAACAAGAAAGAAAATCTCAATACTCCCCTTCAACAACAATTCAAACAAACAACACCATCATTCCAACGACCCTCGATGATATCATCGAGACACAACTCTAAATTTCCCCTCCAGAACGACCCTCCTCCCTCCACGTACACCATACACACTATCTCCGCCATCATAGAAAAATTAGATGGTTCGAGACTAACACGGCTACAAGAGTATACGATACGTAGAAGTTGTCCAGGTAATACCGATAAATCGAGGTGATGTAAAAAAAAAAAAAAAAAAAAAAAGATATCCCTGTGGAACTGGTACAGCACGCACGAGGATACCTCCTCGTGGAGGATTTATGACGAGGGGTTCCTTGGAACCTCTCGTGGTAAGGGGTGGGGTCCATCGGGTGAAACCAGGTTCGTTCGGTGACCGCAAAGGAAAAAAAAATCTCGATCGCGAAACCCGCGAGCCCGAAACGATGTCAAAGATCCCACGACCCTAGTCTGATTTATGACGAACCGTTTCCTCTCTCTCTCTCTACCGATTGACCTTGAATTCGCGTCACAATCGTTCACGATGCCTCACGTGGCACAGTTTTGAAAAGAAAGCTGCGCGTATTCTCGTCGATCGAATGGGAGAATGCGAGCCTTGGTGAGGGATCTGTTTCTTCTTCTTGAAAATTGATGTTATATAGGTTGTTTATATAGGTTTATACAGGCGAAAGGAGGAAAAAATTTTTTTTTTCTGAAAAAAAGATTTGTTTTTTGATTTGGAGATACACTGTTTCGAGTATGTAATTTATTGATTTTTGGAAGAACTTTGAAAAATTCTATGTAAGAGAATTGATGGCAAGAATTGTTAAATTTATCACGTTACACTTGGCAAAAGTGTAAATGGGATTTTACTAGTGAAATTATCAATGAATAAAGCTACAAATCTATCGTAAAGAATAACATTTGCAATAATTCAATTCTGTTTTCTGTTTTCCATGTGTGATTTATGGACAGGGGAATATTAAAGTATACCGATTGCCCTGTCGTCTTTTCAGCACAAGCTGGCTGTAATCCTCGAAAGAATCGCAATATCTCATGTTTGGGAGAACGAATGCGCGGAGCGTCTTCTGTTTGTTCCGATCTTTTATGCGCCACTTGTCTTTGCCAGGTGTCGTTCACTTCCTCCCCCCTCGAACGTCAAACATCCTTCAAGCATGGAATAAAGAGGAAAAATACACGGGCTTAGTTTCGAAGAATGTTACACGTGACGTCCCTCCCACTCTTTTTTCGAAGCAAACATTCTTCGAGATTCGCAATACCAACAAATCGACTATTTTCCATTAAAAGAATTTAAAGTAGAAGAGACATATATATTCTAAACAGAGATCTCGTATATTTACGATGCCGTTACTTACATCGATAGTATTGGATGCAAGGAAGAAGAATTTATTTGATCAAATAGCCCAATTGGTAAAGCAATGGTTTGACAAGCGAAAGACCTAGATTCAAATCCTAATTTATCAATTCGATCATAGCGGTTCTCTATACTTTTATTCAGTTTCATAGATCATCTCAGAGAATTTTTCATATAATTTGACGATACGAGAGAGTGTTATTTTTAATCCAATGATATTGGAATTGTTAAATATTGCAAACTGAAGAATTAAATTCCTATTACACTGGAAAACAGATTATTCAACTTATTCAACTTATCATTGCTTTCCTCGAGAAATTATATCGCTTACCACAATTTTCCTCGATCCGATTCAAATCATAAACCAGAAAATTCAGCGACAAAATCATGAGAGACAATCTGGAAAATAAGAGATATTCCCGATAATCACGAAAGACTCGCAATTAAAGGTTCTCCTCGTTAAAGAAATCCATCTTCTTTGGCTCCTTTTTTCGCGTTTATTCCCCCTCCCCAGCCCGACCGAAGCTCTCATCCACCGAAGTCTCCACAGGGAGTTTCCGCCGTTCAATAATCTCTCTGTTTAGCCGGCAGGCATTGTTACTAATTACGAAATGTTTCGCGGTAGCGGGACAAAGCGGGGGGCGAGAACAATGGGCGCCGTTCGGGGAGTGGGGGGGAAATTTTTGCAACGACGAGCAATTCGTGGCGAGAAATGAATCGCCCCTGATATTCCAAGTGGCCTGGCGGCCGTTCAATTCCCTAGGAATGTAGGGGGACACGCCATTTTCCACGGTGAATGTGATTAAACGACCACTGGTTTTAGCCAACGTTTGCCCAGTGTTAATAAATTATTAGGTCCAATTGTTGGAGAAACTGGGCGAGTTTCTTCGCGTTTAACGCGAGATTAATGAAATACTATTGGTGGAGAGATGGAATTGAAATAGAAATTTCAATATATCGCGTTCGAAATTGGAACGAATTTTAACTTTACGAATCTTGGACTTTCTCTGCTGGAAAGTCTGCGTTTTTCGACAAAAATTATAAAATATTAATTCAAAAAGAATTATATCGAGTTAAATTAAATATAATAACGAGACAGGTGAGGAAAAGTGAAGAAATTTTTGAAAATATACACGAGTTCTACGAGTGGATTCTTGCTCGATCTCGTAACATTTTACTTTATGCTTCCTCGTGTAAGAAGCGAACGTAATTAATTAATCGACATACTTGGAGTGTTGCGTCAACCAACGTTTCCATATTACAATATCTAATGTAGAGTGACGGCAAGTTTTCAAATTTACGTTCACGCTTTCACAATATAAAAATATATATATATATATATTTATCGGGAAAATATTATTGAAGATATTTATCAAGAACGAATATTTATACACAGTTAAGCCTGAGTATATATAGGTGGATGAATCAGCGATCGATATGTATAGGTCGTGAACGCATAACAGCAACGCAGCTTGCGGCCCGTTTCATTTAGCACGTCACTTTAACGAAGTTAATACTTTGCGAGTTTCATGCCGTATAATGGGCGGCCGTTCATAAATTTTAGCATCTACGACAGTGCACTATACACATGGCCGGCCCACATTGTTGCTGATCAAAGATCATTAAAGGATGTTTAAAGCTATGCAAGCATTTTCGACGATCCTTTTACCCCTATAAGTGATTTTATATCTACAACTTGACCTCTCGTATTATTCGTGGCATACTACATTAAATAATTAATTAATAATTAAATGGAGCATTGAAGATTTTTAAATCTTTATTTTCTGAAAATAAAAATTAAATTAAAATATATATATATTTTTACATATATATATAGAGCATCTCTTTCAATAAATCTAATTTTGATTCACAGAGTATATGTGTCTTAAAAAACACACTTGCAATATTGTCTAATATTGCGTTCAAGTTCAAGAAAGATCGATCGAAAGAGAAAAATAATTCGAAGGATCGCAAGTTTCGCTATATTGAGGGAATAATTTTTATGGGGGCTACGTGACTTTCAGAAATACATTTTCACATGGAATCTTCCTGGACGAGGGTTGAACCAAGTGATTCAGTTCTCGAAGTAGTTCTCTGTGTCTTAGGTATAGGCTGGATAGAGGGGTTCGTGACTTGGGAAAATTAAATTAAAGTCGTGGGATTGGTGGATTGGTGGGTGTTCGTGAAAATTGATGCGACGTAGGTTCAATTATCGACGAAGAGGAAATCTCTTGTGTGACTCTCGCGCGCGCGCGCGCGTAGATAAATTAATTTTTAACTCGGAAAGAGAAATCTCATTAGAGATCCTTGTGTGGTTTTTTTTTTTTACAATTTGTTCTGGCTGAAGATCGATCAGTAACGAGATAATAAAAATTAGGACTGCTGCTTCTATAGCCACTTGAACTGCTAACAATATGCTTACAATACTTTAAAGTTACTCGGATATTTCATTGTTTGATCGTAAAGTAAGTAGTGCTTTGGTAATGAAGGCATTGGATAAAAAAATAAAAGATATTAAACTCGTTATATTTTATATTTTAGTTTTACTTCTTTCGATGAATTTGAATTAAAAAAGAAAATTTTTTTCCGATTACATGCACATTTTAATGGATAAAATTTTTTAGTTTCATCTTAATTGCTATTTCAATTGTCATTAAAAAAAAATTTTAACAATTATTTTAAAAATCTATTTTTTAAAAGTCCAAAACAAAAAATCTATTATTAACTTAAAGATGTCAGTTCATCGAAATCAAATAAGTAAAATCAAACTTGGAATGAAGATATACACAAACCTATCAAATAATCTTGCTAAAAACAAAATCCTCTCTCTCAAAACAAACTCTACAAACCTTACAAACAAAAACAACCGCGACCAAAATATATATATATATAATCGAAGAAGAATCCAAGATTTAAACTTGGACCTTCTTAAACTTGACGACCACTCAACCGTACCCTACGTCTTCACGTGTGTTTACGATTGCAGTTGCAAGGGATCGCGTACGATCGTTCAACGTGGACCATCGAATCCACTTCTGAGCACTCTCGAGGCAAGATTTAGTGTTCCCCCGCGAGAAGCAGATCCTAAAACGTGGCCATAAACTTTTAATCCCTGCTCGCAAGGGGTCGAAGAGTCCATCAACCGAATAGATGCACCGAAGAAACGATGGTTGTTGGTGCTACCTGGATTTTACGGCGAGTCCTGGTGACCTCGTAAGCACGACTCCAGGGTGAAATGGCACGGTTCCAGGAACCGGTTGCTTGTCACCGACTATTAACCCTTCGTCTGGTTATTAATCGATAATTCCATCTCGTTTCATTTTGGATGGCTCGTTCGGATGTGTCATCGCCAGTATGATCGTGGCCATCGTGCGGTTTTTATATCGTTCGACCAATTTATCGCGACGAATGATTTTGTTTTGGAAAGTGTTTCGAATGATGAAATGGAAGAGGAACGAGTGAGCCTTATATTTACTCTTTATACGTTCTTGTTATATTATTACTTCGTATATTCCTCGTGACAAATATTGGTTATTAATTTTCAAATTTAATAAAGATGATCATGCATATTAAAAAGAATAATTTAAGTACTTTAAATATTAAATGAAATGATAAAAATTTGCATAATATGTATATATATATATCATGATCAAAGTTATTCATGACATTGGAAATTTTTATACGTATATAATTTTATATCATTTTATTTAATGTTACATTGTTATTATAGTGATATAACGAAAACTCAATAATGTTTGATAACAATGACAAATTGCACGAATGTGCACGAATTCTTACATCTCAAAAATAAAATATAAGAAGATTACACTTAAAATATAGAACGTATACGAAGATTACAATTTTCTTCTCATCAATTTTCCAGACAATCTGTGGCTCGAGTCGCGAGGATTCGAAGGGATGGATCGATGGTCGAATCAATTTGTCAAAATCAAGGGGAGAAAGGAATGGGGATTAACAGTATCGCTTTGATTAAGTGGTTTTAAATGAAAGTTGGACAGGAGCTGGTGTGCGAGCCACAGCCATCCAAAATGATAACAGTCGGATCGATTCGAGGCGTACGCGATGAAAGAAACGAAAGATTCTTTGAAAGGGCCACACGTGAAACGGTTGTCATCGTTGAGAAGATCATTGGAGGATGGGTTCAGGGTTCAACCACGCTGCGGCTGACATTTAACGAAGGGAATTAAATAATGGTATAAATCATTTTATTAAAGACCGTCGAACCGATACGCGAGAAATTGACCGACATATTCAAAGGTTAGGGACGTGCACGTGTATATTCTCACGTTAATGAAAGATCGGCTTTAAATTAAGTGGGGAACGGGCGAGAGAAATTGAGAGGATTTTTAGATAGTTAAAAATATCGAGAAGGATTCTTTTTATAAGATAAGATTAAAAATTAAATTTCTAAAATTTATTATTTTATAAGATTAGCAGTTTTTAAATGTTACTTCAGTTTCAAGGAATTTTTACTCTTTTGCAAGACTTCTAATCGTTAATTTTCTTTGAAGAAATGCTAAAAATTGATTAAATAATAAAAGATGCGGATTAAATTCAATTTTAATTTGAGAAAATTATCTGCGGCCTTTTGATTGTATTAAAACTATTGGAATCCACGTGATGAATCATAGATACGAAAGTTTATAATAGGATATATATGTATTCAAATTAAATGTTGAATTGTGTAATAAGTCAATCGTGAGATGTAAATTAAAAATCACAAAATTGAGAAAGAAACTTTCTCGATGATAATTCTGCGTAATTACACAGAATTTTATATTAATATACAAAAGTGGATTTGGTTGAAAATTCATGAAAATTATTGTAGTTGGTACACAACATAGATAATGTAAATCTAATCGGTAATATTTGATCAGTGTAATAAGCTAATAAACTTGTTATGGTTACTATCATTATTATACAATTTTCTTGTTAATTTCTGTATCGAAACACAATTCTCCATTTATTTGATCGGGACTAATAATAACAGCTGTTTAGAGAAAGCAAAAATATCGGTCAACACTAGAGAACAATAGAGAACGGTATTAGATTTATTGATCATGCAGATGCAAATAATTGAAGCGATCATGGGTCGATGGCACGTCATCTTTTAATAGATTGTCCAATTTAAAGCGAATAGTATAAATCTTCTTTCGCTGTACGAATTAATGATTGATCTACATATTTTATATTTATTATAAAAAAAAAGAAAAAAAAAAGCGAAAGAAAGCAAAATCGTACTATCGTTCAAACGATAGAAGAATTAGAATCTTTACAGTAATTATTTTAAGATAAATTTTAAAATAACACATTAAAAATTAATTTTGATTTGTAAATTACGAACGTCATTAGTAAATTTCGTTGGATTTAATATTCTATGAATTAATTCATACATATTATCATCATGCAATATTATATGAATTATGCAATATGCCACATTTATTTCGCTTACCTGAATGTTGCAGGAGAAGAATCGCCTCGATGCACCGGTGCACCTGCTGTACCCATTGTCGCTGCAATGATAAAATAATTTTCTAGTAATTAATCTCTCTTTTTCTCTTCAATTTCTGGAAAATTTAACCAAACTAGAATTTCTATCGCGAAACGATAATTATCTCCGTTTTATTTGGAAATTTGGCCAACAAACGTTTCTCCAATCCCTTCGAATCTTCAAATTTCGGTCAAAGATCCAACGATCACGGGCGAAAGCATGGCGGCCTCTATCTCTAATCGGAAATTCACACTCCGTTAAATCTGGTCGATGGTGGTTCCTCGTTAACGAGCTTCTTTCGAGAAAACTCGAAGGAAGTACGGAGGGAAGAATTCTTTCTTTTTTAACCGCCAACATTCCCCAACGAGCCAGTCGAAAAATGCGAGAAATCCGATTCGACCGTCTCCCTTTTTAAATAATTCGCGCGCAATCCTTTCGAGAAAATTGCGCTCCCTCGATCGGTTCCGTCCCAATGAAATTTTCACGTGGAAATCAGGTGAAACGAATGCAACGTATCAGCTTAATGCACTTAAAGCGCAGTTTAAAGCGCGGCTGAATCACCGGCTCGGATTAGTTGAATCGTGCTTGTTGAACTATTCGCTGGGATTTTTTAAAACGCGAGAACTCGAAGGTTTTGAAGATTGTTTTTAAAAAAGATATTTTTTTTTTTCCTCCCTCTTTTGTGTAGAGAGAATGAAAAAATTACGGGAAAAAATTATCGCGGGAAATAACGATATTTTAAATCGAATTTCCTTTTAATTTTTCTTCGATGGATTAACACGTTTTGTAAATAATCGCACTGATGACGCGTAATTTTTGCCTGAAACTGTTTATTTGAAACTGTATTGTAGGATAATTGCACACACATCTAATGAATCTGATCGTCGAGTACGAACGATAATTATTTTTATTACGAATTATTATACATTTGTAAAACAAATCACTGATTATTTCTACGAATATTGCCGATAAATTTCGATATATTCGATCGAGAAAGAAATAAAAATGTGTGCCTTTTACTCGAAAGTGTTCGAATCGTAAACACTTTCGCAATTTCGATTACCTCGCCACCTTCCATATAATCGATCCCCCGTTAAATTAATCAAGCTCGTGCTAATCTAAAATTACGCAGAAATTCTGTTTCGAAATTTAGTTCTGAGAAATCGTGAGTATTTGATCGTAAACTGAAAAGAACCGTAATGCACCGCGATTAAGCCTGACCTACGACACGGTTCTCTATCTCAGCGGTTCTCAATCTGCATGCTCTCTCTAAGGATTCGCTGCGATTATCCAAGCTACATCATTAAATCTCAAAGCTCGTTAAATCAATAACTCAGCTATTGATTAATTTCTCTAAAATAAATGAAGATCCATTGGACACGTACAAACGCGTCTCGTATTTGTACACGAGATTAAACTAAGATTGTTATACGTGTAATAAAAGATTCATAAATATGTAAATTCATTCTTAACTTGGTAATTAAATATTTTATTTTAAAAATAGCTAAATACAAGTTTATCATTAATTATATATATATATATATATCATAAAAGCATATTGTATATTATTAAAAAAAAAAGAAAATTCCTTTTCTCCCATAAATTGAAATATAATAAATAATAAGAAACGAAGTTCCAAATAGAAATGAATTTACAAATTTTAATAACGAATAAATTTAATTAAATTCAATATTTTTCAATCGTACAGAATTATCCACCGAATTATCCACAATCCAAATTTTGATCAATATTCGTTTCCAAATAAACAGTTTTCATTAATAATCCCGTCATTTTAACGATCTGCAACAATACAATATTTATCCACCGAAGATACGAAGGATGCACAAATGAATTGAAAACCTCTGTACACATAGGATCATTCGAAATTCTGCTTTCACGAGATACGATTAGCCCTAGCTTTCACGTTCCCTCGAACGTGTTATTAGCTCTCGATTTCTTCGATACCTGTTAGATCGTTCCACTCGTACGATTTTCCTCCCCTCCCTCTCATTTACGTAACGAAATTCGCGAACGAGCCACTTCCCCGTCCTTTCAAACCCGGAATATATATCCTTTGAAGGCGTCGTCTCCTCAAAGACGGCAGAACCGGAAGCGCCCGGTTCCCGCGATTAATCTCGGCCGAGAGCATCCTTTAGATAAGAAGGATTTACCGTGATTCTTGGGCAAGAAGTTGGCCCGTCAAAAAAATACCCGCGGAAAAGTCCTCGAAGCGTGGAAAGAAGACGGCGGATTGAATTTGTGCAAACCCATCTCTCCACGAGAAATGATGGGATAAAAAATTAATTTTCCATTAATTTTCAGCGAAGGATTGAAACCGTTTCGCGGGAACGTTTGGGATTTCAACAAGACCGTCTTCCAGTTATCCCGTAATTAATATTAAAAGAAAATTGTAAATGCGAGGAGAAACCTCGTGAATATTAATACGCGATCATGGAAATGGGAAAGGATTGCAGCAACTTGTGCAAGACATTGTAATTTGTTATTTTGTATACTTTTTTTTATATTCTTAATTTGACTGGATATTTAATCGAGATTCTGTTCAAATATTTTCTTTGTAGTTTTACATTGGAAGAATTTTATAATTGATAGTGTTTCCATTCCATTCTTTGAAATTCACATTCGTATCAATATCATTTGTACGTCATAGATCCTTACACTTTACCGTTCAAAACTTACTAATATACAATATATGCACAAAATTACAAAGCGAAAGAGTTATCGGTTAAAAAGTAATAAAATAAAGACAAGTGGATCAAGATCGACACTGGAAACAATTAATACTCACTCGATGTCGAGACACTGCCTGGTCTGATGGGCGACACCACCACCACACGACCTGGAACAGGAGCTGGCCGACGACCAGGGCCCCCAAGTTCCTCGTTCAGCCTCGTCCGTGTCCAGCACAAAACTGCTTGGCAGATAGCTCTCCCCATGTTGTCGGCGATGTCTTTCGTGCCTCAATTTTATGTGATGCTGGAACAGAATCGGGGAAACACCACTTAGCAACGCCATTCTCGTCCGCTACGGCGAAGGGTAGCTAGAGGGGAGAAGAACGTGGGAACATCTGAGGAACTGTCTTGCTTAAGTGCACCTTTTATTCACCTGCATCACGTCTGCAGTGCATGCAATGGGTGCATTGGTGACCTTGGTGGGGAAACAGCGTAGGCGTGATCCCTTTATCGGTCGGCCTCGATAAGGTATAAGCTTTTAGCGGTGATGAACGACCACTCGCGACAAGGGTGAACTACGTTATCGTTCCTAGCAAGTGTGTATTCGATCGGTTTATGGGCTAGATCCACGTTAAAATGGCTGTTCAAGTGTGTGGTTTTCTTTTCGCACGCATCCGGGAATAGGAGAAGAGTTTCGAATGATTTTATTCTTTCGATTTCGTTTGCTATCACGTGTGACATTTTAGATTATTCAAGATTGGTTATTAATTTTCGTGAAATTTATTCAATAAGTATGAATAGTGTAAGATTAATTTCTAAATTTCCATTTCTTTCCATTGTTTAAACATATAGATTATGAGTTATTTTGAATAATTTTTATTGTAATGATTTAATGTATTAATAATTTATTTACTTAATTTTTGATAAGCAACTTTTTCTTCGATATTCTTCCAAAAGTCGTACACAAGTATTTTCATCGTATCCTCTTCCTATGTATTATTCCATTTATATAAACAAATTAACGTCATCCATCCTTCCAACTACTACTCTCTGCCACGAAGGAAGCAACGACTCCACGGTCATCTCCCACTTTCATCCTCGCAAATTAGAAATCTCGAAGGAATATCACAGCGGTATCCCTCGCTTCTGGGTTGACCCAGAAAGAAAAGCTTGGAGATTAATATCCAAGCAAATAGGGCGACAATCGCGCGATCTTGGAAGGATTCCCATCCTTTCCACTCTCCCCTCTCCGTTTATCGCATTTCTTTCACCTTTAAAACGACCCTCGCATAATGTTTCCACCATTTTCTGGCACCATTCCAACCAGGTTTGCATTGGCCGGTTGTAAAGTGCATGCCCTCCCAAATAAAATTATTTAAAATTATTTCTCTCGACACTTTTATGCACTTCAACTTCTCCTCCTCTTCCCTACACACACACATACTTATCATTCAACGATCTTTATCGTTCATTCGGCACTCCCCAGATCCAACAGAGACACCATTTGCACTTTAACCCTCTCTTTCCCTATACACGTAACATTTTCCTTATTCAACCAATCTTTATCGTTTACTCGCAATCTCCAGATCCAACAAAGACACTTTTTTGCACTTCTTCAATCTCTCCTTTTCGTTCCTCCCTATACACGTTACACGCGTTACATTCTCCTCGATTCAACGATCTTTATCGTTTACCTCCACTTTTCAGATCCCGTTGGATCCCGAATAAACTAAGTAATGGGAAAGGATGGAAAACGTCGGTCGCCTCGAATCCAAAGGAAAGGAGAAGTTCGTTCCGTGTTCGACTGGCGTTGGTCGGTACACAGTTCCTCGAGATTATTAGGTCCTCGAAGGAAGTTGGCAGGAGTTTCCTTGGTAGCCGGTTCAAACTTGTCCCACGGGGTGAGTTAACCTCGCGGCACAATTTGGAAAGTTTCGTTGATCGAGGTGTATCTCGGCACCGATAAATAGCCGTGATAAATGAACCGGGCGAGGGCCCGTTCATTTTTCATCGACTTTATTAAATTTCTTGCAGTTCTCCAACGCTTGAACCCGTATTTACGAAGCAATGTAATCGGCCCACCATAGGTCGGGGTAATGATCGAGAGGAACGATCTGGCGCGAGAAAAAGTTAAGTTAAACGAATTTTTTCTTCTCTCTCTCTTTTTTTTTCTTCTCGACGAGATATTTATCTCGAAATGATATATACGAGGAGAAGGTATCTCGGTGCACTTCAAAGAGATCAGTTTTTATCAGATGATTGATAAGGGAATTATCCGTTAAATTATCTTTTTGGAGAAGTATTTAGGTATTTCGAAATTTTGCAAACACTCCGAATATTTTTTTCAATTTTTAGGATCTCTTAAACCTCGATACTTGAGAATTATTTTTCTAATTTTTCTAATTTTTAGATTTCTTCTGAAAAAAAATTTCCAAATTTTTAAACATCAATTTATTTCGTTATACAATTTATAGAATTATTCTTAATTTTTAAAAAATTCGAAAAATAACCCATACGAATAATAACCCCGACAAATTGAAGATAAAAATACAAGTAAGATCTCTCGAGGGACGAAACGTGGAACAAATTCTCGTACAACCTGTTCTGATATCGAACGGTGTGTCGGTGGATAATTGCTTCGAAATTGTTTCGTTCGGGGCATCCGGTGAAAACCAATTTAAGGTTCACCTGCGGGTTAACTACTATTTTATATTCGAATAATCGGCAAAGACAGGCGAGGAGAATGAGAAGAGATGCTTTGAGATACAATGCGTAATCGTACAGCACGCTCAATAATCGGGGAAGAAAAACTTTATCCGATTAACAAGTTACAACTCGAAGACTTCATATCGCGGCTTATGTTTCAACTTTGACGAGATCGTGAAACGAGATTTCCCGAGAGTTACTTAACGCAAAGGCCCACGTTTGAATAAATCAATGCTGTTATCCAACGTCTCCAACTGGCTCGACCAAGATTCGAAGATTTTATAAACTTGACATTGAATTACCTGTATAATTCTTTACGCGCGTCGATCAATTTTAAAATAGCAAGATTTCTATTTACACTAATGATGAAAAGGAGAATTAAACATTAAACAAGTAATTTCTCCACTCGATTTTTATCAAGACAAAAATATTAGAAAATTTATGAATTAATGGTTATGACTTTCCGGATTTATCTCTTCAAAAATTCTCAAATCTTGTTAAACATAGTAAAAAAAAAAAAAAATAATGGCTTTAATTGCAAATTGTTATTTACCATAAGATTTTCAAATTAATTCAATCGTTAAATAATTATAGAATCTTTAAAATTCTCGAACACAACAAAGAAGAGAGAATAAAAATGCACTTTCGAAAGTAATATAGATTTACAAATATCATAAACAATTCACAAATTAAAAATTCCAATACAGTGCTCTTAATCATTCGTTAAAATCCCTCTACTACCTCTAGTTCCAAAATAAAAAAGAAAAAAAAAACCCATCCATCTCTCGCTTTCCTTCGTTGTAAATCGATCCTGACGGATCCTTCGTTAACCTTTTGTTCGAGCTCGAAGGGGTACGCTCGCGAAACCGGAAGTCGACCGCGTATCCACAGAGAGAGAGAAAGAGAGAGAGAGAGACGTCGAAAAATTACGATTCCCTTTGCGAGTTCGCGCGTAAATTACACCGTCACCGGTTCTTCTCCCGTCGAACACGAAGAAACTCGCGTTTTAACGCGCCTCCTCTTCGAGGCATGGACCTCTCAGCGAATGTGTTTTGCGAACGTCGAATCGCGTCCACGTCGGTTTTATAGTCACCCACGTCGCCATTATTATATATATTCTCACGTTACATCTCCACATCGACACACGGCACAGATGCTCCTAGCTAGGAAAAGAAAAGCTCGCGCGTAGAAACGCCTCTCCTCCGGCCCAGCCCATGTGCTCTCCCACGCTCCACAAAAATCCACGTACAGCTGTATCAAACTTATTTACGGCTTGCAGCCGGTGATCTTTTATTTTTTATTTTTTTTTTTTGTCTCTCTTTTCGCGGCCGCGGCTGTCAAGGGGAAGGGAAAAAAAGCGTGGACGAGAGGAGAGGAGCTTTGAAGCTCGATACGATTTCGCGACGCATCTCTAATTGCGACTGGAGAGGGGGGAATGCAAAGGGAATGAAAATATCTTCTTCTGGAATTAAAACCCTCGTCCTGAACCGATATTCTGAGATTTTTTCCGTCTCGATGCTAAGGATTGGAAAGCGTTATCGTTTGTTTGAAAGCTTCGTAAGCTGCGGGTGGACGAATGATAGGGAACGAATGAGAGGAAGGTGTTGTTGTGTGCTTTGAGACGTTGCGTGAAGTAATTGGATCTGGGTTTTACGCTTAATAATTTCTGCTTTCACATCTTTCTTTCTTTTTTGATAAATTGAATTAATCCATCGATAATGATAATTTGAAAGCGTGCGACAATTTTCTTAACATTTATAAATACCATAAAACATCGCAATAGATGAAATTTATAAAGAGATATAAAATATTTAATAAGCAGAATTCGTATTATTTAAAGGATGGAACAGATATCCCAAAAAAATATACAATTGAAATATTCGAAGATCTCTTTTTCTAAAAACTCCAATTTACTCGATTTGAGAGAGAGCAGAACAAGAGAACACAGGAGAAAAATTCAGATTTGTCCAACGCATGCCACCGCATTCCCAGAACCATTTCAATTAAGAGGGGTGGAAGGCGGCCTCGCTCAATTCGCCCCATGACACGCGACCCACGCGTAAGATTCACCGGGCAGCTGGTGCAGATTCCAAGATCTCGAATAATTATCAATGACTCACTCCCAATTCCCTTTGAATACCGCAAGGAAGATGTTGGGAAGACGTTAGGAATTGGGGTCTCCGTCAATTCTCTCACAGCAATGTAGCAGCGATCACGACGATCTGCTGCCAGCCCGCGATAAATCAAGTAATTAAAACGTTGCCTCTGCGATGACTAACCGTGCGAGGCCCAGCTGCTTTAGAAGAGAGAGAAGGTTTACATCATCGGTCGACACACGCGATCGACTATTTCTGAGGCCGAGACCGCGACGGACGGCGCGTTTCAATTGCAATTAAATTGCGTCCAATTATGGCGGCCGCAATTCAACTTACACTACCGGCTTTCTACTTTTTCCCCGTTTTAATCGGTGGAATAAGAGTCACGGATTAACCCAGTTCCCGCGAGTCGCGTCGAGTGTCTGTCATTTTGAGGCTGGTTTATTTGTGGAACGTTGTCTGATGACCATACGCCTCATCGAGACGTGTATGCGGCATGTACACGCTATGGGATTATTGGACACGGTGAGTCATATCACACCGTCCGTATTCTTGATAACTTTTAATTATCCGATGTGCGAGACGGCTGTGTGGAATTGTATGGAAATCGCGTAATTTCGAAAGGAATTGTCACGGTGAAACGTCATCACTTTTTATAGTTAAATGGCATTTTATATATATGTTAAACGACGTTGATGATCTGGAATTCTTTTAAATGGGAATATATAGTTTGGGTTACATAAAAAACCATGTCAATTTTTTCCCGAGAAATCTCTGAAAATGTGTTTCCACATTTTTGGAATGTTATATAAATTTTGAATTCTTCATTTTGCGTAGATTCGTCAGAAAAATAGGATGAATTTTCTATAAGAGAAATGTTAAATTTTTATCCTCGAAATTGATTTAATCGGTTGGATGGACTTTTTCAAAAGTAGATTTTGGATTTTAATTCGAAATACCTTGATAAGGTATTCGTTAAGGTTCGGTAATAATTCGAGTAATTCCCCGAGTAAATTCCAGTAATACCAAAATTCCCCGTGTAAATTTGAATTTTACGAGATTTGGTTAGAAATTATCACGACCTGGGACAAATTATTTCACCGTCCATTTGGCCGGCCGTGCTCATTCCAAATGTGCATTTAGAGTCGTGCGCGAATGCCGTGCCACAATTACACAAATTATGTCAAAGAATGCGTTTAACCCCTTGCGATATTCAGCCGTATACTATACCCGTCGCTGCATTAAAGCGGGACGATCGTTCAACCGTTTCTGACATCAAAGCGGGGACCTTACAATTGCTAAAGGTTTACGACGTTCCACGGACGGCTGGCTAATTTATGCTAATACGAGGTGGTTACGCGTCGAGGAAGTGCAACGTCCGCACCTTTGCGGCTTGACGCGTAGCCATTGCAGAAAGATGTTGTCCAAACGATCGTGGAAAACCGGAGAGGAACAGCATTTGCCCTTTAACGATCTTCCATCTCGTCCCGATTTTTTATTTTTTCAACAATCGAACGTACCAACATTTGAATGTTACATAAATTCAAAGGAAATCTAGAATGAAATATTTGAAAGCTCCAAGGTTATCGCGATTTATCGCGAGAATTCACAAGGTTTCGAAGATCAAGCTTCATTCAAAGTTTCCAAAAAAAGAAAGAAGAAAGAATTTCGAGAAAGTTTAAGAGAAACTATTAAATTGAAAATTCTCGAGATGCATTTGTTCCTCGAGTTCTTTACAAAACTCTAAATTATTCTAAAAATATCCTTTTATCAATTTCTGTCAATCGAATCTCCTTCCACTCTTAAAATTTTCATTCAAATCAATCACTAGAAGATAGTAAACAAATTTATCACGGATATTGTTAAGACGCATTAATCCTTCGATCGCGATTTCCATTCATTGGCCAATTTCCATCGAAATCGAACACGATCGACACGGATCGAAGGAATCTCGACGCCGTCGATCATCTCGCTCGTTTCTATGATCGATCCTGTACTCGATTAGCCGCGGCATTGGTTCCGGCGCATCGCACGTCTGCCGTGGCGAGATACGAAACGTAACCTGTTAACAGTGAAACATAATCCAATATCACGGGGGCAACGATCCGCGGGAGAGGCTTTCTGCGACCGATCGAATAACTCTCACATCCGTGCCACCGCTTCTCCGCGTCGAGATTAACATAATCTCGATGACAGTGAATTAAGCTGCTCGATCGTGTACCCTTACCCGTCACCCTCGTCCACGATAAAACGATCGCCCCTTCCATTCTCCGGATATCCCCGCTCGTTCGAAAACCATTTCACAGCATAAGTTTCACTCGTCTCGAAATATTTTCAAATGTTGTTAAATTTATTCAAGAGAAATACGTTTGATCGTAGTATTAATTTTAATATGAAAAAAAAAAAAAAAATGTAAAGTTGTAACGAAAAATGTAAATATACGAGTCGATTTCCTTCATTTTAATTCGGATATTCGGATTTCGAAGAGGACAAAATTTGAGAATTAATAAAAATTGAGAATTAATAATCGACGTTTCTATGGCATTATTCGTTTAAAAGGAAGAATTTCGTTCTTCGACGAAAGAGGAAGATTCGAAATATAAAATATATTTTTGTCGAATTATTTTCGTGGTCCAATAAACGGAACATTAGTGGTCAGATAAGCACGAATGCTTT
Source organism: Apis laboriosa (assembly GCF_014066325.1). Taxonomy (NCBI): domain Eukaryota; kingdom Metazoa; phylum Arthropoda; class Insecta; order Hymenoptera; family Apidae; genus Apis; species Apis laboriosa. The sequence goes on from NW_025222928.1 coordinate 948,879, forward strand.
TTGGTAGCAACGTCCTGGCAATAACTTCTCGTTGCAAGAAATTGATCATTAATCAGGCACACCATGAATTCGTGTTATAGAAGGTGGGGCCAGAGTTTGGAACAAAAACGAGGATTTAAACGCATCGACTTACCACATCCGAGCCACTTGTACTCGTGAAACTCTGGAATAGTTGGCATCGTTGGAAAGATTCACGCGCGGCATTCCACCCTTTGGATCTTAACTTTTCTGGCAATCGTTTCTTAATTAACCAAAGAAACGGCCAGATTTCTTTCCGTGATTCCGTTATATATAAATTGAGAGATTAAACCCTTCGTAATTTAATGGAACGTTTAGTTTAAATTTTGCCATCACGTTTCGTTGCACGCCCACTGAAACTGAAACTTGGTATGCCGGTCGAGGAACGCGTCGAAGTCACGTTTTCTCTGTTCATTCAACTTTCTCTGTTGTAATTGGAACAACGAAATGGAGAAATAAAAAAAAAAAAAATATCATCGCTCTCGATATATTTATAAATATATATATTTATCAATTGCAATTACTTTTAAGAATTTTAACAAAGTAAAATAGCTTCAAGCTATACGTATTGTAATTAATCCTTGAACTATGGGGCATAGAATGATCGATCTTCCACGTATAATTTTTAAGTCTTCGAAAAGTATAACAATGTGCTAAGTATGCATATGTGTAAAAAGGAGAATAAGAAAAAGTATAATGAATATAATGAGGATGATTGGTGAAAGTGAGAAGCTGAAAGTAGCTGTGAAAATAACGAGGCACGAAATTGATATTTTTCGATCTCGTTCATTCCATTGTATTATTAAATATTCTCATGATACCTTTTGATATTATTCCTCAAATTTCGCTTCATAAATATTTTATTAAATTTGCATATTTTATTATACTATATTTCTTTTATTAATTAAGTGACTGGCAATGAAAATATGACTCGTCATTTCATTCTCTTAATAACTTTCTGAATTCCTTTCTCTTTCTCCTTTCTCTTTTCATTACATCTCTCTATTGTGACAATTTATATATTTATGTATTTCTGAATTTCATATTTATATAAATTTCTCGAACATTAGAATGGCCACGGTATCTAGTTTAACACGATTTAACACGAGTACACATTTTTTCCTTTCTTTCGAAGAATAAATAATAATAACGAAAAATTATTTTATTGATTTCAAGCAAAAAATTGGCTATAAAATTTATTATATATGCTTTTGACACTGGCATAATATACGTCCTTTTCCCTCGTCATCGCCGTTCATTCTCTTCTTCTCCTAACTTTCACTGCCATTGTCAAATGCATCGCATCAATCCTTGTTCCACAAGAGAGAAAGAAAGAAAAAAAAAAAAAAGACTCAACTTTCAAAAAACTTTCATTCCATTCGTTCGACTAATTATCCCAACACACAATCAAATATTTTTTCCGCTCTCGACAGTATTTACAATACCCCTCCCCTCCCCAAAAAACACCATTACTATTCTGAAAATAATCGAAAAACGTTCGATCACGAAACGCGGACAGAGGCTACTACTAACCGTACCTGTGACCAGGCCCCTCGAAATTCGGCGATGGTACGAGATTGCGCTTGGAGAAGAGTTAATTAAACGGTTCGGGGAAGTCGATGTCGCCCGGGTCAGTCGATGAACCGTGAACGATCCAACGCGCGCACACCTTTCCCTTAATAATATCGAGGCGCGTATATATTCGTCCGACGCGCACGAGGACGAATCCCGGCCTCGAAATCGCGCAAACGGTTTCGCCTGCTCGAGATCCACATCTCTGACACGCCGTTGACGAGCCGTCGCTCCAACCCTCGCGCGTGTTAACGACCGCTTCGTTTTTCTCGTCCTCGCTATTTTCGCGGTGGAGGGAATTGCCGAATCTTCGAGCAAGGATGGACAATGAATTATATATCGATTTGACGATGATAATGATGATGATGTTGACGTGAGTATAAAAGGGGTAAATTTGATGAATGGATATATTATTGGGTAGAGTTTTTGTTTTTTTGTTTTTGTGATTTAGTTGATATCGATATTGAAATTGGCGAGGTTGAATATTAAAGAGGAGAATTTGTGAAACTTGTTTTTTATATGCGCAATCTTTCGAATTATTAATTCTATTTTTTTAGTACAGTATATTAAATTTTCAGGTTTATCGAAATTCGATGCACTTATTTTATCGAAGTTCTTTAAAGGAGAAGAATTTTATATCATTTTATATGAGAAGGGATTAAAGCCTGCGATACATAATTTATTATGGAATTTAATATTTTTATCTTTGAAGAACAAGGGGTTTATTTGTGTTATTCGTAATAGAAAATTCAGCATTGAATTCTATTAATAAAAATGAAAGAATAATTTAAAACTTGATCAAAAACTTGAAGATAACAGTAATTAACATTCTAAAGTATATTCATAAATAATAACAATCACAAATTATCGTATTTCTTAACTATTTTAATCCACAAATCTTGGCTTTTGTGTGTTTTTTTTTTTTTTTTTTTACGTTTTATTTACTACTTATTCCACCAAGATAAAATTAAAACTTGCCTCTATCTACTTTTTCCAATTTACATCGAAACCGCGAAGAAGCAGCCACGTAATATAAAAGGAAAAACGAACGAATTAACGTTCGTGAAACGTAAAGAAAGAACGCAGATCCAGAAAACAAAAGGCGTAATTGCGAGAAATACTTGGCCACTAACTTTTCGAACAACTGTTTTATCTCTCCTCTTCTTAAGAACACGTTTTAGAAGAAAACACGGGAAAAGCGGAATAATAGGAAGATCTTTAAAGCGAGGAAAAAATTAGTCACGCTTTTCACGTCGCGTGAGAAATGAAGAATGTGGAGAAATTAGCTTCCGTGCTAATTCGAAAATCGCATGCAGGCGACAATACATTTTTGTTTATTAAAAAAAAAGAAGAAAAATGCTACGATAAAAAATATAGCCTATTAAACGAAACATAAAATCTCTTCGTGTTCCTTTTTTACGAGTTGTATAACTGTGAAAGCGAGAAAAATTAAAAGAGTTTATAAAATGGGGATTTAATTACTTCATTTCTAATCCATCGTGACTAATAGGTAAGAATTTCTCATAAATTTTTCGTTATTGGAAAACAGTAATTATGAAAGATGTTTTTGTTGTAGAAAGTAAAAATATTTAAAAATAGATTCACTATCTAAAAATAGTGAAAAATTGTATACGTGCAAAGAATTGATTTGTGAGCTTTGGAAAGTGGATCTTATAGATAAAAATGAACGTAAAACTTGGTTGAGATTTGTTTACAAGTTATAAATAATTAAGTTTTGCATTTAAATGAAACGAGATGATGATAAAACGGTAAGTATGACAAAGATAGAGCAATCAATCGATTTTTTTTGTGTTTGTTTTAATTTTTAAAATCGACTATATAGAAATATATACCACGAATATATTACCATCTTGTATATGTTTCGTTTAATACCTTTAATTTAAAAGTTTCGGAACAGTTATTGCACGATTTTCGATCTTTTACGATCTTCTTTATATCACACATTGAAATTTTATTAAAAAGAAATGTATTAAGATTTTTGAATATTTTTATGTAATTCAAAAATTTTTATAAAACAATATTATTAATTCTACCGGAACAAATTTTGATAATTAAATCATTTTCTCCTCCGCTCATTCATCATTTTCTTTCAACATAAACCACGCTCAGATTATTTATATATACCAGTATATATCTTTTCACACTCTAAACCTAGTATAAGAACGTAGGTCAGTAGTCACGCAAGATTTTCTCTTCCATTCATTGCAAATGTACGTGACAAGCCCATGCTTTCTTCCTTTTATTATAGTACACATATTATTCCAAGTACCATATTTTAAAGCTCTTTTATTTCTTTCTTCTCTCATAATTCTTTCCTCTGAACCTACTGATCCTTCATGCGTACACCATAAACAGAAAAACACCGTACTGCAATTACAAGTGCAAAGAAAACATACTTTCTCCGAGGCACGTGACGACTTCCGATCATCCACGTTCCCATTCGAGAGGCTAAGTACCCATTCGATTTTCAATATACAGACTTTCGAGATTATTTGCATTCATCTATGGCGATTACCACACTTGACCTACCAGAAGAATTGCAACGAGATTTCTTCAACTTCTTCGAAGATCGTTTAACCGGATAATGGACAGTAGACATTGATGATGGCAAAAAGTCAATAAAATTATTAGAATAAGTCAATAAGATCATTTCATGCTTATGAACTTCCAATTATATCCATGTTCCCATTCAAAAAATTAATTAAGTATTTAATTCTCATAAAGCTATCTCAAAATTATTCGCTTTCTTGACTTTTTCATATTACTTATTAATTCTAAATATATAATATTTCATCATGCATTTCACTTTTTTTTTTTAACAAAAAAAGAAAAAATTCTTCTTGTAGAATAAAATAATAAATAATAAAAATAATAAATGACGACAAAAATGATGTGCAATTTTTCAAAATATATTAAATATCTAATATTCTTGGATATTTCTGGAATTAATCCATCTCTAAAATCTCAAGATCATTTAGAGTTTCGAGTGATTCATCTAAAGAAACGCAGCGGGATTTCTTCGATTTCTCAACCAGCCATCTAATCAAAATCAAACTGCCAAAGGCTGTTAAACACGTTGATGACAGTAAAAAGCGATAATAATAGGTGCGATTTCCTAGATCTTCAAGTTAATAATCTCCTCGATATCGTGATTTTTCAGGTATTCTCACAGGCTGGATTTAGAAATATAATTTCCAGATGTCGGTCAATATATCGACGCGAGCATGACGTGAACATGACACTTGTGAAACAGATACGATTTTGGAAAATGAACGAGGCTGGTATTTTACGCGTTCGTGGATATTCTGTCACGCGTGTTACCGGATTGCGGGATATTCTTTCCCGAGTGAGTGTAATGAAATCGACGCTGGAAATGGAATGGATGACTGTCTCGAAACGTGGATGATCGAGAAACGAAATAATAAATTTGACGGGAATTTTTGTCTGTCTGGTGTACCGTTATCGGGTAATGGATGATTGTAGTGCGTTTTTATTTATTGGAAGGAAATTTTAATCGATGTACGATTATCTGGATTATCTAACTATTATTTAAATGAGAAATTATTAAGTAGATTTCTTCGATCACATCGAAAATAATAAATTTGCATAAACACGGTCTAATAAAACAAAAACTTTTTCAACGATGAATCAACCCTCATTTCTTCAAACAAACTCCCGCAGAGTTGGTCCCAAGACAAGAATATGTGAAAAGGAAGCACATTCGAGAAGCAAAGCATCGCGTAAAAGAGCTAGAGAGGTAACACGATCCGGAGTTATTCCTCCGGTGAGTTATTTCTCGTGTAAGATGGATGAGAGGTATAGATACATGTATGAAACAACAAAAAAGAGAAAATCCACTGTGCAACCAGATTATAGTCCCTCGTTCTTTGACTTTCTACCCTCTGTTCATTCTATCATTGTCCTGAAACTTCCTTCCTTCTTCGTGAAGTATGTTTGGGATTTTTAAAAAATTGTTTTCTATATCCAGTTTTAATATTTTGAATATGAAAATGTGAGAATCGGTGAGAAAAATTGTTTTAGTGATTAATAAAATCGTTTCGTTGTTATAGTTTTGTTGTGAAATAATGAATTGGAAATGTTATTGATAATAATATTATTAATGATCATATAATTCTTTGATATATTGATTCGTATAAATGGACAAAACAAAATTGATTTCATTTGTGCAAATTCATGATAAGAGCATAGAATAATTAATTTTAATATTGACATCTTTCAATAAAATAAATTTATACAATTACTTAATATATTACTTACTATAATATCTATAGAATGTAAATTTATAATATAAATTTTTAAAAAGTAGATTTGAAGAAAGATAACTAAACTGAAATGATTAATTTTATGAATGAAAAATATAACTTTAAAAAAAAAGTTAAAAAAAAATGTAAAAATCATATATACATATGTAATTTCAATGAATGTAAAAAATTGGAATTAAGAATTTGTTATGATATTTCGGTAATTGATTTATATTTCATATTAAAGAATTGTTTATATATTAAGATTTATTATAACGATACTATAATGTTTTATCATATCAACAACATTTTATATTAAATGTGACATCACCCATAACCTTTAATTCGAGATTAGCAGTTAATAATTGAGGCTTGTTTAATATAAATTCTACTTTCCACATTTTCATATTTCGTATAAATTCATTAAGATAATCGAATATTGGTGCCACGACCCTTTGAAACTCGAATCATCGATGATTCAAAAGCAATAAACACGAGAGAATCGAAAACGTTTTATCTTTAAAAATGAAAACGAATAAAGTAAATAAAGCAAATAAAATACTTACGTGTTTCGCAAGAACGTCGTGCAGGCATAATCCTATAATAAATATAAGAAGCACCGACGACCTGAAACAAAAACAATATTCACCTTTTACTTTACCATTTAAATTCATAATTAAGAATGAATCGAAAATTTCTTCTATATTAATCTTTTTTGAAAAGAAATTTTATGCTAGAAAATAATTAATAATACATTATATCTTATGATCATAAATAAAAAGAAGTATGATAATTATTTTCCTTTTTCGAGGGGGAAATTAAATTTCATATAGATATAAAGTAATTTTCATTTTAACGTATAATAAAGAGCTATTGATCCAGAATAAAGTATAATCCTGAATTATAGGTATGTAAAATTGATATATCATACCGAATTGCATGTTTTTCAAGGTTAGTATTAGCTTATGCTTATTTTATTATTATATTTTATATTTATCAAGTAAAATCAGTATTTTATAATACTAATAAAGTTTTTTACATTTTTTATCATTTTCATATGAAAAAATAATAATAAATTAAATAGAAACAAATACATGTTCAACGCGTTTTTTTATAAATCACAATTTAACCTAACCTATACGTATAAAAATAATTAATAATGCAACACGCAGCAAACATAAATTTCTAATCAACATTTTAAATTATACATTACAACTTTTCTATTTACCTAGTACTTTATAATTTCCATTTTCATTAAACAGAAAAAGAAAAAGGAAAAGACGACAGTTAATAAATCAGCATTGAAACGAAACAATCACTTGTCCCGTGTCACGATCAATTCACATCGTGCTTCCCTCAATCCGCTTATTCATCTATACGAATCAATCAACCGACAAGTAATACCGCCAATTAAATCAGCCAAGAAACCGCAAGTTAATTATAAGCTGAGCGGTCGTTTTCCACGATAAATCAAACGCAACGGAACTAAAGTACGCGAGCCGGTGCGAGGAAACTGGTCGCCGCCATTGACCCAGACTTTGATTCTTGCGTGAACGTTGGGACGAGTTTCACCGCGAACTTGTCCCGCAAGTCGTTACGTCACTCTTGGTTAGACAGTTACATGCGCCATTACGCGAACGCGTCTTGATCGTCATCGATATTGTTGATTACGATTTCGAGATAGAAGATATGATTTAATTTGAAGATTCTTGAATTGAATGTTACAAAATTTTGATACAAAGCAGATATATAGGTCTATTGATGCATTAAATGTAACATAGGAAAAAAGATTGATAAATTTTTGTTTGAGGTTATCTTTTTGTTTGTTAATTCTATTTGTATTGTATTAAGTATGTTTTTTTCTTAAGAAAGGAATGTAATTTATAATATATACGTAATAAAAAGAAAAATAAGATTTATTGAAATACGAAAAGTAGATATTTTGTTGATTTTCTTTTTTTTAAAGCGGAACACACTAATTTGACTAAAAGTACATATTTGCAGAATACATTTTTGTATAAATCATTTTTTCGAAATATATTCTTAAATTCATGTTTAATTAATTGTTATAGTAACATAGGATTACAAAATAAACTAAGTCGAGTATCTAAGAGTTAAATATTCTAAGATTTTAAAGATCTATTATACAAATTTCTTTATTAAATTCAGAGGAATAAATGTGTTTTATATTCAATAATAATAAGTGATCAAGTCTTATAGTTTCAATTCATTCAAGATTTTCCTATAAATCCTTATTTAGATTTAAAATATGAACTGGATTTTGAATATCTTAATCATTGAATATCCAAAAAAGAGAGTAAAAAGAAAAGAGGTTAGGATAAAAACAATACAAAAAAAATCGCGTATTTTATTTTCTAAAACCCAATGCAAAGTGCATAACAACAATCACCTACATTCCTACACGTTCCAATTTCTAAAATTTAAATAATTAAATAGATAAGATATCATTTTCGAGAATACTAACTGAAATCTTTTTCATGTGCTACGAAACCGGAACGAGCCACTGGGTAATCGAGCCGATACTTCTCCCCCATTCGAGAATTTATAGAGAGAACAGGCGAACCATCACGCGCTCGTTGTTCCCGGCTGTCGTGGACGACGCGATAAATTATTTCACAGCAGCCGCTCTCTCTCCCGCTATTTACATGCGAGCACGCGCCGAGGCTGCCGATAAATCTACCAACTGTCTGAAATTGTATGAATTAGTCGCGATGCTCGCTACTTTCTCGCCTGATTTATCGGACGGTATCGTCCTGCGAATCGGATAGCGGATCTCGTGATACGTGGCTCTTTGGTTACCGTGATTTCACCGTGTTACGGCGTTAAAAACGTCCCCTTTTTTAGAAGATTTGTTGTAGGAAACAATTGGAATCTATCTCCAGTGGATGGATTAATTCTGTTGTACATGATGGTTTGATGATATATAATATTGATATATTAGTTTGAGAAAATTTTCAAAACAAATATAAAAATAATAATTATTTCTGATCTATATCATTATATTTAAATTAGTTCCTGAAATAGGATCATCTAAAAAAAACTTAAATAAAAACTGATGAGATTTATTAAAAAATTGAATCTATAGAATGCATAAAATATTCAATTCAATTAAAAATCCTAACTAATTTACTATGACTTTTCAATCAACCAACATTTACCCAGTTACAACACAATTATTCAACAATTATTATGCTATCATATTATTATCTTAATTTATCGTTTTCCAAGAAAAATCAACTCATTATAGAAAATGAAACTATAAACCTATAAATCCAAAAATCATCGATTCGTTATCCATTCATCCATTCAATCTCATTTGAAGAAGACTATTAGAGCGTACAATACACATTGAGTCATGATTATCGATACAAAGAGAAACGAATAATGAACAAAAAAAAGAAGAAAAACGGTGATATCTTCAATCAGTGCAACGACTGTTGTGTCGAAACGTGAATGAACGTGTTTTTCTGCTGCATCGACGCGCGTCGTTGCGTAAGTTCTTTGAGTGGGCGTCATTCACTGGTTTGGAACGTTGCCCGGGAACTGGCGCGAGTCATTCGAATCGTTGAATCGAATCGTGGCGGACAGAGAGAAAAGGGAAGAAAGGGAGAGAGAGAGAGAGTTATAGAGGACGTATTCTGCTATCGGTCGGAGGACATAATATTCTGGTGAAAAATGGCTGGCCGGTGCTATTGGCCGAGAACAATGCGAGATGTCGTGCCGTTTTAATGGCCGGCGAACAACAATCTTGCCCCTGCCGGATATAAATTGCTAAAAAGCTCGTCGCCCGTAAATTCCGCCACGCAGCTTCCTTCGCGAATTATTTCCGGCATTCCCTCTCCCGGCTGGTTGAAGGGGGATTTATCGTGCGGTGAATTATGCCAGAAGGGTGGAAAAAAAGAATGTTTGTTTCGTTTATATTTTTCTTCCCTTTTCTCTCGAATGATGAAATTTGAATTTTTATGAAAGATATCTTTACGTGAAAACTTCTTATTAATGTTTCATTTGTAATGTTTTTTTAGATGCTTCGCAGGAATTAAAGTATTTTCATCCTTTTGGCTACCTTTTGTGAAAATTTATTTCAAATGGAATGAATCTAGAGAACATATTTTAATCAGCTTATAATACGATATTTAAATGATAATTACAAAATCTGTTTCTCGATAGAATTAAAGGATAAGCTATCATTATTTACTTACAATTAGAGAACAACTTAATGCATTTACCTCGCTTACAGATGAATGTTTTATCTTCTAAATATTCTCCTATAAGTTTCAGGAATATCCATTCAATTTCCATCATAATTTTACGCCTACGTATATCAATAAATTTCGGCGAACTAGCGAATATCTCCTTCAAGCCACAATTACTTTGCAACCGGTCGCAGATGCGAGCGAGGTGCACTTGTGCCGAGACGATTGCATAAAACATGACAGTAATCCACAGGGGGATCTACGAGGGCGTTAATTGGAACGCAGTTTTCAAAGGTCTAATTGCGGCCGCGAAATCCTCATGATGTTTCTGTTCGGGCGTGAAACACCATGGCGCGTAACCGGTTTCACTTGAAACACAAGGACTGGTTTATATCGTATCCTCGGCCTTGACGTCTGGATGCTTCGTGGGTGCGGTAATTGGTCCCAGGTGAATAATTTTAATTGGGTGGCGAACCTGGAATTGATGTTAAGTGGAATTAAATGGCTCCACTGGGAGGCGTAGCGATTCTAACGCCGACCGATTATGAAATTGCGAATCGCGATGCAATTTCGTACTGTGATTGCTAAGATGTAAATTCAATTATTTTTTCACTGTTTGATATAAAAAATATTCGTCTATCATTATTATAAATTTATTTATATACATTTATACATATACATTTATTTATATATTGATTAAAATTTTAAAGCTGAATTTTAAAAAATTGAGAAAATTTTGTTTTAATTTTAGATAAATTTTGCTTTATTCTCTAAATTATATTAAATTCTTCGTGATTTTCGTCTTTTCAATAAAATGTTATGTACTGATTTAAAATTACTAATATTAAATTTTCTTTTACAGATATTATTGATATATCATGTTTTAGAATGATATAAAAGAAGATATGATAGAAGATTATAATTTTTTTTGGAAATTTATATCTTGCGTTTCTTGCATTTTCTTATTTATATTACATATTATATAAATTATTATATAAATATTATTATATAAATATTTATATATAAGATAATAAAATAAAAAAAGATATCAAAGATTCATAATTGATTTTTTGAAAATATGTTTAAGAATCATTAGAAATTAATAATAATTAATAAATAAAAAGGTAATTAAAAAAAATTTTATAATCTTTAAAATAATAATAAAATATAATTATTAAACAAAGCAAAACTCGATTTTAGAATATTCTATTATAATTTTCAAGAATCGATAAGTTCGCTCAATGATTCTTCACATAACATTTTTTACGATTCCAAGAAAGGGCTAAGGATTATAAAGTAGACAGCAGTAATTGCGAAATTTATGGTTCGAATCGAACGAGATTTGAAACGGCATGAATATGTAAAAGCAATGCGATCAACTGAACTTTTGCATCCAGAATGCTTCTAACAAAGACCTCCTACAGATACAATTCGTTACAGACAAGACAAGTTCTTCAACTTATATCACTTCTACTCTGTTGTTAAGGTCAGAACAATTCTACGAGTTTGCAAATGTTATCTTCTAAATTGTAATAAAATCTTATATTCAATTTTCGAAGATCCATTCGATGGATATATCTATTAAATTAATGATCATTTTCTATAGGAAATAACTCTAATTCTTTTATTGAACTTATGTAATTTAAAAGTAAAATTTTTTTTAAAATTTAATTTAAAAGTAAAATAATTTATTTTCGTTGCTTTATGCAACTATTGAGTTTCTTTAAAATTAAATAATTGACATAAAAAACTTTGAAATTAAATATATTTTATCCATGAAAGAATTTTAAATCGAAAATATTTCACCATTCTAATTTCAAAAAGAAAAGATTCATCTTCCTGCTTTCAATTTTTTCATTCTAGAACTATATAACGATTCATGTAATCATAAATCAAAAACGAAAATTTAATCTATCTATTCTACTACTTCTATCTATTTTTCACGCCTATAATCTATAAAAATATTCAATTCTGACCATATATAGAATTAATAATCGAGAAATCAGTTAAAAAGCGATGCAACGAAGCTACTTACATATGGATCTATGACCGCGATCAGATATTGCGTTGCACTTTTGTATACGCATATTATTGCGTTTTTACAACTTTCAGTATTCTGCATATCGATGCTACTAATGAGCCTGTTGTCCACAACCTGGATCCAGCAAGATTTCATCGCGGTCGCCTCTTGAATTCTCTTCTCTCGTCGTTTATCGTGATTCTATTCTGTCCAGCACGCGAGCAATTTGTGGTTTAGGTATCCAACTTTCGCGTAGAAACGTGCCACTGTTCGTAGATGTTGACGAGACTCGGAATTAGATAACGAGGAAACGTGGTTTCGGTTCGTTAAACTGCTAATTTCACAGTACGAATCGTTCTGTGACTTGGAAACTCGGACTTTAGAAAAATTTTTATCGAAATTGTCAATTCTCATATCAGATTTAGAAAAGACGCCATTTTGTACGTTAGAATACGTTAGAAACTGCGTCTAACTTCAGGTTGAATCGATAATCGAAAATACAAATGAAAAGAATTAATCGATTATTTCGAGTTACGAGATATTGCGATCTTGTCCGATCCTACCCGAATTTTTCCGAATCATTCCGAGTTCGTAATCCGTAAAATTCTTGAGAGTTGCATTTTAACATATTTCTTTTGTGATTTGATGTAATTGTACAAGAATAAAAGATATTTTAAAAAGTGAAAGTGAAATTGTGAATGCATATAATGTATATTAACATATAAGATGAACAAGTATTTGGTAAATCATTTAATAAAACGGTAAATGAAGTGGTAATCAAAGTACGTGTTGAACCAAGAAACTGTGAATCCATTTTAAAAGTGTAATTCTACACGGAGCATCGAATTAAACGATCAGCAACGCTGCTAATTCGTTAATCATAAATATTCAAGAGTCAATTAACACGGATACGAGGGTCGTGCACTCTCGCCGGATCAATTAATTATCGATTTCCATTACGCTTGCGTAATGACCTATTAACAACGCACGCTCGAGATCCTCTGGGCCGAAACTTCGATTTTAATGTCATGATTCGTGAAGCTACGACTTATCCCGAAATTATGCTTTATCGATTTTGTGTTCAATATCAGAGATTAATATCAGAGTTCTGAAAATTGATTTATGGATCAATTATACGATATCTTTTTGGAGAAAAAGAGAATTAAAACCATACTCGTTCAACTATATTAACAATATATTCACTCACATTGCAAACATAACCTGAAAATGTGATCATTATCTTTCATTGAACTAGTACACCTAACAAACAAACAATTGCGACTTTCTACATATGAATGTAAGTATCTTTTTTATTCAAATTATATCATGAATTTCATAAAATAATTTTATGATATCCATACGTAGCATCCAAATTTGATCGGTCAATAACGTGAATATCGACTATTCAATGAGTTCGAATTGACAGCGATCAAACGGGATCTCGAGTGCATCCTGGTTGATGCACCACCTTTCTAATGTAACCGTGTCTCGTACAATGGATAGGTGCGTCCTGTCGACGGCTTCGGTCAATTACGATCGTCTGAAAAACAAATGGGCCGGTTTTGATAATTAACGACACGGTGATCGGTTTCTCGAAACGTCGACCCGATCGTTTCATGCAGACAATTCGCGATGAAATATTTCGCGGCGATTATCGAAGCGTTTCGTAACGGTATGAAATATTTCACGATCATTGTTCATCTACGGCCGCATACAATTTTCTCTTATTAAATTTTTAGTTTTTATAAAAAATCAAAATGATAACGTATGCGACGAATTATATTAATACATTAATAAGAATGAATCTATATTTATTATATATTGTATTGATTTTAATTTCAGGATTTTGCTCCTCAATTTTGGTAAAGATGGATTATTAAATGATACTTTATATTGTTGTTAATCAATCGATTTTAAGAAGGATGATAATCGATGATTATTGATAATTTTTTTTAATAATTTGATTATAGAACGTAAGTTATTTTTGTTATTATAATATATGAAGATTTTTAAAATGAGTCGACACTTGTTACGCATCCTCGTATCATATCGCCATTGAATATCAGGACAGGAAATGTTGCATCGTATTATGTCGTTGTCTATCAAATTATGATTCAAAGATACATAACAGAATTGATTTGTCGGTTTTTCGTCGTCACATTAAAGAAATGACACGTTATACAACTAATAGCAACAAAATGTATCCAGCTGACGATTTTTATAAAATTTATATGAGAAGTAATTAAAAAAATAAATAAATAATTGACTTGTTTTTTTATAAATTATAAATCATTTCAATGTATCGCATTACTGAGAAATGTTACACGAGGATACATAACAAGTAAAGTTATTTCATCAGAATTGTTTCGAAATCGAATTTCTTTTTCATATAAACATAAAATGAATTTCGGAGATTATTTGATGAAGTTTTATTCTTCGACCGATATATAATATAATAATGATTAAGAATCGTGTTTTCATTGAGTCGATTCTCGATTTTCGCAATTTGGAATGGAACAAGATTCGAAGGTATATGATTTTCGAGGTTCGTTGAACACGTGCACGCACGTAATTCGAGCGTCTGACTGAGACGTGTAATTTTCACGATTGCAACGAGGAAACTGATCCCTTTTTACTGCACACACTTGCTCCTCCCTGTGCTTGATCAAGTGTAATTACTGTGAATAATGCAGCAGGGTGTTAACAGTACGAAACCAGAGTTATGAATCTTGTTCGATGTTGTGTAATTTGCCGGCAATTTGTTGAGAATCCTCATGTACACTGCCAATACGTATGTAAGGATATAAAATTAATATATATGTATATATTTATTACAAATCTTTTTTTCTATTATTAGATATAAATATTAAGTATAAATTAACTTGTTTTTATTTAAAAAAATTTCCAAGTTTATTTATGTTTATATCACAGTAATATATTTGCATAAATCACGTGATAAACTTCGATTGTCGTCATATTTTTATTTCCTCGATGAATTTATTTCTTCTTCCATTGATATATCAGGTGTACGATAAATCAAATAAGTAAATATGAGAGGCAAGTTCGAAAAATATAACAAATACAATAATGTTTTCTCAACAAAGATTAAAAATTGCTTTATCATCCTTATATCCGTAGCAACGTTTTTCTTTACCTCGAATATAAACAGAACACAGCGCCTGTGTATTTTGTCAGCCACCACGTCTTGAACGTAACTAATTTTCTTTATCATTCTATTAACAACAAATAAATTACATAAAATTACACAGATGGAAGTTGTTTTCATAAAATTTTCATAAAACAGAAAATTGCTTCGATCCAAAATATTTAAGAGATATATCTATAAATATGAAATTAATCATTCCCCATTCTCAAAAAATATACAAAAATCATCATATTTTCCCATAAATTATGCGAATACGTATCCCTACGAAAATATATTTAATCATTCTTTCGTAACGCAATCCTTTTCACACGTTACATTTTTCATTTTACACTCCTCCCTTTCAAACGATATTTCACGGAGTATTTAACGGATTAATCGCGATCGAAACGAAACCATCACGAACCCTAGCAATTACTATCGATTATTTTCCTCGTAATTTATTATTTCCACTCCCTCTCGCCGATCTTTCCAGACAAATTGCCCTTAAACATTTTTATGAATACGGTATTCGGCCGGTTGGGCTCGTTCTTTAATCCGTCACGGTTAATTTAAGCGATGCTAGCCATTTTTTTTTTTTTTTAGCACCTTATAACACTGCGTCGTCTACCATTTCCACTTTCTTTCTTTTTTTCTTTTTTTCTTTTTTTTTTGTTCCCTTTTCATTTTTAAACGCACAAAATTCACCCGAGAAAATGGATCGAGACACGGTGTTAACTTCGAACTCTTTAACCGGATAGACGGGGTCCCCAGGAACCTGGCAAGTTTAATATTTTATCGAGCACTTTCCGCTTCGCCATCTTCTTGGATATTAAAAGCGCATTTTTCCCTGTAAACGTTGATGAAATGCGATAAGCATTACTTGATCTTCCATATTGGTATGGAACGTGGTTGTAATACAATAGGAGCGAAGAAAAAATATAATATCGAACCTACCCTTAGTCTCGCATGCTTTGTTCTTATCGATTGTATTAACACTGGTAGAAATTTTTGTTGCTTTATTTTTTATATAATATTTAAGAATATTGATTCGATTTCATCATAATTCGATTATAAATATTTTTTTCTTCTGGAAAAGATTTTAATTATTTTAATTTATTTTTCAGAAGCGATTCCACACGGATCGAATACTTTCATTAGAATAATTAGCAAACAATATTTCCATCTCCATCTCTCCATCTTCGATATCTCCAGATCTGAAATCAGACCCATCATTTTCAGATCGTCCAAAGATAAAAATTTTACGGCTCCATTTTTCGACGATAAAACCCCAACTCGAAGGCTCGGTACATCATAAACGTGTTATCAAATTGATTTCACGGAACATTCGATCCTTCGAAAGTACATAAACTCGAAAATTTGACCCACGATTTCTCGCTTCTTATCTTTCACCCCACGCATAATCGCTTCATTATACGGGCCCAACTTCGGCATCTACTCACTCGATTCTACGCGGGGGCCCGCCACCAAGATCCATACCCTATTCCTGGACGAAAAAAGGACGTAAACCTGGACATTAGCCGGTTATCCGAGCGAACGATCTGGCCTGATCCTTGGGAACGTGCCAACGTGATGGTCGAAATTACGATGCCTCATAAAATCGCGGTTAGAATCCCCTCGTGCACGCGAATTTCGAATATCTTGTTCGCGTTTGCTATACGACCGCCAATAATTCGTAGTTTTGGCACCTCTTCGAACCTCGCCAACCTTGTGTGAATTTGAATTACGATTTTACCGATTTTCAATAATATCTTGCCTCGAAGATCCAAGATCCAAGTATGGAAACTTTATTCTTTTATCTTTTCAAATACGATGCACGATAATTCCCGAACTCAAAAAATAAATTCATCTTTAAAAATCATCGTGTCCAGCCAAAGCTTCTCCAACTTCGTTCACAGCAGGCCACGAATTAGATCCATAAAATCTACCTCCATATAGAATGCATAATCCTTGGGAACAATCGATCGATTATATCAAAAACACACGCGAACTCGAAACAATGGCGGAGAAAATGGACGAGGCTTTGTCAAATATCGCCATGTGATCCATATATATCCCTATTACGAAAATGAGCTCCCCGCAACTATAATATACTATAATATACTATAATATACTATACGCCTCTCGAACACTGTTCCAATTCCGCAATTACTATTAATCTCGAGCATCGGTAACCGGCAATACTCCTTTCGAGAACAATGGGCCCATACTGGATGCGACTTAATCCCGTTCTCGTGATACAATCGCATTAGGATTCCAACAATATCCCACGCAACATCCTGGGTCAGGGAGGAAGAAATAGGGAATAGACGCGGTCTCGAATCCTCGAGGGTCGAAGCTAATAAACGAGCTTCGTTACGCCGAGTTAGCTTAATCGAAAGCTGAAATACGCGGACGACTCTTCTACGAATCGATCCATCCTTCCAATACCTTTTTCCTAGTCTTCCTTACTAGACACACTAGATCGCCCATCGTGTTTGTTCAAATCTTATACTTAATTTGAAATACGATTTTTCTCACCCTAGGGATATTCTCTACGGATCTATCGAGAGTGTAATTCGTATCATCTTGGATTACTTTCATTCCAATTTCCATCCGTACGATTCTTGTCTATCCCCACCCTTTTGAGTTCCAATTTATCTCACTCAGTTTCTTTGCCCTGTATATATATAAAAAAAAAAAGGGAAAGAGAGAGAGAAAGACAAGGAAGAAGATCCACCTGAGAAAGGAAAGCCACAGGTAACGCGGCGTCGCTAATTGGGCCGTGTCGCTCGTGGCCAACCCGACAAGCCTCGCTTCCGTCGAATTGCCAATAAATCCTTGGCTTTATTCTCCTCTCCTCTTGTCACCGTCGCTTGAAATCTCGCGAGGAGATCAACTCTCGCAACTGTCGGAAACGCGGAATGACACAACTCTCCTCGTCGTCATTAAGGAATTGGATACGCATTCTTCGGCGGATGATTAATTGCTGCAACCGGATGTCCCCCGCTCCGTAAGTCACCATCCCGATTTTCTTCTCTTTTCTTCTTTTCTTTCCTTCGATTTCGTTTCATTTCTCTCTCTTCTTCGAAGGGATTATTACGGCCGCGATACAACACGATTTGTTCGCTGTGCAACGCTCGAAGCAGGCATTAACGGAGAGAATATATTTAGTTGTGCGGCTGGAGGAGGAGGAGGAGAAGGAGGAGGAGGTTATTACGAGGCAGTGTTTCTTGGCGAAAGATCGGAATTCTTTCTGGGGAAGGGAGTATCTAGGGCCTGATTGGCCTCCCGATGAATGGAGTTTTGTCCCGAGGGCTACGAGCCACCCAGCGAGCCGTATCCTCCAAGCCAATCTAGCCTTTTTTTAACCCCCTCGCTCTCTTCCCCGATAAATCGAATCCTTCGACGAAAGCTTAAATTTTAACCCGCTTGCTCCATTGTCAAATCAACTGAACCGCGTTAGATGTTTTTCTGAGTGGAGTATATCAGGTAAGGAATATCAGGAGACTTAGGAATTGAGATACGCAGAAAATGTTTTAAAACGTTTCTTGTACGGTCGAGGCAATGAGAAATGTTATTAGAAATAATTGGAGACGACGAAAGAAAGAATGATCGCGACACCGGTGAATAAAATTTCCAAACATTATTTCAAGGATGATAAATCTTAAGCTTGCCTGCTCGCAAAAGTTAAGTTAACGCGAAAACGAGAAAACGATTTAGAAAACGGAACAACAGCGGCAATTTATCAAATCTGTTCGAGAGAAGAGTTCGCAACTAATCTTAAACCCGTCAACAACTCTTCGAATTGATGAATATCTGATTACGACCGAGTACGATCACGGCCTACGTTCCTTAATAAACGCCTCCCCTCGAAATTTCGAAAGAATATCGGCCGCCTAGGCGGTTGGAATCAACCCTTTCGCCGAAGAAAACGTGAACAGATGTCGTATCGAGGCCGCGCGCAATATTTTCGCCGTGACAAAAGGGAAAGAATGGCGTGGTGGAGGCAGTGGCTGCGCATTGTTGTCTGCTGGCCGAGACAAAGAAACCGATTTCAAGGGTTTCTTTGCCGATGGGAGGGTGAACGTCCATCCTCTCTCCGTCTGACCGAGAGATCCCTCCTCCCCCTCCCTCTCCCTCTCTCTCTCTCTCTTTGTT
The DNA here is from genome assembly GCF_014066325.1 of Apis laboriosa. Classification (NCBI taxonomy): domain Eukaryota; kingdom Metazoa; phylum Arthropoda; class Insecta; order Hymenoptera; family Apidae; genus Apis; species Apis laboriosa. The sequence continues at coordinate 968,289 of NW_025222928.1, forward strand.
TCTCCGTTTCTCCACACTGTTTCACGCGCTCCTGTCGTCGCAATCCCGCACCGACTGATGAAACTTTCCATTTCCATTCGTCCATTCGTTCTTCGAAGCGAAATAGAAGCTCGTCCCGATGAGCATCTTTCCCAAATCATCGAACACGGTGTCGTTTCGGATCTGGGCGAGCCTTTATCGAGAATAATAGGAGGACCGTCCCGGGGAATAATCGCGGATATTGCGGTGGGCCATTGTTGGAACGGTGGATGAGGTGTTTTCTGATAATGCGAATATCCCTTCCCCTTGTCCCCTCCAAAGTTTTAGAAGACTACGCGCGTGTATACACAACAAGATAAGAATAATATTCGTGATCGTCATGATTTTGCAATTATACTTGCTTTAAGTAAATATATTATTCTTCTTATTCCTATTTCTCCAAAAGATTAATCCTTAACCACGTGAATGAAATATTAACCAGTTCTAGGAATTTTGAGATATCCAAATGAAAATAAAGATGTGATCTGAAAATTGCTTTGGGTCAATACAATTATTGGGTTAGGAGAAAAATTGAACGTTGGAATAGCGGAAACGTGGTATTAAATAGAATTTCCAAACTGTCTTTTGTTTTCTTTTAATTTTTAGATTTATACGCGGATTCCGTTAAAATTTAACTGCAAGTACCACTTATTTGTTATATTACGAAATGATGCATTGCCAAGTCTAGCTTTTGAAAAAGGCAGACTCGAGCTGAATCCTGAATCCTGCGACTTGGTAAGGTTTCAGCATCGTTGGAAACCTGTTAGTGGATTTCGACTTTCGGTAAAGAAGCACGGAAAGGTGTTCTTTATTATACCTCGGCAGAAAACTTTCCAGATATATTTCCTTCAAAAGTAAATTCAATCAGAATCAATCAAATTCAATATCAAGACAAAACGATAATCTCTAACAATTTGTAAAAATATCATAAACCAGTGAAAATGTCAAAACAAAAAAAACAAAAAAATCAAAGAGAAAAGATAAGATGGCGCCGATCTATTCGTTTTATTATACGAAAGGATAATTCCACGTTTCGGAGCCATCGATCGAGATCATTTCGACAATCGGTTTAAAGAGTTACGATCGTTCTTACGAGCGTGAAGAGCTCGATTATACGGCTTTCGCGATGCAGCGATGGTGGACAGAGGCGGAATCGCGGCTAACATTACTCGCGAGGTTCGAAAGCACGTCCAGTTTCACGCTCGGGTGCCGTAAAAACAAGTGTTCCGACCACAGCCACGTGAAAGAGAAGGGAAAACAAAGGGATGCATTCGCAAATTCTAGCCTGGTCTGGCGGTGAATAGCTTTGGAAAAGATATCGACGGACCAGTTTTATTCTCTTCGAAAACAACAGGCGTTGTGTTCCTGATCGAATTATGAAAACCGATTCAAAATGGTTAATCCCGCAAATTTATATTGGAATATTTAACGATTTTTTCGCGGCGAAAAGAAAATTTCAAAACAATCTTTAATTAAGCATTAATGAATGCAAAATTTTTTTACACACTTTTCGAGTATGCAAGGAGTAAAGGATTTTTCGCACGATGATTTATTAAACGAATAAATCAATGGTTAGTCTGAATGAATTTCATTATATTTTGATAATTGTAATATATATTTTGATAATTGTAATATAATAGATCAATGTTATTAATTTATTCGTGAATCGAACGAATATTGAATCCTTTGTTCGAGTATCGGAGGAAAAGTATCTTTCGAAAATTGAAAATTTGAAAGTTTAATGAAAACTGAAAAACTGGTGTTTCCTATCTCTATTCTATCTAAATGAAATTTCCTATAAATTATTTAACGTTATGTTCCGTTCAAATTTAAAATTATATCATCTTCCTCCCTTAAAGGTTCGAGGAATCGACTGGAAAAATTGGACCAATCGTCGGGATCATCTTCTTCTTCTTGTATTTATGCAAATGCAAGGTTTATTTATGCAAAAGCTGGTTGAATCCTTGTATAGGCCGCTGTTAGTAGAAATGCAATTTCCAGCTGTGTTTCCGCTAAACGTATCCCGAAATATTCTTTCTTTGATGTGGCGCCCTTTGAAAGTGACCAAGCGCAAGTATAACCAGGTTTTAAACAGAAACTTCGTTAATTTCATTCATAAATCGCAACAAATCCCCGCATTGCATTAACTGCAGAACCGCGATTCCATTTTCTCCTTCGTTCAACTCGTTGGCGTTCGAGTTCTCGGAACAATAAACGATGAGTGCTTTATGGCTCGTGGTTAATGGCCAATTTTTTTTTTTTTTTTTTTTTTCTTTCGCTCGAAACTCACCACCACGCGAGACCGACGAAATCGAAATCGAGAGGAGGAGAATCGAAATAATCCAAACGGACAATCCTGTGATTAATTAATAAAAAAAAAAAAGAATGAAAATTTTCGAGATGGAAGAATTCTTTTCTCTCTCTTCGTGTAATTTTTGGGACAATTTTAAAGTATTCCAAAACGATTTAAAAAAGGAGCACGGAAGAATCGGAGAGTGGAATAATATTCGAAAACGTAATCTCGGCGTGGCTCGAAATTTGGCCGCCGACAAAGGTAAAGCTTGGCCAAAAAAGAAAAAAAAAAACCCGAGATAAAAAAAAGAGGAGCTGTAACAACACGTTTTGCGGCAATTAAAAGATTAAAAATTCATTTAAAAAAACAAGAAGAAGAACGAATCGCTCGCTCGTGACAATGAAAAGGATTAAATATTCGTAGAAGGGAAAAATAAAGAGAGAGAACGGAGAAAAAATTCCAAAGAAGGAAACTGCCACTTTTATTCGCGTTTCTTTGCCCAACTCTCAATTTTCAACCCGTAATTCACCACAACTCGGAACTAACGAAAAAAAACCAGAAAAAAAAAGGAAGAAAGAAAGAAAGAAAGAAAGAAAAAAGACAAGAAGGAGATGAATCAAAATTAAATGTCTCGGTACAATTAAAAAATTACAAATTCAAAAGAAGACAGAGAAGAGAAGGAAAAAAAACCTATCAAACGATGAACAGTTTTCATCCACGAAAAAGCTTCCCTTCCTCGACTCGCGATTCCAGGTACCAGCATAATATATCAAATTCCCTTTTTACTCCCCTTCTCTTTCTCTCTCTCTCTCTCTCTCTTCTCTCTTTCTCGTTAACATTTTGAATCACTGAGTGTATTATATTAAGTTCGCAAAAAAAAAAAAAAATATTATCACGGGTCGCGTAAACGTGGTCCTCCTCCATCAGAAGCAAAAATAAAAGAAAGAAAGAAAGAAAGAAAGAAAGAAAGAAAGGGAGGAAGAAAGGAAGAAAGAAAAATGATAAAAAAAAAAAAAAAAAGAAACGAGAGAAGCAGAGTGAGAGGAGAGGACGAGAGAAAAGAGAAGATCCTTCGTCGACTACCAAAACCGTCGGTAGCCCCTTTGTCTCTACTACTACGGGCTAATTGAGCGGAACCCGGGCTATCCTTAGGTAGAACAACCTTAGAACAGGCTTCGAGGGTTCGATCGACTTCGTTTCTCTCCTCCCCATTCCTCCTCAAAATGTACGGCCGGCCTCCTCCGCTAGCTCCGTTTTTTCGTTAACCCTTTTGGAATTCCTCCTTTGGATGCCCGAGAAAGGGTCCTCCCTCCTCCTCCTCTCCCCCTCCCTCCCCCCTTCCTAGGATCGTCGCGAGGATCAACGGCGAGAGAATTCGCCACTCGTGGTCGCGAGACCACGTGAAATAATTTCGAGGCTGACGAAATAGGCTTGGAAAGAGTGCATTTGAAAACGTGAAAATTTTCGAAAGGAAGGAAAGACGGATGGATGTGTAGGAGGATCTTTGTTCTAAAAAAAAAAAAAAAAAAAAATTTAATAATATTATCATATTCAATTAAATTAAGAAAACGTAAGTTTATAGAATTTGATATTCTTGTCACCGTCGCGTTTATCTTCTTCTCCGTTGTGTTAAGCAATGGAAACCGTGTTGTCAATGTAATTGAATCTCTACACGCATTCCTTCAGACACACATTCGTTCAAAGAATTTCGCCTTCATCAATGGGTCCCTACAGAGGAATTCATATCTGCTAACTGTCAACAACGCCCTATCTCTCGAGTACCTCTTTAATCATCTTGTAACGAGTTCTTGAGCTTGTTGTGACTCGTTCGTTTTTCGCGCCTGCACACACAGCATTATCGTATTCGTTGATATAAACGAGCATTCGACGGAGACTCGACGAGGTCAACACTCCTCGAGATCGAATTCGATCGATCCTTAATTTCAGTAAAAGTAAATTCAAATTCATGTATTTACACCGCTTTAGATATATATCCGAAGAAATTTTAAGAGATCGAGAAAAAAAAAATTTCTAACGCGAAAAAGCGATCGATCGATCGATCGAGCGAAACTGATTATCCTCTCTCGCGCTTTCCGCCCTTCAACGCGACAAAAACAAATCTGCTAACAAATAGAGAGACTTCTCCTTTATCCAGCCAACCGACTACAGAAACCATCTTTCCACGTCCCCGCGTACAAATCCTCCATTTATCGGGACGAAACTGTTCTTCTTTCCGCCCGGTTACGCAAAAACTCCTATACCTTTCCCCGCATCCTGAGAGAAACGAATCGAATCAGTTCGTCAAACTGTGGAAAACATCATTCGATTCATTTTTCCTCCGTTTACCAACGACCAATAATAATAATTATTATTTAATAATAATAATCAATAGATGGATATCTCATAGATTCATCCTCGATAATATCCACATCCTTCGATAATCTACTACTTTATTACAATTCGATTACGTGCATTTCATACATTTCACTTCCGCCGAAGTTATCTTCTCCTTCACACGTTTCTCACTCAAATCCTTTTTCCAAAAATGCAAGCAATGTCACGTAACGTAATTTTGGTTAAAATTTTCTCCTCTCCAATCCCGATGATCGAAGGAAAATCCTCTCAAAAATGTATCACAGCCTCGTCGTGGTCCGAGAAAGTAATATGACGTAAAAAAATGAATAAATAAATAAATAAATAAATAAATAGAATAGGGGTGCACAAGAATGAAGGAACACGCGAAGGACGAGAAATTCCGTCATTTTTGGAGGATGATGCGTATTGAGCAAGATGCGAGGAAATGCGGGGGAAGAGGCGCTATCGTCCCAGCATCCGGGATGTTGCTCGCTATCTAAAACGGACAGAGGCCTGGTATCGTCGCCCACGCAATACGCCTGGCGAATAACTGCTCAATGAATCGACGATTTCGTTACGTTTATTAAGCTTTTTGCGCCACGAAATTCTGCAATCGGTTCGATCGGTGGATGGTAAAAATTCTGATGGATTTTTTTTTTTTTTTTTTTTTAGGTTTTACCGAGGGTTCCATACCGGTCCAAGCCGGGATTGGAGATTTTTCACAAAGGGAGTTTTCCTAAGGGATTATGGCGTTTATTTGTCCCGCTTTCAACCGGTCGGATCGAAACTTATTCTTCTGATACGACGTTTTACTACGCTCTTACGGTATTAAGGTAATAGTGAAAAATTGCAGATTCTATCGCGCAATTTTTATTACCCGAAATTTAAATGGTATTATCGAATCGGGATTGTAAATGCAAGGGTAAATACACAACGGATCGCTCGAATTAAAATTGAATTATTTTATTTATTTTAAAAGTATCGTTTCGTGATTTGAAAATTTTTTATTATCATCACCCTCGTAACTTGGCAAGTTCAAAGAATCAAATCCATAATTTCCTGCGATTTAAAATTCTCTACGCTCTGTATTTTTCAATGGAAACTTCGAAAACCGATCGTCCACACGTGACAAAATTCAAACAACTGTTCGATGTGTACACGTGTACATCCCTCAACACGAAGCCAATCAATCATGAAACCAGATTCCGCCAGTTTGGACGGCCAAACTGTCGATGGCGCGAAAACGGCGAGGCTTGTAATTAAATCGTTAAACAATTTCATTCGGCCGTGGAGCCACGATCGTAAATATCGAAATCGGCGCGCGCCGCTAATTCGTTGTTTACAAGGGAACAACGGAGCGAGGAGATTGAAAATTGTTCGAACTCACGGCCACGAGCCGCGTACTAATATCGTTGTTATTATGTTAATGGAACGAACATGGCTGGCTTTAACTATAATTGCCCGTTGACCACGTGACCGAAATGTTAAACGAATTCCTTGGAAAAAACTGTTTCGAGCTTTGATATTTCTCTCTTGAAAGATATCATACGTTCATCCATGCAAAAATGATTTTTTTTTTTTTTGGAATTTCACATCGATGGAGAAAGTATTCCTCGAGAATTTAGATTCTTACTATCTTTTTGCTATTCAATCTTGATATTTTTATTTTTTACGTGAATGATAGAAAATGAAATGGAGTTTGAATACAATTGTTCGATGTACAGAGATAAGTGTTTATATTAATTCATATTAATTTGGTCATCGAAAATAAATATACTTTGAATTAGAGAAATTAAGTTCATGCACATTCACTTGGACTGTCTAAAATATTAAGATAGAAACTATATCTTTCGTTACTCGTATCGATATCATAATCAAATGTTTAGTCTTTCTATGCGTGTAGCAAACTTGTTAAATCATTCACACGTAGATAACTTCTTATGCCAGATGTTTATGAGATATTAGGTCGATTAGATTTAAAACAGACGTCTTGAAATATTTTGTCTGAGAAAGATATCAATGCGGAGTGATTCATTCAAAAAATCTATGTCCATGATACTTCGGTATCTTAATTTACATTCTGAAAATAAATAAAGAAAAAAAAAACATCGTACATCGATCTATATAATTTAATTTTCTGAGTGATTTACAGATTGATCGTATCGCGTTAATATCACATTTATTCCTCATAAAATATAACGAGAAAAACCGCGCGTCTAAGCGCGCAACGAATTACGAATTACGTAATGAAAAATGCTTAATAATAAATAGCCAACAAACAAGGATCGAATATCAGCCGAGAAACGATTCACATCTCATCATTAATAATCAGCATTATCTTCGAGCAACAATATCAAACTTCCGCCAACAATCACGCACGAAAATGCTCTTATGAAATCTGCTTATGTAAGCTAGCGAGGAATCAAATCCCTCCTCCACGTCTCGAACAACAACTCGAGCGTATAATGCATTTTACGAAGATCCGTCCTGTTCCTAATCGAATTATCGTATTCGTAGAAAGAGGAATAATAATAAAAATTTTACGAGAAAGGATCACTCGATATTCTCACATCCTATCAATACCTCAAACTTCAAAATCTAATGATTATAATCTAGTTCACCATACTGTATATTTCATGTAATGGAAATCGTTATAAAATCCTCAAACTATCAAGGAATCAAGAAAATCCATGAGAGGAATAATAATAGAAATTTTACGAGAAAGGATCATTCAATATTTTTTCCTATCAATATACCTAAAATTTCAAAATCTAATGATTACAGAAATCGTTATTTATAAAATCCTTAAATTATCAAGGAATCAAGAAAATCCACGAGAGGAATAATAATAGAAATTTTACGAGAAAGGATCACTCAATATTTTTTCCTATCAATATACCTAAAATTTCAAAATCTAATGATTACAGAAATCGTTATTTATAAAATCCTCCAACTATCGCACGAATATGTATTAACACCCTATATATTTTACACTCATTACACAGTTATGATGGAAAAGAAAAATCGTAAGTTATTCATCTATTATTATAAAAAGGAATCGAGAAAATTCACGAGAGAATAATAGAAATTTTACGAGAAAGGATCACTCAATATTTCCCTATCAATACCTCAAACTTCAAAATCTAATAATTATAGAAATCGTTATTTATAAAATCCTCCAACTATCGCACGAATATGTATTAACACCCTATATATTTTACACTCATTACACAATTATGATGGAAAAGAAAAATCGTAAGTTATCCATCTATTATTATAAAAAGGAATCGAGAAAATTCACGAGAGAATAATAGAAATTTTACGAGAAAGGATCACTCAATATTTTCCTCAAATTTCAAAATCTAATGATTACAGAAATCGTTATTTATAAAATCCTCCAACTATCCCACGAGTATGTGTTAATACCCTATATATTCTACACTCATTACACAGTTATGATGGAAAAGAAAAAATCATAAATTATCCATCTATTATTATAAAAAGGAGTCAAGAAAATCGTTCCATGAGAGGAATAATAATAGAAATTTTACGAGAAAGGATCACTCAATATTTTTCTATCAATACCTCAAACTTCAAAATCTAATGATTACAGAAATCGTTATTTATAAAATCCTCCAACTATCGCACGAATATGTATTAACACCCTATATATTTTACACTCATTACACAGTTATGATGGAAAAGAAAAATCGTAAGTTATTCATCTATTATTATAAAAAGGAATCGAGAAAATTCACGAGAGAATAATAGAAATTTTACGAGAAAGGATCACTCAATATTTTCCTCAAATTTCAAAATCTAATGATTACAGAAATCGTTATTTATAAAATCCTCCAACTATCCCACGAGTATGTGTTAACACTCTATATATTTTACACTCATTACACAGTTATGATGGAAAAGAAAAAATCGTAAGTTATTCATCTATTATTATAAAAAGGAGTCGAGAAAATAGATCGTAAGCTAATAGAAATTTTACGAGAAAGGATCACTCAATATTTTCCTCAAATTTCAAAATCTAATGATTACAGAAATCGTTATTTATAAAATCCTCCAACTATCCCACGAGTAGTGTTAATACCCTATATATTTTACACTCATTACACAGTTATGATGGAAAAGAAAAAATCATAAATTATCCATCTATTATTATAAAAAGGAGTCAAGAAAATCGTTCCATGAGAGGAATAATAATAGAAATTTTACGAGAAAGGATCACTCAATATTTTTCTATCAATACCTCAAACTTCAAAATCTAATGATTACAGAAATCGTTATTTATAAAATCCTCCAACTATCGCACGAATATGTATTAACACCCTATATATTTTACACTCATTACACAGTTATGATGGAAAAGAAAAATCGTAAGTTATTCATCTATTATTATAAAAAGGAGTCGAGAAAATAGATCGTAAGCGCTTACAGGGTAACATCAATGCGGACCACCCAAACGTGAACGCCAGATATGGAACCACGCACGGCCACCGGAATTTTTGATACTTGTCCGCATAACAGAACGAGATCGGCTGACGTAATCGCGCAAGATTCTCCTGGCTATTTTTAAGTGGTAAAGTCAGCACGTGGCGCGGATGGCGAAATTCACTGGAGAATTCCCCTCCACGTTTCTTCTCCTTTTTTTTTTTTTCTTTCTCCCTTCCAATCTTTTTCTTCCACCCCCTTTTCCCCCTCTCTTTTTTCCCCTCAATACGCGACGGCATTACGAAGTGATGAAAAAGGTTTTTGCAAATCTCTTCTCGTGTTATTCCACGAAACCTGGTAAATTATGACTAGGCGGGATCGCTTTGACGCTTTTTTTTCCTTTTTCAAAGTTCCTCTTCTTCTTTATGCATCATGGCGGTTCGGTGACTCGTGCATGGTTCTTTTTTTCTTTTCCGATGAAAGTTTCGTTTTTCTTGCGTATAAATGGATGTTTGCGTATATATATATATATATATATATATATATAAATATATATATCGTGAGGGGTTCCGAGGAGATTTTAAGAGTTGAGATTCGTGAATTTATAGTGGATGAGGTATTGTGAACGCAGCTTTAAGTGTATGTTTATTTAGTTGTAAATACTGCGATATATGTATTTCGGGGTTTTAGGTCGGTGATTTATGGCGAGGGAGGAGGAATCGTGAATGAAATTCGAAACGATTACTCGTTGTAAATGTAAACGTGGTAACCGTAAAATATTTTAGAATTAAAATTTACGATGAGCGAGAGAATTGTGAATGCGATTCGATTCGATTCGATTCGAGTATTTATTTAATCGCAAATACGAGATTGGATGTAATATACTGCTATAGGATCAAAAATTTATGATTTGCGATCAATGAAAAATTATGAACGCGATATTTAATTAACGTATTTATCGCAAGTGCAAATGTAATATATACTTTGCAATTTTCGTGTCCACGAATCCACTTTAAATTAAATCTTCAATCAAAAAAAAAATATATCTCTCTCGAAGTGTCGATACGAGTTATAATAAACGTAAAATGATAAATCCAACGTAAAAATGAATATTTATTTCTGAATATGTTTCGTAACGCAGTATCATCGTGTAGCTGGTAAAAAAAATCAAGAATTAAAAAAAAAGAAAAAAAGAAAAAAAGAAAAAAAGAAAATTCATATCCATATGTTTCTATAATCATCTATCCATTCATTCGTACTTTTTTTTCTCCCCAAAACAATAGCAGATCGAACGGTAAAAAATTCTATACGACTCGTTAAATTATGGTTTCATAGCGAAAAAAATATATTCGAGTTGACTTCTTCTTTTTTTTTTTTTTTTTTCCCCTCCAACAATTCATACATGTGAAACGTACGAATGCACAATACACACGAAACACGGAACGTTCTGGACGCGTTTATATTTGGTGTTTTAACGCGTCTCTATAGCGAGTTGAATGAATTATTGATGACGCCGTGGTGGATGTGATTACCGTGTATCGCATACTGGTCGTGTGCGTTATGTCACGTCTTTTTAATGTATGCAGATGACTCGAACGATGTCATCGTGGGGTTTAACCGCGGTCGAGATTCGCTTCGAGCTTGACGCCATCGTTGTTCCGCGAAAAATTATATATCCTGATAAGGGGAAACGAGGAAACGCTTACACGTTCAAACGTTATCTGAATATTTTTTTTTTATCATTTCGTTCCATATTTTTTTTCCCCCCCCTCTTCTTTTCGTTCCCCTTCTGTTTCCTTCTTCTGAAGATTTCTTTTTTTAATTTCAATTCATTTTATTTATTTATTTTTTTTTTCTTCGAAATATTATGTTCCGATTAACTCGATTAATGGAATATACACTCGAGGTTGTAATCGAGGAATTTTGTAATTTTTAGAATAATGAAATATCGATAATAAATAAATATGAGAATTTTTAATCGATCGATTTTGCAGTTTGTGGAAAGATCAAAGATTATCCATCTATAGGGAAAAAAGGAATCTGTAGATATAAAGAATCTATCTCTAAAATTCAATAAACTGAACGGGAACTGTAAAATTTTTACGATATTGCTATCAAAAAATATTGAGACTGATAACATAAACCTGCATGAATCGTTTTCCGCAATATCTTTATATATATTTCTATCTTATACTTTCTATAATATATAAATATCTCTAAAATGAACGATTTATTATTCGTATACGCAATCTTACAATACAATTCTTTCACAATTTATATCGAATTATTTTTTTTAGATTTTTAACTCGACACCATGAATGAATGTTTTAACAATGATTATATATAAATATTACGAGGAAGATGTGATCATTTGGTTGCAAAATTTCTCTCCAAAACAATTTTACTCCGTCAATCGAAATCTATCCTAAAATATATTACGAACGATCCATTATCGACGATAATTTTTACAAATCATTGTAAAGTAATCGTTGATCGGCAACAGAGAAATTCGAATAAGCGACAAACAATATTTATGAATAATTGAAATAATTTCTATTTATAGATCAAATTTTCTATCATCGTGACTCGATTCAATTCCCGATCAAGTTGGCAGTCTCGAGGACAAGGCAACACGCGTGTACGTACGAAATTAGTTACAGAGGCCAGATTAGGTATGGTGGGCGTTTCAATCGGTCACCAGGCATTTCAATGACTATATTAACGAAGGTAAGTAGCCGAGACGCAGGGTTTCCGTTATGGACGTAATATCATATAAGCTCTCGTGCAATTGCGAAATAGATTATAGATCGACTTTGCAAATTTTCCCCCTTCTATAAATATATTTTACTCGTGATCATTGCGAAAAATGGCAAAAAAAAAAAAAAAAAAATAATCTAAAAATAGCTTAAGAAGTACAAAAGAATTTCGAATGGAATTTCATTCGAGGACAAGATATATCTGAACCAGAATTCCTTACCAGCTTATCGACTTATCTGAACGTTGATCTCTGCTACGCGAATTAAAAGTTATAAATAGTAGGAAGAATGGACTGCTATTAGATTAACCGCTATTAGACGAATTACTTCCTCAATCAAGGCACTACATACGTCCTCGTATACAATAGATTTTTACATATATCGTTTTCAATATCCATCTGTGTATCATCTTATCCGAATCCATCGTAGGACAAATAAATTACACAGCTCATCGATTTAATTACAACTTTTCAATTTCGATTAATCCCTAATCGAATTTTCGATAAATAAACGGATGGAATTCTTACTATAATCTACGTATAGATATGAGATATCGAACAATTTCCGTTCCGTTACAAATTCTAATTCGTTCCGTGAAAAGTAAAAAGATCGGATAAAAAAGTAGCATAGATATCGAATTCGCTGAATAAGGAAGACGAGAAATCATTCTCGAAGAGAGGAAGAGCCGATAAATAGAGACGCGTGTGCGCGCAATCAGGCTCCCTCTTCCGGTTTCCCGTGTCTCCGTGGCTGGTACTTTTAGAACACCCGATAAACAATCCCTATAATAGAGACGACGCCGCGCCAGATAGACGAGATAGGCTTTTGATCCCCTAATAGTATGCTGATGGAGTGACGCGCTCTGCTAACTCCGACCGATTGCATCTCGTTCATCGAATCTTTCCCCTCGCGTGTTCCACTGGTTAATGGCACGTGGCACGCGTCAACCGTGGAACGAGATCCCCCCGTGCAACGTATCTCGCGTTTTCGAATTTTTCCATTTCTTTTTTTTTACTCACTTTTCTTTTTTTATTTCAGGAGGGGATGGAGGGAATCGAGCGTTTGAAATCGAGATCACTGGAATTTTTGGATATTTTTTTTTTTTTTTTTTTTTACGACGAATCGGAGGATAACTTTTTTTCACGAGGAGATAGGGAGCAGGGATCTGGTTTTTGTGAGATCGAGATGCGTGGTTTATGGGAAATCATCGAGATAAGAAACGTTTAAGAATTTAAATAAAGTGAGATAAAGTTTGGATTTAATACGAAGCAATAATATACTGGAATGGACTATTACTTTTGTCTCTCTTCTCACAAGTGTCGTAGAAACTATCAAGACTATTATAAACGACGGAAATATTTCTTAAAACAGAGACAGAGAAATCCAACAAATTGTCCAGAAACCTCTCGTGTCGCCTCTCGCCACTAAACTTTCTCTTTCTTTTTTTTTCAGTTTAATATTTAAGAATCCATATGTCACACATCGTTCGACTAAACGTCTGTTCGTTTATACATATTGCCCAACGGCCACTTCGTTTCCTCCTACCTATTGGGGACCGTTCGAAACGTGCTCGAACGTTAAATCTGGCGCGACAACCTCCGCAATCGAGCCCCTCCTCCCCCCTCCTCCCGACTTTCGGCTCGTAAAACAACCGTCGCCCGCAAAATCGCCCGCGTTTATTAGTCGTATTTAACCGAATAATTCTCGAGGAAGGGAAAAGTCTTGGGAGTCGTGTGTGTGTATATGTGTGTGTGTATATGTGTGTGTACGCGTCCAGTTACGCGCGATGACGACACTCGACGACGCTCGCGTCATCCCCGCGTTTAAAATCGGTGAATAAAATGGAGGGCGGCGAGAGAATTCGATAATCAAAATTCGTCCGCTTCCGGGCTTTTAACTCGTTCTCGCGAGTTATTCTCGCGAGATATACGAGCGGAATAAAACTCTTCTCGAGCGTATTATTCGAAGGGACGTGGAAGGTAAAAAAGACGGGGGGGAAGGGAGGGGGAGAGGCTGTTAAAAGTTCCTCGAGAGAGGGGGGAGAGGTAAGGAGATCCGAAAGGTCGTCGCTTTTGATGGTTTCGGGAACGAGTTATATCTTTGGAGGAGGGGAGGGATTTGTTCGGGGACTGGACTGGAATTCTTGGAAGTTCGTTGAATTCTATACTTCGGTATTCCTAATTGAAGTTCGAAGCGACTTTGTGCTTCGATTTCTTCTTCTTCTTCTTGTTCTTCTTCTTCTTGTTCTTCTTCTTCTTCTTCTTCTTCTTGGAAGAGATTCGAACGTTTGGTCGCGTCATTTTGCTCTTCTTGGTTGAGAGAGATGTTTCAAATTCATTATGAAAAATTTGTTTTTTTTCTTAAATTATTTTATTTTTACAAGGATGTGAATTTTTTTAAAAAAGTTTAGAAAAGATTATTGAGGAAGTTTCGAGGAAGTATTTTGTTATTTAGTTTGCAGGGAAGGGGGAGGGATAAAATTAAATTTTCAACTTGTTATGTAAATAATTTGATATTTAAAATTGAGTGTAAGAGGCTTCTTCTTCTTCTTCTTCTTTATAAGTTTTCCTCAAAGAGTCGTTTAGTTCATCTTTTTATACTATTATATAACATGATGACAGAGATATTATCATGTTTCAAAGAAATTTTGTTACACGTGTACATGTTGTGTTGTATCCCATGTAACTGGAAAAACAATTTAATCGCTTCGAATTCGATATGAGAAACTTCCTTCTTTGAAATCAATTACATAAATTTGAATTAATAGCATTAACGCCTAAGTTTCTCGAGTTAATTAGCTTTTAACACGACACTTTAATTGAGTAAATTAAGCTCAAACCATTTTCATTCGTTCCTTTAATTGCCCATGTCTAATTCAATTTCCACTATGTTATTCCACTAATAACGCTAAACACTAAATCAATCCAATCTTTCCTCTCTTCGCATACACGTAATATCTCCACGTAAACATATAATCTCCACTTCGATTATTCAATAATCGATCTTCGTCGTTCGTCGTTTTACTTACTCGAGAAATTTAAAATTCTTGAAATCGACGAAACAGAGGAATAAAAATTAAAAATCAACAGATTAAAAATTTCATCGCTTCAGATGCTTTTTAGGAAGGGGAAAAAAAAAAGAAAAAAATTTATAGAAAATTTTTATCATTTAACGTTCAACACGACGAAGCACTTATTGTTTCATCGAGTTTCTCGTTAAGGGAGCTGTAAAATTCGAAAGTGGCGCAAATGGAAGCTCCGTTGTCGGTGTTAAAACAGCCAACGAGAGCCTCGAATGGTTGCGCGAGGCGCGCGCGAAGAATAAACGTCGCGAATGTGAAGAAGTAATTCGCCTGGCGCGAGTTTTAAAACAGACATTCGCTTTCGCTTGGCGGTAATTGAAGAAACTGAAAGTCTCGGTCGCGAGTAATGAAGGGGGTGCGTGAAAAGAAAATGGGAGAGACACGTTCGTTGGAGAAATGGGTATTCGTGCATGAATACAGAGGCAGTGATAAGCAAAAGAGGATGATTAAAGAGAACGTGTGGCTGTTCTTGGAAGAAGGCACTTCGTGGGGAATTTTTTTCTTTTTTTTTTCCTTGTGCGTTTATTTTCGATAAACGAATCAAAGAAATTTTGAACGATAATTCGAATGATAAAGAGGTTGCATTCGAGATTGAATTCCTATTCTAATGATGTTAAGTTAACTTCTGAAGAATCAAAAATATGATATTTGTACTCGTATCCTCGAGTTGATTAATTTTATAAATAATTCATCGATCGATAAACTCGAAATATCCGATTAATTTCGTGTCGTGCGCATTTATAAAAATAAAATCGTTAACTCGCCAATTAATATCATTCGAATCGGATTATATTAATAATTCGACACAATTATATCCGATGCAATTAATATATTCTTTCGTTGAACAAATATTAGTGAAAATTAGGGAATAAACGAGGATGAAAAAAGTAATGGAATTAACATGATTTTTTTTCCGACAAGATTGTCTTCTCGTTATCTCGTTCGAGCTTTAAAATTTGAAGTAATATTGTCGGGAGAAGTCGACAATCTGTGGGGGATATTACAGTCGTGTCATTTCCAAGAAGGCATTCAGTACTAGGAAAGTAGAGGAGGGGGTCTGTGAAGAATCCACCGGTGCACATGATTTCGAAAAGGGAGATCTTGAAGAACGTTACACACAGCGTGTGAGTGCGCGTAAAGTGGCCTTTAAGAACGACACTCAAAAACCTAATACCGATACACCGGCTATAAACTTAATAGAGATGAATACACGTGTTCGCCTCCTCAAACGCCTCCTCTTCAAGTTCGATGAAATTTTAAACAGCATCCAACCTTTCTTTTTGATTAACTTTTAAATCAATATACAACGAATAATGAATCCTTGAAAAAGTTTCTTAAATATATATTATAGAGGTTAGATGTTAAGATATCCGGATTATAATTTTGAAGAATTCTAAAGTTGTTTCTATCGAAATATCAAATTTCACGTGTTTTTTCTCTCTTATCCTATTTTTTTATGCTACAATTAATCTGCAAAAACGTTCCATGAATATATTCTCATTTTATGTATATTAACATCGTGAATATTTTGATATATTTACTACACTAATCTACTACACTAAGATATCAAGTATAATTTTGAAACATTTATTATGTAGCAGTAACAGCCTCCTAAATTCCGAATACATTCCAATGTTCATTCCAATTACTGTCTCGAATTATATATATCGTGGCTCTCAATCCAGTGTATTGTTCGATCATTGTACACTATAGATTGTCGATAAATGATAGATCGTGTAATACGATGCCATGACAGGCATATCTGTGAACGACAGATCAACCAGAATTACCTTAGACACACCGGTGTACTAATTAATTACCTTAGTCTCGAATCACGAGAGATATGGCACACTCTCTTTCCAAATATATTTATTAATTCTTAATGAAATCCATATTGATCCAACTCTAAATCGATCAATCTTACGCACGTTGATATATATATATATATATACCTCTTGAACTTTAATCAAACTTTCATGAAACTTACGTCCTTCTCCTTTCAAAACTCTCTCCATTCGAAACCGATTCATCGTGCAAAAACCGAATCGATCGAGCGGTCCAATCCTTAATAAAAGTCATCGTTCCCGAAGAGGAGGAGGAACGAAAGCAACGAATCGAATCTTGGAAATTCTATAATGGATAAACTGGGAGAAGAACGCTCGCAATCTCTGTTCTTCGCTCCCGTGTTTCGAGAAATATGCGCGTTTCTCAACGTTAGTCACGTGCGGATCAAAGTGGCGCTCGAAATTTCAGTGTTATCAAAACTTGCGAATGCAAGTAAAACGCAAGAGTCTTATCTTCGAGAAGTAACAGCTCAACAGCACTTCAGAGTGGTATCCAACTCTTTTACCCTCTTGCGTAATCTACGCGCCTCTTCTGGTCCTTCCTCCTCTCCAGGGGAGGGAGAGGGAGAGAAAGAGGGGGGGGAGGGGGGGAGTCTTGCTTTTTCTCTTCCTCGTTCCCCCCTTCTGGCTCGAGTGCACTCCACTACTTGGGTTATCTTTCACCCCACCCCTAAGGATTTACACGTGTTGCACGCGGTTGCACGAGATGTTTGTGTGCTTTTTATCTTGGATCGTTGGAGCGTGATGTCGCTCATATCTCAAGTTGTCATATACGTAGATGGAAACATTAGAATTTTCGTGAATTTTGTTGTTTTTTTTTTCGTTGATACGAATATGGATCGTTTGGAATATTTTGGAATGTATTATAAGAAAAAATATTTTAAAAAAACGTTTCCCTCAGAGTATTTTCTCGAGTCTAATTTTCAGTAGATCGATATTGAGACGAGATTATAAATTAAACATTATATTAGATTAATTAGGTGGATAAAGAAGAATTAATTTACGAAAAATTTGAAAATTATTATTATTAAACGAAGTTCGATAATTAATCTGATCGCGTAAAAAAATTTACACGAAGATTAAACAAAATTTCTAAAGTTATCTTCTATAAAAAAAGAAATATATATATATATATATATCGAACTATTTTCAATCGACGAATTAAACTTCTTACAAACGTTCGAAAGTTTGGAACAAGCTATAAATCGTAAATATAACAACCGATACTTTTCTCTCTTCTCTCTTCCGGAACAATACTTTCTTAACACTTTCTTATTTTCTTATCACGATATCGTCACGTTTCTCAAAAAAGAAAAAAAAAAAAAAAAAAATTTCAACTTCTTATAGATAAAATTCCGAGAGTTTATAATTTATAAACTCGCCTTGCCTTTCCAACCTGGTATCAAGCGGAGAAAGGATCCCGACGTTGCGATAAGTGGCCACGGTCAACTTCTCCTCCCCCTCCTCCTCCACCCTTTTTCTCTCCCCGAAAGGATTTCTCGCATAAATTCGCATGATATTACCGAAGGTGCACGCTTCCACGCGGAATTGCGTTCATTGAATTTTACGTAATTCCTCGCGATGGTGGCCGCCAAGAACGTTCTCGGAATTGAATTTCCGCCGCGATGGAATAATAGCGGTGCGCGTGGCTTTGACCGCCCTTCAATTGCAATGGGAACTGGCGACTCGTATGACGCCCGTAAACGAGTCGCGTCCGTTCCGCTTGAAACAGAGAACGGATCAACAGAGGAGAGAGAGAGAGAGAGAGAGAGAGAGAGAGGAGGGGAGGGAAAAAAGCTGGAAGAGGTAGAGGAGTGGAATGAAGCGACGAAATGCAAATGAAAATGTGCGGCTGGAAAATCATCGGGGGAGGGGATGGAGATGGAAAATGACGATTAGGTGAATTTATTTGCAATTCATTTGGAAATTGATATGTAAGAAAAGAATAGGAGGTTTCTTCTAGGATATTTTTGTACTGTCTGGTTTCAATTGGTGATTGGCTTAATTGGCGTGAATCGATCGGGATGACTCGAAATTATATATAGATATATAATTTAATTTTTTTCTATTGGACTCGAAGGACTTTATGATTTCTCAAGCTGTTTCGTTTGATGATATCGGGTTGGTTTTCGGGAATTTTGATAAGCTTGTTAAGCTTTGAGCTTGAATTGGATCGAATTTGGATGTAATAAAATGGTAGAGATTTTAGTGGAAGTTGTAACGTTTATTGAATATCTTTGAAATCTATCCAGGTTTTCTTTCTGAACGGAAGATCATCGCTTGAAAGGGAATATCTTTATAAATTTCCCCGTCGATTTTAGAATTTTATTCGAGTGGGATTAAAAAACTTCTCGATCGCAATGGAGAATTATTTTAATTAAAAAAGTTGAAAAAAAAAAACGAAATTAATTTCCTATCGATATTTCGTTTCGCATCTCTCCTTTGTTGTTTATTCGCCATTACGATTGATTTTAGGAAATAACGTATGAGTAAAAAATTGAATTTTTGAGATCTTATTTCTCACGAAATATTGAAACGTTTTCTTCCCAGCAGAAGAAGAAATATCGCTTTTAATATTCTCTTTTATATTCCTTATCATACTTCTTTACGGACCAACGTCAACTACACGTTTCCTTTCTCAGCTTTATTTCAATAAACCATGAATATTCACGAACACAGTGTTTAACGTGTATCCATCTCGAAGAAAATCCAATTATCACGATCAATAATTGAACTTAACGACAATATTTTTCGAATCTCGATCTCCTTCGTTTCGCGAGTCGAGCGATCTATGATAAAATCCATAAAAAATCCAATAAAGTTGTCATTTAAAATCCATCCAAAAGAAGAAGACGTTCGACAAAAACAAATCTTAGAAGCTCGAAGAGGATTCAAATCCTTATCTCGTCATTATATTTGTATACTTTGTTCCATTTCTGTATCGAGAAAATAAGCCGCCAACCCAAGATCCAGCGATATTTCGTCCCCTTTGGATGTTATTTTTCGCTGGCGTATGTTAAATAGGGAAACACCCGTGTCTCGTTTCTCACGCCACTCCCCCACAGTTTTTCGTAGCTTAAAAAGCTTCCGGGAGACCTCTTCCTTCCCCTCTGTTTCTCAGAGAATGCCGTTCTTCCGGGAACATCCTTTGAAATCCTCTTCTCGAAAGGTCACCGTGGATTTTTATCGCGCAAGAGAGAGAGAGAGAGAGAGAGAGAGAGAGTCGTGCGATCCTGTTACATATCGGCTATTTTTTTCTTCCTTTTTCCTTTTTTTTTTTTTTATACTTAACACAGCTCGCTCTTATCTCGAATAAAATTCGAAAGAATAAGATTTCTGCAGCTATGGATCGCGTTGAAAACTTGGAGAGCCCCGTTCGAGAGTTTAAGCTAAGCTTCGCAAGTTTGTCTTCCAAAGGGATTATCTGATCGTTGAGATAATTTTAACTTTGACCATGGCAACGCAATGTTGTAATTGTATTTTGATACTGTTTACGTATATAAATATACGTTTTTAATATTATATAAATAGATACGATTTAGATGGAATAATTCTATGGTTAAGGTTCTTACACTTTCTTTATTTCGAAAGTAGAAAAATGGAATAGAGAAATTGTTGTAAATTTTTATCTTTACGTGCGATATTCGCCTTTTAAAAATGCGATTCAAAATTCTTCGCTCGTTATTATTGCCCGACAATTCGTGTATTACATTCGTTTAATCAACTTTTCAATTTTTATCCTTCTCCTCCTTTTTTTCTTGTAATGGAAAATATCAAAAATCGATCCATTTACAATTAATCATTTAATAAAAATACAGTCTCAATATACTCAATACAGATGCAAATTTTCAAAAAAGAAAAAGAAAGAAAGAAAGAGAAGTAATATTGCATAAATCGTGTCACATATGGGTGAAGAAAATACAATTTCGAAGGGGGTTTCGAGCGACCCCGGCTCGAATAAATATTCGAAAAATAAAATTATCGTTTCCACCTGGCAGCCGACATCGAATATCAGAGAGAAAATCCGGAGTTAAAAAAGGAATATTAATTTCAGGTTTTCGTTGATGCAGATCTCCGCGGCGAGAAAAATAAGGGCGACCACGAGGATGGATCGTGGGCCTTGTTAAGCGAGAGGATTTATAGAAGGCCACCCCGTAGGCCTTGATGAAACGTTTTGACAATAATCGTCACGCGGCATCTTATGGCGATAATATCAATCGTCCCTCGCTGTTCTTACCTGCTCTTCCCCTCCCTCCCCTCTCTCTCTCTCTCTCTCTTTCTCGGATGAGCGAACGTTCCTGATTAAAAGCGACGATACCGTAACTGTTTATCCCACGCGAGGATACTCGCAATAGCGAATGTAAACAGCGAAATTTGCTTGACATCTTTACGCATCCATGAGAATTTGAGCAAGTTTGAAGGAAATTTTTCTTGACGTAACAGCAGATTTTAATTATATCGTTGGATTTTTCCAGGTATCGAATTTTTGGATAGCTCTTTAGATAGTTCTAGTTCGAATTTTTATAGCGAGAAAGTGTACAATGTAAGGTGATATAATTGAAGGAAAAAGTAATCATAGGTACAATAAAAAGTTTTCAAAAATACACAAACTATATTAATCTAATTATTATAATCGAAAAACTTTCGATAAGTATTAATTGTTTTCCAAATATTCTGATGCTCGATGTGATACAGAATCGAATATCTTTATTGAGATATTTCAATAAGATAAAATATGATTAATTATCACTTGAAAAATTAATCAAACAGCCATCCATTATTATTTATTACTATCGACTCCTCAAACAAAAATCTCCAAATCGAGATGCAATATATATATATGAATAACACTTTATTCTTTCATCTCTTTAATCTCCACGAGTTTTTAATCTCGATTCATTTTCAATTCATTTCAATCGATTGTTTTCAGAGTGTCGTCATTGTTGCTTCTCCACTGTCGTCCATCCTCGAGTCGCGGAAACAAACGCGAGTTTCCCGGACATCCACGATGGAAGCCCTGGGAGGGAAGAGGGACGATGGCATCTCTAGACAGCGTTCCTGAGGATTATCTCCTCGGCCAAGGGTACTCTCTCACGCGTCACGGTTTCCATTCACCCTGATCTTCGCCTGATTGCGGGACCTCGGAAAAATTAGCCGGATCGGTTGGAAACGGTGGCTCTCATCCTCTTACCGAGAGGATTTGTTCCACTTATTTCTTAAATCCGGATCGTAACGATATACCGGATATTTATAAATCTCGGATCGGGCAATCTGGTCGCTTGTTTCAAGGAATTTTTTTTTTTTTAGAGAGGAGGAGGGGGGAATTATTCTCGAAAGAATTTTTGAAAGGGACTGATCTTGGCGTAATATCGTTGCCATTAAATGGAACGAATTTAAGAAGAAAAAAAAGAATGTTTGGGATTTGCAATATAGAATATCATCGTGTCAACGATAAGAATTTTCTCGGAATATCGTCACTTTATCGTCATTTTTAAAAAAATAATACGCCTTCCCCCCATTTGTATTGTCTTTAAAAGAATTTCTTTCTAAAAAATGGATGAGGAGGAATTAGTGAAAGCAATTTTTATAGTGATATTATTTCACAAAATTTTTATCAACAAAAAAAGTAGTTATTAGAAAATTTCGCAAGAACGAATTGAATTTCTATTCCACCAAGAATTAAATAAGCGCACAAGTATTTTTAATTCTTTAACAGACATCTAAATAGCCACGAATTCCATCCGAGAGAAGAGTTCACTTGTTAAAAGGAGGATTCGCCGGCCGAATAAATCTTATGATTAGAATTTCATCGCGTAATCTGTACAGGAATTCCATTTCCACGCCGATTCCCGCTTATGATTCATTATCTTGACCTTCACTGGGACCAAATTAGATTGTTTCTAAACGACACCGTATATATCCTCTTACAGGATTTCTGTCTCTCCTCCTCCTCTCTCTCTCTCTCTCTCTCTCTTCCCCTCTTTTTCCTCTTCGATTCCCAAAGACTTAAGCCGCAAAGTATGCACGAAGATTATATTGCATATTCGCAACGAGGGTCAACACGACGTTACAGCATTTCCTGATTACAGTCTTCGTCGAATTTATTATGCAATCGAATGATGCAATTTGTTTGAAAAATAAAAAGGTGTTGAATACATCATTCGCACCTTGCTTGATCGATTGGATTAATTGGGTGATTTATGAGAGTTATAAGAAATGTCGGAATTTTAATGTTTTAACCATTTCATGGTTTTTAGAAAATTCTCTAGATATTTTAATAATTTATTTAAAATATGTAAGTGGAACGCCTTTCCTCCATCATCATATATGTGTGTTCATATATGTATGTGTTTGTGTGTGTATTATCGATTTTGTGACATATTTTAATATTTCATTCATCACTTTATTCAGAGGTAGAACGTATTTTAGAAGTAGTAGAAGTAATATGATACGTCTGTTTTAAAGAGAGAATAAATTGGTTCGTGTAATAATTTAAATAACCAAAGTTATTAAAAAGAATAAAGTATCGATAAATATCTTTCGATTAAATTTTATATATACTTTATAATCAATCGTTTAATTGAAATCTTAAATAAAATAACCAGCCGTGATCTTTCTAGTTAAAATAAAAACTAGAAATTAATTAAAAACGTTACAAATAACAACAACAAGTAACAATAACAAATAATAACTTCTACGAAAATAAAATATCCCCTTTAACAAATAATTGCACGTTTTAATTGGTATACCAATTAATTAAAAACCGATCATAATGAAACGATACAACTTTTACGTATATTTATAAAATATCTGCATCCCCTCTTTACGATCCCCTCGCTCCAGGGGAAACAATTTAACTTCGTTAATCCATGTACATCTCGATGAAGATTACCAGAGATTGGCAAAGCGAAGCAAACAACTCGATTCCGTTACTAAACTTCTCTATAAAAGAGGCTGTCAAAGAGCGTTCGCTCCTCTCCCTCTTCGTATCTTCGATCCCCAACAATCCTTTGTATCGAATGTTTATCGCGAACGGAACGAAATTTATGAAGAACATTGTTTCTCCTCTACATCGATCCCCCATAATCTTACGCGTCACTTGAACAACCAACACACGGCAAACATTCGATTCCTCTTTGATGACGAACAAAGCAGAGATTAGAAGAGAATGGACATTGATTTTTGTTAAAAACTTTTTCTAAAAAGTTTATCGCTTGGAAATATTCCATCTCTTCTTCTAGCTCAAAATATTTCATCCTATATATACTCGTTTATCATTTGATACCAAGCTTCACTGTTTCCAAGTAAACTTAAGAAAATGGCACGAGAAGACGTATATAAATTCCTTATACACATTGTAATACTGAACGCAGCACAGAGATAGTAAATTCATATCGTGCACGATTACTGCCAAATTTTTCTATTCCTCCTCCAAGACTTTGTACAATATCGAATCTCATTTATCTCTTCAAAATCAATCCTCTTTGCATAAAAAAAAAAAAGAACCTCGGTAACAGGCTCGTTAAAGGGGAAAACGAAAACAGGGAAACAAGGATAGAATTACTTTCTTTCTTTCAAAGTCGCGCCAGTGTGAAACGGTGCGCGTCAAAGGCACAAAGAAAGGATTCGAGGCGTGCGTGCGTACACACGTACACGTCTGAAGAAGTGGTCCAGAGGATCCTTGGTTAGAAAAAAAAGAAAAAAAAAAAAAGAAAGAAAAGAAAAGGAGGCGAAGACAAAAAGAGGAAAGAAAGTGGAACACAATGGAAAGAGTGGACCTCTTTAAAAAAAGCGGGCGAAGAGGGGTGGGAGGAAGGGAGGAGGAAGGCTCGCGCGAGAGGAGGAGGGGGAGGCGCGGCATCGGGAGGGGACGGAAAAATGAAGCAACAAAGAGCGAAACGCCGGCAGCGGTGAATATTGCATTCGCAGGCTGCGTCGTCCTCGTTGTGCATGAATGCTGCATCCCCGTGAAGCTGCAGTCTTATTTGTGCACGCGCACAATATGCGTTTCCAGGATGCCTATGCATTTTTTATGGAGGGATGGATCGAAGCGAAGGAGGAGCAGGAATTTCGTCGATACTTGTTCCCTGCGGAATCGTCGTTCGTAGATTTAGTCAGTGGGGATTGTGGGGTGGAATGGAAATTCTTTCTTTTTTTTTTTTTTGGTTTTGATGAATTGAAAACGCGTTGAAGATGGGACGAAGGACGCGTTGAACGAGGATTTGCGGATAGGATTATTCGGTTTTAAGATAAGCGAGAAACGGTGGTTTTATTTGCGAGGATATAGCATTGAAATTGGAACGTGACTGGAATGTGAGTGGAATGTAGTGGTATTTGAATTACGAATGAGAATCGACGGTAAAGAGAAGTAGAAAGAAACGTTGGATGATCGTGTAAAAAAAGAAGTATATAAGCGCATAATTAGAGAATTCAAGCTTCTCTTTTTCAAAAAATGATTTATATCCAAGTTCTTTCTCTTGAAAATACAATTTCATCCTCCTTCGACGAATCGAAAAAGTAATTTCAACGAAGCGAAAGTGAAAGATGCAACACAAACATTTCCCTCCCCCCTCCTTCTCACTGATCGCAGAGATTGACAGAGATATATTCGAGAAATTTTCCGAGAAAGAGAAGTCTCGCGGAATTTTTGCCACGACAAGTTTTCGTCGCGAGGAGGATAAAGAGAAAGTGTCGGAAATTGAATGAAACGAGGCTCGAAGCGTAACCTTCATCGACAGACTCTCCTCAGACGCGATTAGTTCAATCGGGCGTTCCCTTTCGTAGTCCCTTATCGATTTTCTCTTTCAGAGATTCGAGTGGCAAAAACGACGGAGGAAAGGTCAATCGTCCGTGATCTTCTTCAGAGAGAAAGAGAAAGAAAGAAAGAAAGAAAGAAAGAAAGAAAGAAAAACATAGCGCGCTTTTGCACGCCGACAGAGAAACGACACTTCGCGTGGAGGAACGAATTAAACGAAGGAGGAGTAAGACGATGAACGAACGAAGAAGGAGGGGGAGGAGAAAAAAAAAAGAAGAAGAAGAAGAAGAAGAAGAAAAGGAAGAAAAAGGCGCGTGGTAGGTCCGTGGAGGATCTCTCGGTAATTAATTGCGCCGTCGGTATCAAGATAATAGTTACTAATTAACTCGACCGAGGCCATCGTTAATTCGATCGATTCCAAAGCTTCCCTTGGCTCCCGCGTCCTCGACCGTGGAAAACCGTGGTCGAGGAAACGAAGAAGGGGGGCTTTTTGCTCGATAACCGCGAGGATTATGCAGCTGTTGCAACGGGTAGCAATTTTTCTCGCAGGCGTTGCCAGATGTCGATGCACCTACCTACCGAGAGAAATGAATAACTCAGCATCGCGGAGTAACAGAGTTTCTCAAACGGCAGAAGAGTCCCTATTTCCTGTCCCTCCTGTCGAGCGTCATCCAATCCTTTCACGCCTGCTACTTGTTTCGATCCAATTCCAACGCGCGCATTTTAAGCAAATTTAAACAATATCGTAATATATCCCTCTTTCTCACGAATTAAAACGCATATACGAGGGAAGAAAATTTCTCGAGTTAAAAAAGTATATATATATATATATATAATACCTAGTAACCCGATATAGAAATTAATTAATTAATTAATCATCTGCTGCCACGAAAACTAAATAATTATCGTGGCCAATTAATCCACTAGATATAATAATATTCTGAAGGAGTTCGAGGCGATAAAGTTCGCACTCACGCGAATTATTCATCCTTGTTTCCTCGAACCTCTCTCTCTCTCTCTCCCTCTCTCTCCCTCCCCTCGAGAGAGAAGGCGTTGAAAATGCCGGCATCACCGGCTCGTCCTTTAAAAGTCGACGATAACGAAGAGGGCGCGTTTGTTCCCCTACCGCCTCCTCCCCCTTTTCAGAAGAGACTCCTTTGGAAAGGGGAACGGGGGACTTACCTGAAACAGATAAAAAAGATATACGTTAGAGGTTTTTTTTAATTGGGACCACGTCATTTATTGCGAGGAGAGGGAGGAGGATTCCAGAGGTCGGCGGTGGATTCTTTTGTGGCGCGTTAAAAGGGAGAGATTTTTCTGAAGGCCTCGTCGCGATAAATGACGGATGCCCCGATCCGGCACAATGCCGCCACCGCACGACACGACGGAAGTGGACACTCTCTTTCCCTTCCTACTTCCGGCCGCCTCGCCCCCGACGGATGAAACGGTTTTCCTCCGACCGAGGAAAGAGGAATTTTTCTCCCCGGAAATTGGGGATATTTAACCTCCTCCTTCTGGGAGGAGAAGAATAGTTTTGCTCCAAGAATAATATATATATATATAGGGTGTCTGATATCGATATCTCGGTTTATATTATTATTCGTAGCAAAAGTGGTTTTTGTGGTGTTATTTCTTACTTCTTCAAATTAAAGTAAATATAATAACTTGATTATTATACAGCGATTAATTTACGAGTTATACATCATAATGAATAGCTTGTACATGGAAATTTATCTCTTAAAAATAAACAAGAATATTAATAGATCAAGAATATTTAAGGATCAATTTAATTGAATATCGACGAACTAATAAGAGAAATTTATTCTCTCCACACATATACGCGTGTAGGTGTACTAGTAAAACAAGTAAAATACCGGAGAAAGGAGCAAGTTGCGCGTAAATAAAACAGGATCCCCCCCCCTCTAATCCTCCTCTCGATCGGTCGCATTGATTTAATGGTCGAACGCTTCCAACGATCCTGAAGCAATATTTTTTCGCGTCCACGATTCGCGACGGTCGTGTCTTCGTGATACGGTTTTAAGGGACGACACTCGGCTAAAGAAAATATTGGCCACGCTTCCATGAATTGAAAAAGAAAAAAAAAAAAAGAGAGGAGGGGAAACAACAAAGTGTGGCGAAAGAATCAAACAGCAAAAGAATGGAAGGGAGGAACGATCTTTCTTTTCTTTTCTTTTTTTTTCCAAGAAAATTTTAATTAACCCTAAACTTAAAAGGAAGAAGCGAAAAAGAAGATGGCGTGTTTCGATCGTGTTCGCCGAAATTGGCGTGTAACAGCACGGGGGAAAGGGTGAGATAAATCTCGGTTACACGGACAGGTGGTGGAAAAAAATCGAGCTACCGTCGTCGATCCCAAGTAAAACGGTGCGCACGTGCCTCACGTTTTCGTGAATGTTTTCGAAAGCGATCGCGGGGTGGTCGGTTCTATCGATCCTTGTGATCTATGTCTCGTCGTCTCGATGAAATTGCGTAATGCAGATTAATGAAAAAAAGAAAGACGCGAGAAGAAAGATCGTGAAAGATCGTTTGTCTCGATTTCGAGGAAAAGAGGTTGAAATTTAATCGAAATCTGTATATATTTTGTGAATTATACACAGAGAATATGAAATCTCACGTATTGAATTAAAGTAATTTATTTATACGGGAAATTTTTTAATTCGATTTAATATATTTCACTTGTACGAATAGAGAATATAAATTATTTTGTAAAAGTGGGAAGATAGAATTAGGAAATTTATTTTTCATTTCCCCTCGATTCGAGTAGAAATATCCGATTTTTCCCAAACAAGAGATAGAAGTTTTCAATTAAGATGAAACTTCAACAGACTTTGAGTAAATATTATTCCGATTCAGGCGCCTGTATATTTTTTATCGAGTATCGCCATCCGTGAATGCGATTCGAAGAAAAAGAGAGAGAAACGGAAATTCGTAGGACAGAGAAGTGGTCGAAAACCATTGTATCTTAAATTCGTTCGATGAAAACGTGAATAAAGAATAAAAAAGTAGAGAGGAAAAAATGTCGTCGTGAATGATGCAACGGTAATGATAAAATTCGTTTTCACTCTCCACCACGGTGACACCGTTAAATCGAATGGAACAAGACCGTCGGTCACGAGTCTCGTTTACTGCTATCCCTCCCCGTGTCACGTTCCCGCGATGTAAAATTTCCAAAGGGATAAGGAAACAAATTTCATCGTGATCCTGCTTTTACCCCAACCTACCACAACCTACCTACCTTCCTCCCTATTTCCGAGAAATAAATATACATCATATTTTTGCTTAAATATCGAACCACGTCTCGCTGCTTCCATTGAAAACGTTTAACGAAATATTATTAAAAAATATTATTAAAAACTTAAAAATCTCCTACAAAAATCTCAAAATTAATAAAATACACCCTTAATTTGAACACCTTCCAAAATGCAATACGTTCCAAAACAAAAAATCTACTTGCCTTCCTCCCTTCTGAGAAATAAATATACATTTTTGCTTAGATATCGAACCATCTCGCTGCTTCCATTGAAAACGTTTAACGAAATATTATTAAAAACTTAAAAATCTCCTATAAAAATCCCAAAATTAATAAAATACACCCTTAACTTGAACACCTCCCAAAATGCAATAGGTTCCAAAACAAAAAACCTACTTGCCTTCCTCCCTTCTGAAAAATAAATATACATCACATTTTTGCTTAGATATCGAACCACGTCTCGCTGCTTCCATTGAAAACGTTTAACGAAATATTATTAAAAACTTAAAAATCTCCTACAAAAATCCTAAAATTAATAAAATACACCCTTAACTTGAACACCTCCCAAAATACAATACGTTCAAAAAAAAAAGAAACCAACCTAAAATCTTCGAAAACCAATAAAACCTCTTCCTTTTTCGTCTACATAATTTACAACGATTCCAAAAAAATTTCTTCGAATCAACCCTTCCGTACCTCGATCGCGTCCCTCCATCGCGTCCCTCCTTTCGCGTGCATATCTCGCGAAAATCGAAACTCGTCCCTCGGCCCCGTTGCATCGATCACGACGGATAAAATGGCGCGTTGATCGTTGCCGCCTCGTTTGCCAAAGGGCAAAGCAAATGCCTCGCCGCGATTGCGTAACACACGATCGGGGGCACGGCATCGTCGCGCCGCGCTGTCTGCACCGACTGCAGACTGCAAGGCGGCACCGCGATGCACTTGTTGCAACAATGTGCCCCGGCTTATCCACCGCCGGCTAAGTGCATCCAGTGATTCATACGACGGCCGCCTGTGCAAAACCAGCCGTGTGCACGCGCGCGTATGTGTTTGTGTGTGTGTGTGTGTGTGTGTGTGTAAAAGCACACGCGCGAATCAGCATCTGGTCTGGAGAGGCAGAGGCGGAGGCGGAGGCAGAGGCAGAGGCGGATCGTGAGAATATTTCCTCGAGCGAGTGGTTACACAGCGGATAAGAAATCTTGGGGCGAAATGTGGAGAGATAGGGACAAGCCTGTGGGAAGTAAGGATGTGGAGGAAGATTAATGGAATTGTTCACGGTTCGCGTGATTATTTTGACAATCGTTTCTGGATGTTTCCTCTTTGGTAATTGGGAAGATGGGATTAGGGAAGGGGATAGGCGTGTTTAGGAAAAGGTTTAGAAATAGATCCTTAGGTGCATGCTTGTATTTTAAATCGAGAGAGAAGAAAGATTATTTATTTTATTCTTCTCATAACTCGTAACGATTATCGAATATCTATACGAAAAATAGATTTTTGAAAAATAATTCGAAATTATTTTACCAAAGCGAGGATTCTTCGATCGCCCTCCTCAAAAAAAAAAAAAAAAAAAAACACTTTACAAATCGCTTCGTAATTGGAATTATTGTAATCGAGCTATATATAGTGGTCTCGAGTGGAAATATTCTTTTCCAAATTACAATATCCCTTCGAGGGAGGATCGAGTAGTTTCTCGTTGTGAAGTCGAATTCCGTCACGAATCGTCTTTCTTGCTTGGCCCATTCCTCTCCCCCACGCGAAATTCGAACACGCGCAAACAATCGCGACAACGTAGCGTAGATTGCCAGGTGCTACACGATCCACTTGCCGAGGATGGTTGCATCAGCGAGCGCGGCGATTACGCGCACGCTCTGAGGTGTTTATAGGAGCGGTGAACTCCTCGAGAAATCCCGTAACCCTTTCTCCTTCCCCCGTCACACGACCGGTATTTACGTCTCCGTTCTTGCTCCCTGTCAGAGACACGCGCGCCTATAATACCGATCCGCTTCTGCATCGTGATCCCAAACGTTCAACGATAGTGCTATTTCTTGTTCCTCCCCACAACTTTTCCCCAGACGATCGTCTTTTTCCTCGGCCTCGCCACCCCCTTCTTCTTTTCCTACCCCTCATTTTCGTCAAACCAACAAATACGAAGAAAATTTCCTTCCAATTTTCCACGGAAATCGCGTTTCATTTGTGCCACCGATTAGACAAGATTGTCAATAGAATTTAATCGTGAATATTAATTTCAAGATCGAAATGATTTAAGCATATCAAAACAACAACGTTAACATTAACGGTATGGCGTAACAGGATGAACAAGATAAAATAGTGGACATTGGTATTAATGTTTTATGAAATATTGAATTTACAATTTTACAATTCAAAATTTTAAATGTCGATAATCTAACCACGAATGATGCAGATACACGTGTTTCGAGATGATAATTTAAAGTTGAAAGTTTAGATGGAAATAGATTCAACGATTCAATTTAAAATCTACAATTTTACGACACAGTGTCGTTGAAAATTTTGAAATTGGATGTGATCGTTCCTTATTAGAGGATAATACGATATCTATCTAATATATTTCTATATATTTAACATATTTCAATGATAGGCAATGACAGAGATTGGCGATATTATGGTGATATTAGATAGAAGTTTGAAAATGATATCGATCGATCGGACGAAATTTTCGAAAATTTTATCCAAATTTTGTTTTCAATTTTTCGCGCAATTTTCTTTTTCTTTTACTCGATTCATTCACGGAGGCGATCACGCGAACGGAAAAGAACTTTCATCGTCAACTCGGGAGAAACTCGGTCCATCGATTTCACATCTCGTTCTTTCGTTCGACCATTTTCGATCCTTCTATCTACACTGTGTCACTGCCTCCATTCTTCCCTCCAATTGGCCTTTTTTTTTTCTCCCGCCTTTACTTGCATCTCGCCCTTATTCCCCTCCGTTTCAACTGCTGCATCCTCGCCAACTTCTTACCAAAGCCCCAACGTCCAAGCGTAGACGCTCTATTCAAGGAACTCCTGTCGCAGCAAAACCTCAACCAACTGAATCTAGGTTTATGGGTACAACGCTGCCACCGGATACTCCCCAAAGAGAATATATCGATCGATGAAAGGGGGGAGGGGGAGGAAAAAGCCGCGTTTTCCGCCTCCGTGATCAACCGGTTATAAATATTCTCTCTCTTTCTCTCTCTTTCTCTCTGTTATCGGCAATTCGACCTCGGTTTCGGATCGGCCATTATCTCTCACTTGGAACGATATATCTCGATATATCCTGGGAATGAGGAATTTCTTTCGCGGAATCTATCATTTAACCCTTTAACTGCGGGTAGCGCAGTCACTAAATAAAAAGAAAAAAGGAGAATAGAATATGGCTGTTCATCATCATCATTCGTAATATTTATTGGTTTTCGAGACAATAAGTTGTTCATCAAAATATTTAGAAAAGTATTCGTATTCTTCAGACTCTATGTTTACGTGAAAATTAACATGTTGTTTATACTCGTGTCTGGCTATAATTATAGTAATATGTGGTTTAGAAATCATATATAGTTAAAGGGTTAAAGTGAATTCTATCGAGTCGAAATCGGCAATGATAGATCGTTTGCTGAATTTTAAATTATTCGAGAGAGAAGAATCATAATATATAGTTAGAAAACAATTTCTCTTCCCCGTTTTAATATATAGATATATGGGAAAGCATATATAAATTTTGAAAAAAGTCACAGAAATGGATTCAAATTGGGCTCAAATTTTGAAAATTGATCGTTCTCAACTTGCAATCGACAAATATATTACGTATCTTGCTGATGAAATCGTAAATGCTTACCGAAACGAAGGTAAATTCGTTCGATGCGTGTTCATCAAAGTATTTCGGATGGCGCAATATCGATGCGGTGATAATTAATTCGCTACATCTCGGTTAAATTAATTATTCGAACAAAGTTTGAGCGTTGAGTTAAAATATCTCGATTTGGCCTCATTGATTGAAACCCTACTCGCGAATTCGAAATTCGTTTATTGTACGAAATATACGTACCAATTTATAATACACGCGTGTCAAAATAAAAGAGATTCTTCTTCTTCCATTACTCCATCTCATTATCGAATTTCAACTGTATCACATCGCCCATACATTTCTTCTCGATCTCTAACGACTCGAACAATTTTCCAAATTTCCAAGTCCATTCCATTTCCATGTATCTTCCCCAATTTTTATTCCTCCGCCCTGGCACGCGTCCTCCTTTATCCCGAGCGAATCTTCTCGTTGCACGCTCAGCATCTCGCGGATATCCTGTGTGCCGGTGGAAGAAGTAGCTGGGAATTCCAAAGATATTTTTCGAGAGATCGAACGAAAACGAGAGAAAAAGTTGTCTCTCTACGATGATTTTCGCTTTAACCGTTTCTAGGGAATTTTTTAGTTCTTTTTTTTTTTCAACTAAGAATAAAATAATTGGGTCAGAAGAGAGGTATATATTTTCTATTGGTAATCTTGGACCGATATAAATTATAAGTATTAAGGGAGATAGCGGAGAGGTTTAATTAATGGCGGTTTCTTCTATGTTAATTTAAATACGAGTAAAATGATTGGAACTGTTTGGAAATGTGTTTCGATGAAACTTTCACCGGCAGTTTCATATTGCGAAAGAGTTATGTATTTACTTAACCGGGAATATTTGCTTAATTCATAGGCGTATTTATATTTCGCTTCGTTTGTGTTCTTGGATTTCGAGCGGATGGATTATTCCGTGAAACGAATAATTGTTTCAGTTTTCACTTTGCATTTTCGAACTATATTCCCGGGGAATAATTTTATCATATTTCTACTTTTATTATTCCATTGTGAACAACCTCGTGATATATATATATATTTTATCCGTCTATTATTTCAAAGTCACCACAAAACGTTTCATTTTCATTATCCATTTCTTTCGAGTCCCATCGAATCGTAAAACAATTCCTCTTCCAAAAATATCAGACACAGAAATCTTTTCAAAGTTCCCTTCTCCTTTCCACTTCACACGTTTCCTCTTCCAAAATAACGAATACGAGGATATATAAAATCTTTTCACCCTAAAAATAGAAAATTCTCGATCGAGAATACCTCTTCCTACTAAAGATGTAATCTCATTCCATCATCCTCGTTCGAAATCTATTCGAAAATCGCGCGTCTCGCGATTCTTCTTCTCTTCGAAAAAAGACAATGAACGGTCGAAAGGGTGGAGGAGTCATAAGTCAAAACCACGAAAGCAGCTGGTCCCCGAAATTTCTCCCCAACTTCCAAATCGTAGAAATGGGGAGGGTCAACGACCACTGGTTGGCCAGTTTCAAAACTTTCCAACGGGGAGGCACGTTTCGACACGTTCGAAAAGTTCGCTTTCGATTCGATTTTCGTTTCCTGCTTGACGATTCCCCCGTTTAATTGATCGTAATTACGGCATACCGAGATAAATAGTTGGCGTTCACCTGGGGGGAAAGGGGAGGGATTAGAAACGTGGAACGTGGCCGGAGGTCGGAGTCGATATCGATTCGTGGCAATCGGAAAACATAATTCCCCGACTAATGAGCCGACTTCAGCTCCATGTTCCATTGGGAGGAGGAGAAGAGGGACGACGATTACGGTTGGATAACCGTTGGAGGAGAGGTGCACGCGTCCAGAGAGGTTCCACCGGTGGCGTCGATGAAATGATATAAAAAAAAAAAAAAAAGAAAAAAAGGAAAAAAGAAAAGAATCTAACGCGGCCAGATGTTCGTGCGTGATCGAAGGATGTTGAGAGACGATCGTCATTTCGATCAATTATTTGCAGAAGTCGAGTTGGCATTTTGCCGTTTGCTCACGAAACCGATACACGACTCGCGATTCGTTCCCCTTCTACGAGTGGAATTGCAATGCCTTTAAAGGAGAGGGGAGGGGGCACGGATAAACGATTTCGATCTTAATACTCGATCTTGTTATTTGCACCGTGAAATTGAATACGAAGGTTGTCTTCGCGGTTGTTACTTTTATGGCGGGTAAGGTAACTCGAATCCTCCTAAAATGGTTAGCTAGTTTTCTAGCCTCGATGATGAGAATGGATCATTTTTTTTTTTTTTTTCTTTTCGATGGTAGCGCAAAGTATAATAATTTATTTATCTTATTTACGGGAATATATTTATAAATATTATCATAGAGAGAGGAAAATATCGATCTTGCTCTTGAAAGAATTTTTTTTACGCTTCCGTTCTCGTTCTTATTTTCGATTCGTGAAATGTTTCGTTTAAAGGTATTTTAATATCAAAAAGAAGAAGATCACGGTATTTCAATCTTTAGATCACGACTGTATCATCGTTGTAGATAAATAATATCATTAAGATGTCAATAGAGATAATATGATATTTGTATATAAAATATCCAAAATCGATCGATTTCGAAATCGATTCGCCGATGTTAATCGTTAAACGTTCATACGGCTACAAACTTTCCACGTGATCCAATTTTTTTTCAATTACTACTCCCGAGTTATGAATCATCTCGATTGTCGATCACGCGATCCCATCCTATCAGCGGGTACAGCTCGGGAATAAATATCCAAGAGGTCAAAGTTTTTTTGTTTTTTTTTTTTTTTTTTTCGATCATGTCTACGCGCCTTTAAATCAAATAACATCGTACCACGGCGCTAAATCATCGTCGATCCGCGCAAACTGAGCCACGTTGTCATCCGGTTTAATCCGATCCCGGGGACACCGCGATTTATATTTTAATCAGCGAACTTCGACCCCGCCCACCAACGCGCTACGATTAAATCTCCCGCGCAAATTATTGGCCCACGTATTACCACCTGCTACTTGGCAACTTGGCCCGCTGTTAATATTCGAATCCATAATAGATTTGAGGATCGAAACTTGGACATTTCAATAGAATTCAATGTTACACGTGTTGCAGCTAGATTGGAAAGTATTAGTGGTCAATCCCAATAATTTCCCAAAGAGAAATTTCTCAAATATACGCGAGATATTCCTTATAGTGATTTTATTTTTTCCCCTAGACTTGCAAGTTTGGAGATTGGAGAAGAATTCAATGTTATTGAATTATATACAATTGAATATCTACTATTTTCGTGTAGTAATTGGAGCGATCTTTGATTAGCTTTTTAGATTTCTTTGATCTAAGAAATAAATAATTAAAAATTTTCAATTCTAAATCAATTTCTTTTCAACTCTTTTATTAAAGTTTTCGAGAAGAAAACTTGGGGAATACGATATTTAAACCGTTCGTTGATAATAACGTTAATAATTGTTAACAGCAAACGGTGCAATAACATTTCGAAATTGAAGAGATTTACACACAGAATCGTTAAAAACATCCTCCCGGTAATACTCCAACAGCTTATTAATCCCATACGTAATACTCAAACAGGTTTAATCTGTATAATCAGAATAGCTGTTCCTATTCATTTTCAACGATACGAAATCTGAAAATTATTCCCCGGGAACAATCGGTATTGATAAAATTGCAACCGAGAATTGTTCGCTTGCTATTTTATATCTGTTACATCTACAACCTATAAATGATTATAATAATGGAAATGCTTATGAAATAATAATGGAACACGAACGGCTATTTAAAAAAAAAAAAAAAATGACACGTGATGCAACGTGATCACCGCCTCGTTAATTGGCCCCGCGACTATTTTTTTTCCTCTTTTTTTCTTTTTTTCTTTTTTTTTTTTTTTTCGTGACCATGAATACGTATTACGGATCACGTGAAACGCCACGATATAAATAGTTTCACGGACAAATATAGAATTCCGCATGCCTCTGATGATTCGTCGCGAGGTGTGACATCCGCGAAAGCAACGTGAACAGCATTGTCGTCGGGCCTCGTTTCCGATCCACTTCGTCGTACATCGATAACTGGTAATCGATGCATCTATTATTCCTTTTTTACGATCACTTTCGTTCGAATCGCTTGTTACGCTCCGTCGATAAGAGCGAGAGAAAATGGATTTAGGAATAAGTAATAGTTTAATGAGTGTAGTTTCGTTAGAGATTCGAATGAAATTGGAGATATGCTTGTTTTGATGTCAGAAGCTTTGAGAGCATCTTGGAACGATGAATTATTATTTTATTTTTTTAAGTTATTTTTATTACACTTACTTTTATTTACACTTTATTACTTTGCGAAAAGATTAAAGAATTTTCCTTGTTGCACGATTTGGATTTGTTTCACGAGGTAAATTGGGAAAAAAATATAAGAATTGATATAAACATTTTCTACTTGATCTTTAGATATAGCCACTTTTGCGTCGAGTTATAATTTCGTGCCCCAATAATGTACTGTTGCTTACTTTTATCGAAGGTATTTGAAAAGGCCACCTGCGCCCACTTGAACGCAAACTTTTAGTCGCTGTTTTATAGTTTTTCGATTTCTGAAAAATTTTTATACGATAAACTGGCATTACGTAGAAAATATGTCAATTGAACCAAAACTATAATTCCGAAAGAGAGTATATAATAAAAGAAGAAACTAAATAAATTTCCAAAAGTCTTATTTCTTTATTATTATTACTTCAATCCTCATATTCGTTTCATTCAATGAAAAAAATTGGTAAAAGAAAGATTAATACTAGATTAAAATCCCTTTATTTACACCTATAATAATCAGAACCATCAACAAACTATCCAAAAAATTCCTTTCATCCTCAAAAAACAAAATAAAAACAACCCAAGTAACAAAATAACGATTATCTCCTAAACAACGAACTGCAAAAAATCCTTACCAACTTCGATTCTTCGATCGATCCATCCGCAATTACATTAATCGTATTACCAACCATTATCCGATCCTCCTTGAATTCCAAAAATTCTCTCTCTCGATCGACACAACTCCGCCATTTCCGCGGTATTCATCCTGTTCATCTCGGATCTGACAAACAGTTGTTGCAATTGCCTCGACAACGAGCCCTAAAACCGGCAAGTTGAGCGTGGTTTGAAGCGCCGGTTATCTGTCGCGGAAAAAGTGCGGTGGAAAAATAATAAATTTCGCAATAAATCGAGAGCCGGAAACGGATCGCGCTCCAAGAAACTGGGAGGGGGTAAAATAAATTTCTGCTCGATCGAGTACAGTACAGTTTTCGAGGGGAAACTTGGAGGGGAATTTCAGCGGGGGGTTGAACGTGTCCGAAATTCACCGCTCAACGAAAATAATCAGGATTATCGATGCGCGGGCCCTGTTTCGTGTCGTCGTTGACCCAATGATAGAAAATTCCTTTGGATTCGTCGAGGAAACAAACAAACCTCCGCCGGTTGGATAGGAGAGAGATCGATTCTAAATTTGGCCGAGATCTATAAATTCCTTGCCGCGAGATACCATCCGTCTGGAGAGGCGTGCGCCGGTTTTATCGATAAATAGATCCGGAGGAGGATATTTTTAATATTGATTCGTGTTGATTCCTAGTTGTTCGATTTTTTTGAAATTATTAAATAAATTGAATATTCGAGCGAAAGAAATAGAAGATTTGGGTATCTCTTTTCTCTTCTTCTTCTTCTTCTTTTTAGATCGATGTGAAATATTCGACATCATTCGAAATGGAAGAAAACTATAATCCACTTGTTACATTTCATCCACCCGAACCGGTTATAATTAATTCTTAATCCTTTCAAATCCTTTCCTGTGCGTCAAAAATGCGCACAATACACGAGAAAGATCGTCAGCATTTTCTTTTTTTGATTGATGATTTTTATTATCGAAGAATCTCGTGATAAGAACAAAATACCGATGCCACATTTCCAGAGAAAGATACTCGATGTACGATAACTCCAATCACATGTACCTCATCATACGTACAATACGCGGCATCTTATGCAGAGCGATTATAGTCGATATAATATCGAAATAATTGTGAAATAATAAACCATAATAACGAAAGAATTAAATATTTTATCGTGATAACTTCTATAAAAAAAAAATATATGAAAGGCAGGAGGGATCGGTCGATCCCTGAAACACAGGATTTCGCGATTCTTCAAAAATCAAAGAAGCGATCAAGTATTGTGTAAGAAGAAAAACCGTGTATGACGCCATTACGTTATAAATATTAATTCGCGCAATGCGGCCGGTTAATATCTATCACGCGAGAGCTCGTTCGTTAATCATCCAACTTCCGTTCTATCGGTCGGCCGTCATGAAATTCGGATAGCAATTAAGTCATCCAGTCCACCACAAGAACATCGACTGGCCGGTGTTCGCGGCTTTGTACTTCCGGCCCGTGCTTCCCCTGCCCGGGTCAGTGATAAATGGATCGCGAGCACGTCCTCTTCCTTACGATGTTCGGCGAACAAGGAGCAGTCAGGAGCAGCGGCTCGGCCAAGATATAAGATCCGAGCGAACTGATCGAAGATCTTTTCAATAAAGAATCTCGCGATAGTTCGAAACTTTCTTTCTCGCGAGGAAGTGATAGTAGGCTTTGCTTGTTGAAAATTCGATAGAGGCAATAAAATGTTAATTCAGTTTTATTAGGTGTGGACAAAGAGATTGGAAAGCGTTTTATACGTACTTTCTATTTCTGCTTCTTATTATTAGAGAGATTATTGTTTAAGAGTTAGATTTCCATCTACAAATTTATTACAACTTTTTGTTGACTTCTCTCCGCGATAAAAATATGTATAATTTTAAATATATGTCTTTTTTAAATCGTTCGTAGGTCTGTAAAATAGGTTTTATAAGATCGATTATTTATTTTTCCACTTCGAAAAAGTGTCAAAAATAAAAAAAGAAAAAAAAAGAAGAGAGAAAAAACTTCCGGCACGAAGACGAAAAGAATCAACGTATCCATCGTTTTAACGTTCGATGAAACTTTTAAAAAACTCTGAAAGCGCTCGACTCGGGGCCTTAAGAAAACAAGTGGTAGAAATCTGGCCACCCTGGCCGGAAACTCTCGAATCTCGTTCCATCCAGTTCCTGCCTCGCTCCGCCATCCCCTTCGAGACTGGTCCGCGGAGAAGAACAGCTGGAACAGTTTAAACGCCGCTTTCCACCAACGTGAAAGGTGTCAACCTCTTTCCGCGAGTGTTTGACTTTTCCATTAACGCCAGCCAGCCACAAGGCGGATAAACGGAGAGGTTTCAGGTGGCATTAATTAGCGCTTTGTGATCGAGGAATGCGGCCGCGTTTTCACGCGTTTCGTTCCCGCTTAATTAACTCGGCGCGCTTGATCAAGCGGATTGAAAAAAATTCGTATCGCGTTACGCGACGCGTGCAATCCTTGCCAAGTCGTTGTAACGAGCCGTTGGCTCGAAATGAAACGAGGAAATCTCGTGTTTGGAATGCGCTTCAAAATGGCAAGATGAAATTTTTTTTTTTTTTTCCCCCCCTCCTCGAATTCGACGCCACCCAACGGGGTGGATTACGTACGTATGTAAGTAGAATTTTTTTCGTTTGGAAAGATGGATGGAGGGAGGAATTTTTAATACCTCGTCTGGAGAATAGCGCAATAATCTCGGATTTCTAATTTCTTGTTCGAGGGTATGTGGATGGAGAGTGTACTGGTCTACATTTTACACAATTCGAAATCTTATGCTCTTTGGACTTTTTCTTTTTTTGTTTCAAAATTCTGATCAAGATTCTCAACGAAGTTACAAATTGAAGATCTGAAAATGTTAGGAATAAATAAGGTGTTTGTTCTTAAGAATCTCCACCTGAGTTCCTTCAACTTTCGAAAGAAGAAAATGTTCGAGCAATAATTTATTAAAATCGGACATTTAAAGCCTCGTAAAAGAGGGAGAAAAGGGGAGAAGCTGGAAGGCGGAGAGTGTGGAATATCGACATTTTCGCGGAATCAAGGCTCGAAATCTCGAAGCGGATATCACGACGTCAGGGTCAGCCTGGAGAAATTGCTGCCTAATCTTCGAGATTTTCGTAATGGGACCAAAAGAGAGAGAAAGAGAGAGGGAGAGAGAACCATTCAACGTGCCCCAGGCGTACTCGAGGTGCCGACTTGTTATTAACGTTGGCATAATCGTACCGAAATCATCAAACGTGAGCCAAATAAGTCATCCGCGTTTCCGTGCGAATATCGTAATTATCGGGTTTGCAGGGGATGCGTGTAATGTAATTTAATCCGCCATCCAGTTCTCGTTATGGCCTAGTGAAATCGATTGGATCCGATCGTGTTACACGATTTTTAATTAAATTTTATTTCTTTCGTCTGCTTTTTTAAATTCGTTTAGGGATGAGAACAGTTTATATTATAGGATTCGTTCAACGTTCACGGGATACGAGATCGTCGAGAAATTCGTGAAAATTCGTCTCGCTACTTCGTATTACGAGATATCTTTAAAAATTGAAAAAAAAAAAGAAAATATGTAAATCGTTTTTTTAGGGTCGATAAGAAAAAATGGTGAAGGGAGGGAGAGGAAGGGAGAGAATTATAAATCCGTTTTTTAAAATATATTCTAAATATTCGAAATATATTGTTACGAGCAAACGACATTCACAATCGTATAAATCACGGCAAAAGAATAACAATATCGGTCGACATTCATATCGATTTAATTCAGTCGTTTTCCAAACACGGAACGGGACGGACGTGTCGCTCGACGCTCCTCGAAATATTCTATTATTTAATAAATTAATTAGGCTCGCGTTAAATTGTTATAAATAAATTAATTATTCGCGATTATATATAAAAATTATAGATAGAAATATTCTATTTTTTAATAAATTAGTCTCGCGTTAAATTGTTATAAATAAATTATTTATCCGCGATTACATATAAAAATTTATAGAAGATAGAAATATTCAATTTTTTAATAAATTAGTCTCGCGTTACATTGTTATAAATAAATTAATTATTCGCGATTATATATAAAAATTATAAATAAAAATATTCTATTGTTAAATAAATTAATTAGACTTGCATTAAATTGTTATAAATAAATTAATATACACGATTAGATATAAAAATTGTGGATAGAAATATTATATTGTTTAATAAATTAATTATTCTCGCGTTAAATCGTTATAAATAAATTAAATAAATTAATTATCCGTGATTATATATAAAAATTGTGGATAGAAATATTCTATTATTTAATAAATTAATTAGGCTCGCGTTAAATTGTTATAAATAAATTATTTATCCGCGGTTATATATAAAAATTATAGATAGAAATATTCTATTTTTTAATAAATTTAGTTAAATTAATTAGGCTCGCGTTAATCGTTATAAATAAATTATTCGCGATTATATATAAAAATTATAGATAGAAATATTCTCGCGTTATATTGTTATAAATAAATTAATTATCCGCGATTACATATAAAAATTGTGGATAGTGATATTCAATTTTTTAATAAATTAATTAGTCTCGCGTTAATCGTTATAAATAAATTAATTATTCGCGATTATATATAAAAATTGTGGATAGAAATATTCTATTGTTTAATTAATTTAATTAAATTAATTAGGCTCGCGTTAATCGTTATAAATAAATTAATTTTTCGCGATTACATATAAAAATTGCGGATAGAAATATTCTATTATTTAATAAATTAATTAATCTCGCG
This sequence comes from Apis laboriosa, assembly GCF_014066325.1. Taxonomy (NCBI): domain Eukaryota; kingdom Metazoa; phylum Arthropoda; class Insecta; order Hymenoptera; family Apidae; genus Apis; species Apis laboriosa. The sequence goes on from NW_025222928.1 coordinate 1,010,669, forward strand.
TTAAATTGTTATAAATAAATTATTAACCGCGATTACACATAAAAATTGTGGATAGAAATATCCTATTGTTTAATTAATTTAGTTAAATTAATTAGGCTCGCGTTAATCGTTATAAATAAATTAATTATTCGCGATTACATATAAAAATTGTGGATAGAAATATCCTATCGTTTAATTAATTTATTAATTTAATTAAATGTCTTTAGCTAATTATTTCGCAACTCTCGTCTCGAGAATCGCCAATCGCCAAAAAAATATCGCCAAAAAAACATCTACTTATTTTTCACGTCCCGAACGAACAATCTCATTACATTATTCATATTCATAGAAACCAATCTTTAATTTTCCCAATCGTCCAATAACGTTGTTTATCCTTAATAAATTCGTTCCCCCATTTTACGAATCGAATAATCGGCCATCGTTCACGATCGCTCGAAAGCGTACACTTTATCGCATCCGCCTAAGTAGAGAACCGTCTGAACGAGTCCCCTCCTATCGCGGGATTATTTTCTAGAAAGTCAAACGGGCCCGTTCGATAATTACTGTTGGCAGGTAAATAGAGAGGAAGGGCGGGAGAGGAGGCGAGTATTTTTCCACCGGGGTTAATTAAGATTAATTGAACGAGGGGGAACCGGTGTACCCGCCCCCTCCCACGCGATATTTCAATCGGTCGACGTCGGTCGTTAGTCGTCGCCGTCGCCGTCGCCGTCGTCGTCGTCGTCGTCGATCTTTGAAGAAGGCCTTTTTTTGAAAAGCCTTTCGCGGCTCACTCGCGACTTCCTTTCACCGTGGTCGTCGGTTTTGCGATAAAAACGCGTAGAAAGTGCGCGCGCGCGGAACGCTCATGTCATCGCAGCGCCAGGCAACACGCTCGCTCCGGCGTGGTGGAACGACGAAGGGGACGAGATACACGACGAGAAGGGGGCGAATGCCTTGAGGGGAGGGGGGAGGGGAACGTGTCGAGGCTCACAGTTCTTCCATATTGAATAAATTTGAACGCGAGGGGGATAATCGAACAAGTTCATCGGGGCACACGCCGATATACTCTCTTCTCGCGTGAGAATAATGCAGTCGCGGATGGTACTCGAGTTTGATCGTGATAAATGGTGGATCGTACGTTATTTTCGTTAAATGGGCGAGATCGAGATTAAGTGTGGGCGCAAAGCGTGGGCTCGAAAGATAGACGATCGAAAATATCGAATTCGGGTGAATTCCGGATTTTGAATCGATTCAAATGGATTCGGATGATTGGGTTTCTCGGGGGAAATGAAAAATTGTGGATATTTTTTTGTGAGATTAGATCAAAAATGGATTGCGGAAAATTAGATTCTTTTTTTAAATTGAATCCTCAAATAAAAATAAAATTATTTCGATGAATTTTAGCGAATTTTAGTTGATTCGAATTGACTCATATTAACTTGAATACGATGAGGAACACGTTCTCTTATTCTTGTAATTCATCTCTTCTATTATTTAATGTCAAGTGTTGTTCGCGTATCTTGGAAAAATATTATTTTTATTTCAAAAAAAACGACGGTCAACGTGTAATTAGAAAACCATAATTGTTATTAAATTAAAAATTTTTAAATTTCGTTTCAAACATTACGATTTTATTTCACCGATAATTCCATTGAATTTCCGCGAATTGAATCTAATTATTCGCTCGTTTTGTGTACGCTTGCTCCTATTCTATCGGGCCTCGAATACCTTCAGTTCCCACAGAATACACGGAATACCTACGATTCGTCGATGATTATCCCGCTCTATGTATCAACGTCATCGCAGGATCCATTGTTTTGGCCAAACTGGAATTGCGTCCCTCGAGATATTCATCTCTACCGCGATTCACAATTGCCACGTTACTAATATCTTAAACTAACGCTGGATGCGAAGCGAATAACAATCTATGTTCCCGAGAATAGAAAGAAAGTAAAAATTCTACGTTTGTCGAATCATCGAAAAAGATTCGATCAGAATTATAGGAAAATGCGAGACTTGTGTCGTGTATTGTGTTAGAAGAAAAAGACAATTTAAATTATATATAATTTAAGAATCATGGAAATTGATCCTCATATCGATACTTGAATATCAAGGATATCCTTTTACTTTCGAAATTCAAAATTTTGATCTTTCCATTCGTCTCGTTTTTCGAACTCCAATAATTTCATTAGAGAATAACTGAGATCGAAAAATTCGAAGGTAGATTAAGACAGAGATTAAGAAAAATTAAGAAAATTCGTTGTCTTGTCGACGAAGAAGGAAGAAAGAACAACTCGATCGAATATTTTCATTTATCAATTTCCAGAAATTAAAAATTTCGAGTATCGATATAAATCGATTGATGATGAAAACAAATGATAATCCGGATTAAATTTGTGGAAAAACATTTGAACAAAGTAGGGGAACGATGGAGAAGAAGATCATCGTACGGAAGCGTATCTTTATCGTTTCACACACGAAAGGGAGGGAGGGGGAATAATATCATAGTCTTGCGCCCTACTCTCATAATATTTGGTTAAACATAGGGAGCAGGTTACCGTTTATCGTGTAACCCGCAAACTACCGTCTATGATAACGGCGGAGGAGATAACGGAGGCCGGATTTTCATGAAGCGGTCCGTTCACGGGACAAAAATGTTATTCATTCAGGTCTTTATCTCTTATATGGTATGGAACGTCGTGATCTTTGACGCACGGTATCAGCGGATGAAGCTGTTGAAAATTCGCGCGAATACTTCGGGCGCAACAATTTCCTTTTATGTCACGTTAATATTCTTAACCATTTTTAGAGGAAGAGATGTTTCGTGCACGATCGAATACGTAAGTGACGAATATTTAATATTAAGAATGTTTATTGAAATAAAGAAGTAAGATACGATGATAGATAGATTCGTTTCAAAAAAAAGGATATTTTAATTTTCTATGATGAAGATGTTCATCATAGAAATCACTTATCTATCATTCCTCGAATCAAACGGTACAAATTGATATAGCAATTACTTGATAAATTACGTTGTAATGAATTGTACATACAATAAGTAATTTTAGATGTAATAATTATAAAGTGAAAAGTAAATACAATGCGAAACTTTATTATCCGAACAATTCGATTTTCCCATTTAATTCGGATAATTGATGTTCCATTGTATTGAAATTAACATTAATGTCCTGTAGACGAAAAAAATGCGCGGGTATACGTTTTGCTAATTGAATTTTATTTTTATATTTTTTCTCCCCCCCCCCCCCTCTCCTTTCTTTTAAATGAAAATGACGCTTTAATGGAAGGCATAAGGCACTGGAGGCACCGTTTGCATTGCACTCTCGCGGTGCAACGGAGCTTTATGACAAAGAAAAGTCATCAGCCAGCCACCTTATTCACCGAATCTCGGTTCGCGCGACTTCCGGTTGTTCCCGACACCAAAGAGCTCGAGGGTCAACGTTTCGTTGCCGCTCGGATCCAAATAAAACGGGAGGCGTTTTGGGAAACGAGACCACAGAAAGCCTTGTCTATTGAAAACTTTTTGATCCCGTTCACTGTGATCGTTGACAACTAAATTTCCAATATGGTGTCCAACAATATATGGTTTGGGGGGATAAAAAAAAAAAAAAGAAGAAAAATTGATCTTTCAATCTTTGAAAAATATAATTCTTTCAAAAATTCTTTTCTTTTTTCTTTTTTTGTATGCAACGTTGAAGATCAAACTGATGGAAATCCCTTCAAAAAATGATCTTTTTTTCCTTTTCGAAAAAGTATTACGCGTTCAATGAAATTTTCAGAATGAATTAAACGTAAAAATTTTAAATGATTTGAAATGTTATATTTATTATAAAATCGTGGAAATTATTGTTATTAATATTAAGTTATTATTCGCAAATAAAACCATCAACTATCTTCCTAAGAATACTCCTCTCGTCGAAAAGCAAAACTTCTTCGAGAATAAATCTCTTCTAAAATAAAAGTGAACACGCAGCGTAAGAAAAAGAACGTTCAAAACAAAAAAAAAAAGAGAGAGAGAGAGAGAAAAGTACAATCATTCAACGCATAAAAATTCGCTGTGAAGATCGCGGTGGATGGACAAAAAGATCGCGGTTAATTTCAAGTTGGTCCGCTAACGAGCGATTTTTGCTCGGAACCACAACCAACCCTCCGCCATTTCTTCCACGTCCATCTCCCTTTCCGCGTGTGAAACTCTTCTTATCTCTCTCTCTCTTTTTCTCTTTTTCTCTCTCTGTCGAGAAAGAGAGGCACGTTTCGTAATGAAGAGGTGGAATCAAGCGACTGCCAGACGCCGTCTGAATTTTCGTCGAGAATAAGTCAATTACCAACCCTAAGACGGGGAGAGATCCGTCTCGCAAAGCTCGCTACTCACCACCCCTGAGAACTTTCGAGTGTCCCGAGATGATATTAATTAGAGTTTCTCTGGAATTGGGTGGCGGATGTACCTGTTTGTTCCTTTAATTGGTCGTTTTATTTCTTCGTTGATTTATACGTTGAAGAATTTCTAATTCTTTTTTTTTTTCTTCTTCTTCTTTTGAAGTGATATAAGAGATATTGTTTGAGAAAAAGATATTGTTTGATAGACGAGTGATTCTCACTTATAAGATAAATTTTTGAATAAGATATGATAATTTGAGTTAGTGAATTATCGGAGGCGAAGAGAAACAGAATATCGAAGAGATTAATCTTCTCCCTTACGTAATCTTAATAACTGAAGATTGACTGAATCGATGGAAAATTATCTGTTCTTTTAGAACGAAAATACGCAGATTTAAATATATATTGAAAAAGAAAAAACATAGCGAATATTTCAATTTTTTTTTTTTTTTTACCTTTCGATCTATAAAAATGAATGGAGTTATTTTTAAAAAAATTCTTATCGAAATTATTGAACCACTATAATCCTCGTCTCTCGTCTTCTACCAAATTAACCAATAATAATCATACTTTTCCTCGATACGTACGCTTCAATTAAAAAAAGAAAAAAAGAAGACTTGTCATACGACTCGAACGATTAACAAATTCTCGCGCACACTTTCGATGCAAAATAATGCATTAAATCGCGTATCGATTGCAACGACCTGTTAAAAGCTGTCGAAACCTTTTCAACCGCCCCCATGGCCGGTGACACCTCGATCGAACCACCCTTCCTCACGGCACATTAGACCGTGGCAAAACACTAATTAATGAAGACAGTGGGGGCGACAACTCATGCACGAATGTCGAGCGCAGCTGCGCACGCGTGTTCCGTGTACACCGGCATACGGGGCACGAGACGCCACATCAATTAGATTAATCACGTGTGCCACGGCCATTTGGATCCGCCGGTGGCCGAAATGCGGGATGACGTTTGTCCAGGCCATCGTGTACGTACTTAAACGGCCAATTAATCATCCGTTAGCATTTCCGCCACGTTCGTATTTTCTTCAACATTGTTCGACGATGCGATTTGCGTTGATCACTGACAGAGGATTGCACCTGACAATTCCCAGTTTAGGTACGTTATATTATTATTGTATTATTCTTTGTTTGGTTTTTTTATCGTATAGAATAAAATTTTCGAAAATTTATCTGTCGACAAAGCACGCGATGGACGACTCAATGGGACATTTTATATACCATTTCATATACCATATACCATTTTCGAAAGTTTTATTCGTAAAAATAATTATTCGTTATTTTCTCAAATTCGGCATTTTCCAAATCCAAATAAATATAAAACGCCATAGATTCTTCTATGCATATACTTTATACATTTCTTTGATCGAAAGTATCCGATTCACTTTATGAAAGATATAGATCCAATTATTTTAGAAGAAGATGCGTGAAACTCGGTGAACTCGATTCAACCATGATATATTCCTGGTACGAAATCAAAGGATAAAATCGTTTTTTGTTTTTTCCACCGTGTAAAAATCGACGAGCGTAACGATCCCTTTGCAATCTTGAAATCGCTGAAAGCTTTCAACAACCGTAAAAAAGTATGGCGAGAGGCATTGTGTCTTAATCGACATCCGAGTCGGTCCCCGAGACCAGACCAAAGAAAAGAGATGTGGAAGGTGTGCGCGTCGCGAAATGCAAAAACACTAAATACACAGACGTTCATCCTAAATCAATAGTCATCAGCGCAAGATTTGTTTGCCCACTACTCATCGGTGGAGATCTTTTCCGCGGTTGGAAGATGGAAAATACGAATAATTATCAGACTATTCGATGTATCGTTTCCTGGAAACGACGTTTAAATCTTGAACCGAATATTTCGTGCAAATTTTTCAACTGCATTAGAATTATTATTACCTTATTATCTATCAAGTTCGCCACTCGTCGAAATTAAATTATTAGAAAATGTATCGGATGATTCAACAATTTTGTTGCAGAATAAACATTAAAATAGGCCAAGAACTCTCTTAACTCCTCGTGCTAAAATATTTCTTATTTCCCTCGTTTCCATCTTGGCCATACAAATATTTATTTAGAATTGCGCACAAGCTTTTTATTCCATTTGTAAATAATTTCTCGAATGTTTTTTTTAAATATCAAAATATTTATACGAATACAATTTATTTTAATCGAAATCGTACCTTCAAACTCTAAGTTTACGATTTTGATAAACTAAATTTTAAAAATCAATTTAATCCCGACGAATTTCTTACTCTGAGAATCTATCTTCGAGCGTAATATCTAAAGCAAAAAATAATTTCCAGAAAATTATCCTTGATGGAGATTTATCGTGGAGATGTTTCGTCGAAAGGGAAAGGGTTTTCTACCTGAGGAGTGGCGCTCGTTCAAAAGGGAATCGATCGAAAGCTACACCGAAATAATAATCGTGTCCAGATTAAATGGACCTCGAAAGAATGCATCTGCCACAGAATTGAAGAAACTTAGGAAGGAAACTCGGTCACTCATTGTCCTCGAACAAAATTTCCACCGTAAATCTTTTCCCTCCCCTTTGAGGGGAATAATTAACGACCGTGGTGGAATTAATTAAAGACGATTTAATAGTCGCGAAATTTTAAGAAAGAACCACTCCACGGTAATTTTTATCCTCCCTCTGGTTTGGTTAGCGAATATATAGATCCGCTGGATGGAAAGTCGGAGAAGAATCTTTTGTCCCCATCGAAGATCATCGTGCTCTACCCCTTTTTATTAAAAATATTTTTTTACAAAAAACCTCTGTAAAAATGTTAATTTTTACTTGTTGCAGATATATCCATCTCGAAGATAAAATATAAATACAATCTTAATACAATTATGAAAAAAGATTGGAAATCAGAAATTCTCCCCCAATTTTAATTAACCAATAGAATAACGATGGAACACGAATGGAAAAGATCACGAGTCAGAGAATTACCCTTTTTTTATTTACCCTTTCTCGCTTCCTCTCCTCTCTCAAACGGAAAAAGATCCGCCACTATTATCAAAAATACTGCTATTCGCGGGGGAAGGAAGGAAGAAAGAAAGAAACGGATCCTATTGCGCCCTTCCTATTTGCAGTTTGTCCAGCGTGGCGGTGTCGAACGGCGCTTGTCCTCTCATTGTCCTCTCGCTCCATCCTTCTCGATACTCGAGGCTGCCCATGAATGAAGCATCCCTAGCGGGCAGAAAGCTTTCGACGCAGGCAGAAAATATTTGCCCCGGGAGAGATTTCATCCGGCCAAACAAAAGCGCGCTCGCGTGTCTGCGCGATTCTACCCCTCTCTCTCTCTCTCTCTCTCTCTCTCTCTCTCTCTCTCTCCTCACGTGAATGAAAATCTTGGTTGTATCGTAAACGCGGAAGGCTGCTCCTCGCGGGGTCGTTGCACCCCGAAGCGGTGCACGTCGAGACAATAGGCGGCTTCTTCGTGAATGGCGCAATTCGTCGGCGCCCCGATCGCATTATTGGTTTTTCTGCCAATATTTGCCATTCGATTTGTCGTCCGTTTTTCCTGACTAGGGAATCTTGCTTTTTCTTTTTTTTTTTTCTCGAATCGAGAAAGAAAATAGTGAAAGAAGAAAATTCGGATAGTTTGAATCGGTGGATGATAATTGGATAGTCGATCGAATTTTTATTCGTTTTATCGAATAATAATAATAATCTTGAACAATCGAATTGTTGTATTGGATCGTCGGAGAAATTGTTTATTATCATTGAATGTGGTAATAGAGACACAGACGAAGGAAACAGGAGAGGGAACTTAAAAACAAAAAAAGAAGAAAAATAGGAAATCACGTATCATCCTGTATATACAATAATTTTTACTTCTCGTTCCAAAGATCGATGGATCGATTTTCTTCTTCTTTCTTCTAAGAAAAGATTCCCTCTCCTCTTATTTTCGATTCAACAAATTCAGATTAAATAATCCGACGCATTGTTGCATACACGAAATAATTCCACGTGCATTTCCACAAACTTTCTAAGCGCGCGTGTTTTTAAAAGGAAAGATTAATCCTTGTTAGGCAACTTTCCCTGTTAAGTAAATTTCAGTGAACAACGAGAGAGTGGCGCGATACACGGAAGCCACGTCCGTTTCAAGGAAACGAGGGAGGGAGGGAGGGGAGAAGAAAACCGAGACACGCAAGCGATCACGGTTTAACGATTCGAGGGGAAGGGATCTTGTTGGCTTGCAGGTGCAACCGTGTTGCAAGGGGAAAATAAGCTGTCGCTTTGTCCAACGAGGTTATGGCGGAAGTGTGCCTCGACGCTTCCTCGCTAATGCACTGTGCATACAAGAAACTCGTCGGTCTTGTTCGGTAGCAACGCGGTGAAAAAGAAAGAAGCGACCTTTTAAACGCTGGTTAAAATGTCACGACGCGAGAATTCGCGGGCAGATCCCGCGGGACAATCGTGGATCCCGGGGAAATATAATTGACGGGTAAAGGGCGGCCGATTTTAAGGATCGAGGAAATGTCGAGGCGTTAATCGTCGACCGTCGTAAATTTAAACGAAGTCGTGTTTGCAAATTTCAAGCCGATGAATAATAAAATTTTCCCTTCGATCCCTGTACTGTTTGGAGCAATAAAGTATAGATAAAAAAAGTGATAATTTTGGAAAAGAAGAGATCCATCGAATTCGGACAGGATTCGAATGGAAGAGAAAGAAACGAGGCTCGTGGAAAAGGCGAATATCCATGGCAAATATATTAAGGAACGGTGATGAAGTCGAAAAGGGAGACGTTATTAGAAGGGAATTGGAATGTTCACGAAGAGATGGTTTCCAGTTTCTTCCAAAGGGCCATTTCTGGTAAAGTGGTAATTTCTGGTAACGAGTTTTCGAAAGTTTAACGTTCGACGAAGAGTGACAGTTTTATTATGAACCGTGGTGGTTCGCGAAAGCGCGTTGTAAAATTTCTCAGAGAGACGCACGGTTACGTAAAATATTCCGAGGTTGAGGCACAATTGCTCTTTCGATCTGTACATATTTTATTAGTTACGTCTACACGCAGTTTGTGAAGTTATTTGATTTTCTCATTTTTCTCCAAGTTTCCCCCTCTTTTTTCCCTTTTTCCTTTTTTCTTCTTTTTTTTTTTTTTTCAAACAATTTCCACGTCCAATTTCTATTCCCTCGATTATCGATGATTCGTGACAAAAAGCATAATTCAAACACGCAATCAAGTAGTTATTCGTTCGTGTCGACAACATTCCAATCGGTTGGACAGTTAAAAAAAAAAAAAAAAAAAGAAAAAAAAAAAAGACACGTTTTTCAACGTGATCCACGCACGTATACGTGCCATTGAATCGATTGGCAATAACGAGCCGACCGTGATTTCCGGATAACTCGAATAAACGCCAGAATGTCAACGATCTCATAAAATTCGGGAATTGACGTCAGAGAGAAAATCGCGAGCGTTATATATCCATACATTCGTGCCAATAAACGCCTGATCTCATCCGCGTTCCTCGTCTCGCCTGATCCTCTTCCGATTTCGTAATCGAAGAATCGAGGATTCTCAAGGACGACGCGACATCATTAATTTTTTTCTTTCCTTATATAAAAAAATAACAGCTTTTTAAATAGCAATTCTTTTTAATCCTCCAAATCGTCCTCCGAATCTTTGTCCATGAATTCGGTATTCGATATTCTCGCGCGAATCCCTGCCAGATTCTATTACAGATTAGGAGCAATCGTGGTGGCAAGATCAATAAGCGGGATTCGAGGATCGTTACTCGAAGTTGTTATCCCGCGTACACTCGATCAGCTCGATCACTTGCGCGATACTAGCGGAACTCTCTCGTAACTTTAACCCTTCTTTCATCCCCCTCTCGCGAAAAATTTCAAATAATTCTTCTCAGACACTCCAAAATAATTAAGGAACTATATTGTACAACTATTATATTTGAAATTGTGTGAAATAATTGTATTATTTTTCTATTAGACGCAACGATCAAAAGTGGAACAAAAAATATATATCTGTCGGTCAATGAGAGCTCGATAAAGCCACTTCGAAGCATTCATAGAATCTTATATACACCATTTGTCCGCCGTTTCCATTTCCAACCGATTCTTCTCAGATACTCCAAAATAATTAAGGAACTATATTGTACAACTATTATACAAATTGAAATTGTGTGAAATAATTGTATTATTTTTCTATTAGACGCAACGATCAAAAGTGGAACAAAAAATATATATCTGTCGGTCAATGAGAGCTCGATAAAGCCACTTCGAAGCATTCATAGAATCTTATATACACCATTTGTCCGCCGTTTCCATTTCCAACCGATTCTTCTCAGATACTCCAAAATAATTAAGGAACTATATTGTACAACTATTATACAAATTGAAATTGTGTGAAATAATTGTATTATTTTTCTATTAGACGCAACGATCAAAAATGGAACAAAAAAAATATATCTGTCGGTCAATGAGAGCTCGATAAAGCCACTTCGAAGCATTCATCGAGATAGAATCTTATATACACCATTTGTCCGCCGTTTCCATTTCCAACCGATTCTTCTCAAATACTCCAAAATAATTAAGGAACTATATTGTAGAACTATTATACGAATTGAAATTGTGTGAAATAATTGTATTATTTTTCTATTAGTCTAACGCAATGATCAAAAGTGGAACAAAAAAAAAATATATATATATATATATCATTCGACGAGAGCTCGATAAAGCCACTTCGAAGCATTCATCGAGATAGAATCTTGGTTATATACACCATTTGTCCGCCGTTTCCATTTCCAACCGTCCGAAAACGTATCGATCTCCCGCGGAAATGCCATAATCCTCCAGTAAGTTCGAATACGTCCGTATAGGCGTGTGCCTGTATACGAGGCGGGTATCGTGCCACGTCATCCTGTACAATTTCGTGAGTCGAGATGATGATGACGATGACGATGAAAACGAGAGGGCAACGCTCGTAAGCGGTTTCGCTTCTAAACTCGTCGATCCACGTTTTTGGCTCCACGTCGCTTTTCAACGACCACCATTGTCGGCAAACCATTTTTCAGGATTAAAAGATTAAGAGATTGAGAAAGATTATGAATTACTGGATGAAGTTTGGCATCAATTTGCGGATTAATTTTCTCGATTAATCGAATTGATGGAAGAATGGATTTCATCTAAGTAGTTAATAATTTTTACAACGAATCTTCGTTGGAACGAAATAATCGATATAATCGAATATGAAAAACGCGAATGTGAAACTGTTGACTATTTCCCATGCAGGATTTCAAAGTAACGCGCACTTGAAATTTCCATCCAGGCCCAATTTTCCAATCCCTTATTAATACGAACAGTTTCGTACTCCATCACGATTAGGGTTATATTTCACGTTTGCTCAAGGCCGGATAACAAACCCACGTGCTTTTCCAATTTAATTGTACTTTACTTAATTATTTATTGTTTCTTTCGTAATCTGGGCCCATAACCTGTTGACTGGGCAGTGGAAAACAATAAATAAAATATACGGGTTTAGCTGAATGAATATATTTGATTATACGTGATTGCGCGTATCTGTTTGTAAAACATTTGAAATACGTGTATCGAAGAGAAACAAATAGCTACCAACTATGAAATAGTAATGTTGCTGACAACATTCAATAATGAAATCATATATATAAAATTTCAGTGAACTTTAAATTCTATAACAGAAACAAATCTCGAAATACAACGAGATTTAAAATAGGTCAGAGATCGAGAAAACGGTCCAAGAATATCCAGCCTACTTTACCTCCTCGTAAAAGCTCCGCGTTCCACGAACGTTTCACAGAATTTCGCCGCGTTTACAGCTCCCCGTATCCGCCAACCAAATGAAAACTATAACAGTAACCGGCCCGAAAGAAGGAAATCCCTCTCGCAAATCACCTCTCCCCGATAAATCTCGGGGCGAGCGATGAAATTCAGCATCGTCGCTCGAGCGCACGTGACCCTCTCGAAAGGAGGGCAGAGTTATTCGTGGAATGTCGTGGAAAGGACGTTGGATCCTTTGTTCGAAAGGATGTTGTGGCGGTTGTTAAACAAGTCGTGTTGAACGACACCGATCATTCGTTTCGATTGCACCATGCTCTGGCTACGATGGACGGTTTCGCGGAGGCGATATACTTGGACACGTGAGGGATCATTGTAATGGCAGTTATACTACACGATCTATGGGAGATCCTGTTCGCGTTTCGTGGATGGAAAGTTGGAAGGACGAGGAAAAACGATCGAGATGAAAGATTGGGAAGATGGAAGATCTTTGGATGTTTCTTGTTAGAAGTATTTTTATTGGAATGATTTGATTGAAATTGTTGTGAGCGAGGTGGAAAGTAATTTCTGGCTAATAAGAAATGTGAAGTAATTAATTTAATCCAGGGGAAGGATTGGTTTTGCAAAAGTAGAATATACATTTTCTCTTCCAGTTTGTTCATTGTTCATTTTCGAAGATGATACAAGAATACATTCGAGGCGAAACTTGGTCCACCGTGTTACGTAAAAATATTACGCGTAGAAAGTAAAAAGGCGAGAAGTAATATCGTTTTCGCGTCAGTATTATTTTAGAAATATTAAACATTTATATAAACGATACGCCATGTATTAATATTGTTACGTAATTGTGGAAAGTGAGGAGAAATAGATCGTCCGTGTAGGAATCGCGAATTGATTCGTCGAGCTAAGAAATCTACGACATTTACGATCCTAATAAATCGATGTCTCCGATAAATATCCAACACGGTTGCACACCTAGTTGTCTAAGTTTAGACGGCACGACTCTCTCTGTCACTCTCTCCTCGTTCAAAAATACAAATACACGATTCTCGTGAATCGAACTTTCGACAAACAAATTATTCGGCGGAATCCTTAAGTGTACTGGATAGAGAGGAAACTGGTGGATCGACATATCTAATGAGCAAATAAACACAGCGTTCGAATTTGTCAAAAAAATTTATAATTCTATTAACTTATTTAAGAATAATAAGATATTTATATAATTTCATCGCATTCTAAAAACTGATATATATATATATATATATATATATATATATATATGTGTACAATCATTTGTTGATGTTTATTAAGCGAAAACATATTTAATCAATAATAATTCGAATCTTACGTCAGAACATGGATATTTCGCAAATTTCACGTCACAGGTGACACAAGCCCACAGTAAGGTAACCACAAATAACATAACTACCCATAAATTATACAACCGTAAAATCTATTCTTCCTCCTTTAAATCTTTACAATACTGCGATAACTTTCAAATTTCAAAACATCCTAGAAAATATCTCCAAAATATCTCCAAAAAATAAATAAAAGGAAATTTATCCTCCTTATATATAAATCCATCCCATTTTCTCTCTCTCTCTCTTTCTCTCTCTCTCTCTCTCTCTCTCTCTTCCAAAGGAACGAAGAAACAGTTAGAGAAGCGAATATAAGATTATTAAGACGAGTTGGAGCCCAGAGTTGGAAGGGGATGGATACACGTCCACGTGAGGGATTATTGTAATAAAGAAGAGGGAAGGGGAAGGAGGGGCGGCCATTCCAGAATTCTTTCGACAAACAGGTCCTACTGTCCTACATTGAAACGCACTGGTGGAGAGGATCGAGGCGTTCTCGAGAGGATCGCCACACCTCGAAAAGACCACCGGCACTCGGAGAGGAGAGCACGGGCCACGAGCGGTCTACGTGTTTCCGGGATGGTGATCGGAAATCTATAACTGGGCACGCGAGGAATTTAACTCGGGATCGGGGCAATCGCGCGAAATATGTATTTGGGAATTGTTCCATTTCTTTCTCGATCACGGGCGAGAGAGTAATGTGAATGGAATTTTGATTTCGATTTCTCCGAGGAGGAGGAGGAGGAGGAGGAGGAGCAGGAGGAGGAGGAGATTGAAATGGTTAGATTTTTGGAATAAACGGAATGATGTTTTGAAGGGTATTTAATGTGAATTTGATTCTATATAACTGAGTATTCGTTGTGTAACGATAATATTAAATATCGAAAGAAATTTGGTTAATTTCCCTTAAATTGGTTTCTTTATTAATGGAACGATTATTAAATTCTTATTATATGTTTTTATTGTTATTGTTGTGAGTATTATCCTCCTAAATATTTATCGTTTGTTAAGAAATTAATTTTTTCGAAAGCGTCTAATGAAAGATAGTTACGTCAGCGTCGTAAGAATAAACGATTCGGGAAGCGGGATTACGATACAACGACACCGACGATGAGTTATGGAGGCGTTTGCTCGCCAACATTGTGCGAGTTTATCCAGATGGAAAAAGAATAATAAATGCTTCTATTCTCGGGAGCTAGTGTCGGATTTATCGAATTTTAGAAAAACGCTTACGCGCTTTTCGAGAGAAATTCTATTCCAAGTCCAAGTTTTACCAAGTTTGTCGTTTTTTTCCCCTTCGACTATTTCCCCTTGTCTCGAACAAACTTTCAGAAACTCGTTTTTTCCATTTTCATTAAAAAAAAAAAAAAAATAAAAAATAGAGAAAGCACCATTTTAAAAATTATTCAAAAATATTCGTTCGAAAATTACTATTTGTTTCTTTATTTTATTCGTTAAAAGGAACGCTATGTATGTGAAAAAAAAGATAATTGAACGATGTCCGGCACATTGCCCGAGCCTCGTCAACCGAGAACAATTTGATTCGAAGCTCGAGAAGCTGGCGTGGCGTGCACGCGGATGAAAGTTCCAGTCTGCTGCGTTCTCATCTTACAACGTTAGAGACCGCGGCTGCAATTGCGATCTATGCACCGGAAGTTTCGCGTAATGAGCGCTGGCTTTAAGGGAACGAGGCGTAGGCATTAATACATCGCGGACCGAAAATGTCGTGCGTGTTTTTTTTTTACCAACGTCTGCGACACTTTTTTTTTTTACTTTTTCACTCGCACCTCGAATTTCTTCACCGATTCAAAGAAGAGTTTTGAAAAGAAATCGTTCGAAACATCGTTCGCGTCGGGAAAATTTTAAATTTTCCATCGAAACGATTCTGTTCCTTTCTCTCCAAATTTCTTCTCGATTTATATTGTTATATAATAATAATAATTTTTAAAATGGTGCTTTCTCTATTTTTTATTTTTATTTTTTTAATGAAAATGGAAATGGAAAAAATGAGTTTTTGAAAGTTTGTTCGAGACAAGGGGAAATAGTCGAAGGGGAAAAAAAACGACAAACTTGGTAAAACTTGTATCGATATATATACAAAATTTCGAAGCTTTTATCGTTACTTTTATCGTCGTATACATAGTTTCGAATCTCGCTGCCAAGTAATTATCGAGGGCAGCCGGATAAATGCGAAGTTCGCTCGAGGATGGACGAATCCTCGAATCGGCGGCGTTCGAAGGAGGATTCGTCCAGACTTTGGGTGTTCTGCGGTTTTTTGACCGCAGACCGAGAGAGGTGAATCGCCGCTCCGCAAATCGTTTCGAGCCGTGTGCTCTGTTATTAGTTTGCCTCGAACGCCGCCATGTCTCCTTTCCCACTGATAAGGGAGAAAGAAAAATGGGAAAAAAAGGGGAGAACCCTTCGTTTCTTTCTTCATCCAGGGAACGATAATAATTTTTTAGGAGACAGTTATGACTGACGAGACACGTAACACGACGAAACGAACCATTGGAGACAATGGCACCCGCGAATATTTACGACGAAACGTCATTTCCATTTGTAAAAAAATTTAGAAATATTTCGCTCCTCTTTCTTTTCCCTTTCTTTTTCCGTTTCTCGTCGATATAAATTTTCTGATACAACGATTGTAATAATTTTTAAGGATCTCTTTTTTTTTTTTTTTTTTTAAGCACAAATGGAACGTGGGTCGAAGAATAATTTAAAAATAATCGTTAAACAATCGTATCGTACGAGTAATCACGGAACGAGTTTTTTATCCAACGTGTTACAATTTCAATGGAGAAAACTGGCTCTGCACTGGTGTCGTAACGACTCGCATACTTGCCCAACAATTTATGGGAATCGATTAACTTCCTTCCTCGATAAAAATTCATAAGCTGACACTTCTTATAAATCGTGCTACGACAATTTTATCGTCGTATCTCCACCCCGTGTGTCCCGATCCAAAAGTATACGTAAAGATAAAACGAAAAAACATTTTACGCGTGTCTCTTGAAATAGCCATTACCATTTAACATTCACTCTCATTATCAAATGGAACGAGTGGAAATCATCTGTATCCACGTTATTATTAACACCGTTCAGTGCCAATTGAGCTGATCCGTGACCCGTGATAGAAATGTAACAGAGATATCTATTCTTCCCTGGTACGATGAATTCTAGCTCTTTCCTTCGCCCGAAACTTTCGATTCGATTCATAAGAAGTGTTCGAGTTAATCCTCGAGTTAATCCCATTCGTATTTTCGTTCTTTATGCAGGAAGAGATCCACACGAATGGTCGCTCTAAATATACAATTTATTTACGAATAAGCCATTCTTTCATACATCGTATTTATCAACCCTTTCAAATCCAATGCTATCCACGACTCCTTCCCTCCAAATTCCAATACACTTTTCTTATCTCCCAAATACCTATACTCTTTTTTCGTAACCGTAACAATAAAACATTCACAATTTACATAATTCATCAACTGTTTCAAATCCAATGCTATTCACGACTCCTCTCCAATATACTAATTCCAATATACTTCTCTTATCTCTTAAATACCTATACTCTTTTTTCGTAATCGTAACAATAAAACATTCACAATTTATGCAATTCACCAACCCTTTCAAATTCCTTCCAAATTTAATACACTTCTCTTATCTCCCAAATACCTATACTCTTTTTTCGTAATCGTAACAATAAAACATTCACAATTTACAATTTACCAACTCTTTCAAATCCAATGCTATCCAAATTCCTCCAAATTCTAATATATTTTTCTTAACTCTCAAATACCTCTCAAATACTCTCTTTTCGTAATCGTAACAATAAACACAATTTACGCAATTCACCAACCCTTTCAATGCTATCCACGATTCCTTTCCTCCAAATTCCAATACACTTCTCTCATCTCCCAAATACCTACACTCTCCTCTCGTAATCGTAACATTCCCAATTTACAATTCACCAACCCTTTCAAATCCAATGCTATCCAAGACTTCTTCCCTCCAAATTCTAATATACTTCTCTCATCTCTCAAATACCTATACTCTCCTCTCGTAATCGTAACGATAAAACATTCACAATTTACGCAATTCCCCAACCCTTTCAAATCCAATGCTATCCACGACTCCCTTCGACTTTCAAATTCCCTCCAAATTCCGATACACTTCTCCCATCTCCCAAATACTCTCCCCTCACGTAATCGCAACGATAAAACATTCACAATTCGCGCAATTCACCTTTGAAATCCAAAACCGCACCCGCAATTTTCGTCGAAGCTACAATAATAATAATAATAATAATAATAATAATAATAACAACAACAACAACAAGAAGAAAAAGAAGAAGCTATATCTCGCTTATTCCAGACGGTCGTGGAAAAGGTCGCGACGCGAGGAAAGGGTTCCAGCGGCGGAAAAAAGAAAAGAGAGGACGACGGGAGCGGAGGCCGCGCTCTTCTACGTCGGGCAAGTTTGGATCAAGGAAGCAGTAATCGGTAGAGGAGGCAGAACGAGAGAGAGAGAGAGCCGCTAGAAAGCCGGCGGTGGACGGTGCAGGAGCATCGTGTGCTGCACGGTGGTAGTAACCAAGCCGCCGGGAGAAGAAGGAGAGGAAAGCGCGCGGCGGAGGAGGAGGAGGGAAGGGAGCGGGCGCGACGAGGAAAGACGAGGCGCGACAAGACGCGGGGGGGGAGGTCGAGGGGGGCTGGTCGTGGACCGACAAGAAAGCGGGATAGGCGTCGCGGTGGGCGCGACGAGGACGAGGCGAGCAGAACGGAGCAACAGAGTGCGACGCGTCAGGCCTCCGCGATACCAGGCGAGCATGAGCGTGTGGTGGCCGAACGTGCGCCTGACGAAGGGCGTGTTCCGTCGTTCCATCCGGGAAAGAGGGAAAAAGAAGGCGAGAGGAGCGAGGGAAGGAAGGAAAGGAGCGAGGAAGGTTGGGGGAGGGAGGGGGAAGGGGGTCGCGGGTCGACCCTGGATCCCTGCGCTGCGGGTCGATTCTCGAAAGAGGAAGAAGCGAACGGCGAACGAGGGGAAGCAACAGGTTGGCTGGCTGCCGGTGGGAAAGGGAGAGAGGGAGGTGGTGGTGGTGGTGGTGGTGTTGTTTGTGCAACCCCGACGCGACGGAGAAATTCCACGCTGAATAGCCGCGATACGACGCGTCACGACGTGTCCAACGAAATTAGCGAACACGTTGGGGAGGATTGGGGGAGAGGGAGGAGGAGGATTGGAGGAGATGGACACGCGCGTGATCGCCTTCGCCCCGCTACGTCCACGTGGTGGTCCAACGATCTGGGAGAGCCTCGAAGGTGTTTGGCCTGTCGAAAGGACGAAATTGGGTTTGGGTGGAGTTGTTAGGATTAGTGTTTATAGGGGAATTTAGAACGAGTCGTGTATTTCGAATTGAATTGAAAGGAGTTTGGACGAGTATGAGTTTTATATCGAGTAAGGGTATTTGTCGTGATTGGATTGATTTGGGTAGAATGATGAGGTGAAAAGTGTTAGTTAATTAGAAAATTTGGTGGAAGGGGAATGTTTTTATCGCGCATACATGTTTTATAATATTCTTTGGTATTTGATGAATCTCCATTGAATCGAATGTTAAGTGAAAGCAACGTAGCTCGTCGTAAAAATAATTGTAAATTGTAACTAATCTTAAACGATAAAATATCTACATACCGATAAATTTCTAAGAAAATTACCTATTTAAAAAAAAATAAAAATTGCTATTTCTCGAATCGAATCGAATTTACTCCGAGAAAAAAAAAATCATTTTACCATTTTCGGTATATGTTGAATAATTTAGTCCCTGATTGGGATCAGAATTTCAGTAATGCAAATGGCTGGAGCCGAGAGACAGAGAGTCTCCTGGCGCACCAGCACGGATCGTGGCGCATCGCCACGTGAATCATATTTAATGCAACAACGGCGGCGAGCATCAGAAGCGATCGTAAAACTCGCTGCACCGCGGTGGCCAGCAACGAATCGTGGATTTTTTGCCAACCTCCAGTAGAACACGTAGCGATTCTCCATGCCCGCTCGACCGTTCGTTTTCTGATCGGTGATCCCTCGATAAACGTTCGACAAAACAATAAAACTGCACCCTTAACAGCGTTCCTCGCATACCTTCATCTTCACCTTCTTTAATCTTTAATCGCGAACGGTGAAAAAACTCTTCGAGGGTCTCTATCCTTTCGCAATTATAACGTTACATCCATCATACGCTTGATATCGTCGAATTTACTCTCATTTTTCTCTGAAATTACAATTTATACATATAAATTTTCCAAGTCGCAAAATGATGATAATGATGATGCTATTCGATATAATTCGATCGCGAAAGTCAATTCGTGTTCTTCGTTCGAATTTTTTCCTTACTCAAATTTTCTAAATTTCTAGAAGGGAAAATTCTTAATTTTTCAAATTCAAAGGGAAAAACTTCTCCAAGACTATTCGACTCCATCGGGATGAAATTTATCCCCCAACCATGAAAGTCATTCGAACGAAATGCAAGCCTCTCTTCCACACAGATGATCATCGCAGCGTGCATTCCCTTCCCATCCGCAATTTCGCAGCCACGATTCCTGTATTCTTTCCTCTCGAACCACGAGGATAAAGGGTCGCATCCCTATCGCGCCGTTTCATCGAACCACCCAAGAGTACACGATCCCAATGCGCCGTGGCTCTTTTCTTTTTCCCTCCAAGCATCATCATCATCATCATTCTCCTCCTCACTACCGAAGAATCGCCTCGTGTGCACGCGTGGAAGAAGGGAGGAACTCTTCTTCTTCTTCCTCTCTCTCTTTCGCCACACAACTCTCGTAATTACCGTAATCAAACAATGTTGTAATCGTTACAACAACTCGACCCTCCTCCTCCTCCTCTCTCTCTCTCTCTCTTCCCCTTATTCTCCTCCCCTCGTTGCTGACACGTTGCTGACAGGATCCAAGGAGACATACCATCCTGGACCAGCGTAGAGGGAATAGTGGATCGATCGTGGTTTATGCTTTATGTCTTTGACGCGGATTCACAAACGGAATCTGTCCGAAGTCAAAGGGCGTCTAAACGTGGAAAATCATTATCAATTGCGATTCGATGCATACGAGAGGGAATAGTTGTTGTAGTTGCAATCCAATTCTAAGGGGAATTCTCTCCGAATGTCTCCCCAAACAACGTGGAATGAAAATAGCTTCGGCGAGATTATTAAACATGGAGTCGAATGGAACGACTCGAGTATACAATCTTCTCTTCAGCTTGTTGAAATATTAAATTCTGATAACGAATTCGATTACATCTGGGCTGGGTTAAAAGCTTTTTCCTCCACGAGGAAGATTTAAATCACGAGGCGCCGCGTATCAACCCCCTTCCCCTTCCCTCCCCCCTGGCCATTTATCTCATCGCGGGCATCGAGTTAAAATTCCAGGAAAAAAGAAAAGGCTGTGGAGGCTGGCTCGTCGCACTAGTATATCCTAATCAGAAACGGGAGGATGGAAGGAGGAGGGAACGGTGTAAACTGTTCAACGCGGTGAAATATTCTTATCGTATAAACGAGGATGGAAGGTTATGAAGGAGGTGGTGGAGGCATGAATCACCGCAACCGCGGGAATAATTCATGGAATAGTTAATACTGTTGCGAGACGTCCCGGGGAAAAGTTGCCGCATCCTTCAAAAATATGAAAACCGGCCGAGAAGAAGAACTATTCGAGAAGTTGCAAGTTGGCGCAATCTTGCCAGGACCAATTTTTATCCAGAGATCCGGCCCACGGATCGCATCCTGAGGATTTTTTTCGATTTTATGAATTTCCTTATCATCCTCCGTCTTCGAGAATAATTGTCACGAGTAGTAGAAAAATAAGATAATTTTGATTTAATTCCAAGATTTTTCCGAAGAAATCGTGGATATTTGCGCGATTTGTGTATAGCATCTTCACGAATATAATAAAAGTGTAATCTGAAGATAATTTTGATTTAATTCCAAGATTTTTCCGAAGAAATCGATTTGCAAATTGTAAGATTGTAACGATGCAAATGCAGTGTGATCGTAGCATCTTCGAGAATAATTGTTACGAATAATAAAAAATAATCTGAGGATAATTTTAATCGAAGATTTTTCCGAAGAAATCGTGGATATTTGCGCGATTTGTGTATAGCATCTTCACGAATATAGTAAAAGTATAAGCTGAAGATAATTTTGATTTAATTCGAAGATTTTTGCTAAGAAATCGTGGATATTTGCGCGATTTGTGTATAACATCTTCACGAATATAGTAAAAGTATAAGATGAAGATAATTTTGATTTAATTCGAAGATTTTTGCTAAGAAATCGTGGATGTTTGCACGAATTGTGGTGTATAGCATCTTTACGAATATAATAAAAGTGTAAGCTGAAGATAATTTTGATTTAATTCGAAGATTTTTGCGAAGAAATCGATTTGCAAATTGTAAGATTGTAACGATGCAAATGCAGTGTTGTTACGAATAATAAAAAATAATCTGAGGATAATTTTAATCGAAGATTTTTCCGAAGAAGTCGTGGATGTTTGCGCGATTTGTGATGTATAGCATCTTCACGAATATAATAAAAGTATAATCTCAAGATAATTTTGA
The DNA here is from genome assembly GCF_014066325.1 of Apis laboriosa. Classification (NCBI taxonomy): domain Eukaryota; kingdom Metazoa; phylum Arthropoda; class Insecta; order Hymenoptera; family Apidae; genus Apis; species Apis laboriosa. The sequence goes on from NW_025222928.1 coordinate 1,032,815, forward strand.
TTTAATTCCAAGATTTTTGCTAAGAAATCGTGGATATTTGTACGATTTGTGTATAGCATCTTCACGAATATAGTAAAAGTATAAGCTGAAGATAATTTTGATTTAATTCGAAGATTTTTGCTAAGAAATCGTGGATGTTTACGCGAGTTGAGTGAGATTGGTATAACGATGCAAATGCAGCGTGGTGCATAGCAAGTGCATTGACTTCGCAAGCTACGATTCAATTAGTTTGAACGATCATCCGGTCAAATCTTCCGAGAATTAATTACCGTTCTCATCGGGTTTTGACATTGAAAGAGGAACGGATGATTACACACCGGCCAATTCAGAGTAAATCTTCTTGATTAAATCTTGCAAAAATAACATAAGAGTGGAAATGGCATAACCGGGAAAGGATACGTTGCTCTGCGTCCAAGATAAATCTTGGAGATGAGATTTTTCAAACATCTCCAATTTTTTCAACTCTGGTTCTCGAAAAATATTTCAAAAATATTTCAAAATGATAAAAATAATCGGTAGTGTAACAAACAAACATTTCCACGAGACTTTTATACTATAAATTTAGAAAAAATTATCACACCAGCCGTTAAATGAGAAACTTAACGAAGAAAAGAAGGTTTCGTCGAGTTTTTGATCGGTTTCACCACCATTACATGCAGCTTGTATAAAGCGAAAATATTTAAGCGCCTCGTCCAACTTTTCCAGACGACATCCCTCGAAAAATACGAACCAATTGCATCGAATTTCGAAAACGTGGATCGTAAAAATCGAACGAAAGGGCTTCAAAAGGAAAAGAAAGGGGGAAAAGGAAGAAAAAAAGAAAGAGTGGAACGAGAGGTAAAGAGAGAAGCGTGCAGCAACCCCTCGATGAGAGGGCAAGAACCAGACGAGCGCAATCGAAAGGGCCATTGTTACCAGGAATCGGGGACAGGATATTACTCGTTAGTTGTGATTCGAACTTTTTATTACGACATTGTCCCACACACACCCTCCTACCCCTCTCCCGTGTCTTCCTGTTATTGAAGCCCGAATCGAAAATATTAAAATGCACCGTGCGTTGATAAGCTTGGAATTCTGTAATTGCACTCGTTATGAGATTGTGCTTCATTGGCAACTAATTAACGACGAATTGTTGGAACGACGAGGAACGGAATAAAACTTTTCTCGAATAACGGGCAGAAATTTATATAAGCATTTGGATAATTACGTCGTCGGTTGACGATATATTGTTATACGCGTACAGGCGTTCATTTGAATAACGTTCACGTTATTTGTTATTCTCCATTCGATAATTTACAAGAGTCATACAAAATATAAGAAAATTATACGTATTTTTCTTTCTTCTTTTTTAAGCGAATCCGTAGAAGAAAATTGTATTGTTTTCTAAATAATTTTGCAAATTTGATTGATTCTCAAGATATTGGAATAAAATTTGTAACACGGTATAATGAAATATCGAAAAGAGAGAATCTTGCTACAATTTGCGATACGTTTCAATTTGAGAAATTGGAGAATTACAGCGAGTTACATTGGATTTAAGTGATTAAAATATCGATACATTCCGTAATATCTGGATTAATTAACAACAAATAATGATTAAATGTTTCAAAGCAATAACGAATTAATTACCATATACATCCGTTATCGATTTGCAGCCTGGAATATATTAAAAAAAAACAAAAAAAATAACAATATATAATATAATATATCTATACCCAATTATTAATTATTCCAATATTCCAATAACGTCTCGATAGTGGAAAATTGCTGGTAAAACTTTGTACCCCGGCAGATTAACGTTGCAAACGTGATGGTAAACGTTCAAGGCCGCGCGAAAATACCGAGTGCAATCTCGTTTCCCACAGTCGATATCAATCCAATTCTATAAATAATGGAGTTTCGTCCATTCAACTCATAAATAATGGAATTCTTACTCGTGCTGTTCTTAAACTGACAAGAATTGTCCCGCTTCAAGAATTTCGTGGATGGAACGATCCGCAACTATTCCACGTGGAATAATAGCGGGGATATCCCGATGGATCCACCACTATCTCGTATGTATTTTTAATGGCGACGGTGGAAACGGTGGGGATACTAATTTATTTACCGTTGAATCGAGACGTAAATTTAATTCTTCCCCCATAGAAAAATTATTTTTTAAATTCTTGTCACGTGTCAGAGAACTCGGGGAAAACTCGTTCCCTCGGGTATCTTGCGTTACTCTCTTTTGTAATTCCCGCGCGAACTTCACCGCGAACACACTCGAAACCGCACGAAGATAATATTGCGTATTTCGACGAGGTTTTTAATAAAAAAGAAAAAAAAATTCAACTTTGTTTCGCACGTGATGGCAAACAATTTCACTCGACTGAAAAACACGGAGCATTTACGCGAAGATTACGACGTCGATCCTCCGTACCGGAAATTGCGGGCGCGAACGATTTTCGAGTCGAACAACGCTACCCAATCGATCCAAACCCTCCGCAAAACGAAAACATTTGCTATTCTGGGATTATATATCGCTAACAATTTCCTTTTATGAAAAATTTCCTTCTAATGGAAAATATTAAGAGATTAAAAAGAATTTTAAAAGTTTCTTCCCTTAAAAAATACAACGGAGGATTTCAATCTGTCCGATTCTGGAAGAATTATTATATCATCATAAAAATATTTTAACCTCTTCGATACGTTTTAAATTATTCCAAGTAAAAATCTGTCGTGTAAACAGAATCTTTCGATGATAAAAAAAACAAAAGGCCTCGAAGCACCGATGATATTTTACTTTACGCTTATTTCGATCTGCCGCTTTTACGAAAGTATCGTAACCCTGTCTTTGATGCCTTATAACGTCCCTAATATATACGTATATATATATATATACGTACAAAAAAGTTTGCTAAAAGTCAAACACAATTAAAACTTTATACCTCAAGTTATTAAAAGAGGTTTTAAACGGAACCGGTATATAGATTTTCCACGGTCGCCATACTTTCGCTATCATTTCTATTTAACAGCTTAACTGTTCCTGCGCGGCTGTTTCATGCGTGTCACGATATTCCCAGGACGGCGTAAATTTAAAGTCGTATACAGAGGAGGAGGGCGAAAAGGTCGTGGCGGAAACTCGAGGAGGTAGGTAAGGCGCGTCCTTTCCGACCGACCTTTTCCATCTTCCGGCGAAAAAGCCGGCGGAATGGGCGGCGGTAAAGAACACATGTGCGCCCGAACGAAAGTTTAGCGTCGACCGTTGACCCGCCTCTCCGAATTATTCAGTAAGATCTCGACCCTGGGGCGGCGGCCGACCTCCGACGAGATATTGGAGTTGTTTCGTGAATGGCGGAAGTTGAGGCTCGGATACCGAAACCTGCGATATTTAATTCACGAATATCGCCCTTTGTCACTCCCCTCGAATTTTGTCCCAATTTTACGCGGGAGAAAAATTCGAGAATCGGATGAATCTTGATCCATCCGATTGAAAATCTATCTTATCGAATTATAAAAGGTAAGAGAGAAAACGATGAACTTGTTTTGTTTTTTTTTGTTTTTTTTTTTTTTTCTAGAGTTTATAAATTCTATTGATCAAAGATATATATAAGGATTGGCAATGTATTTGTAATTCTATTTAAAAATGCTAATCGATGATGGATTATTAAAATGAATTTAAAAACTTGGGATATTAATGTGCAGAAAATTCTTGTATATTAATTGGGAAGATTAACATTCACGATGATATCGTAATGTAATACGACAGTTACGACGAGTCGTAACTCATCGATTAAGATGAGAAGGCTAATTATAAGTGTTGGTTATAATTATGAATATAGTAATAATGTGTTATTGCGTAACGTTTGTCTAAAAAAGAGTGATGTTACGAGTAAATTTTATCTGATTGATTTTATAGGTGATTCCTTCGATTCGAAAAGGATATATTTTCTTCACAATGTTTCGACGTTGCTTAAAATCGTGCTTGTCATCTCAATCACCCTTTATCAAGAACGATGAATTACAGTAAATGAATGCTCAACGTTCGTTTCGTTCTCTGCAGAAGAATATAGGTGGCAATTAAAGGCAATGTATACACGCTAAAAGGGACGTTTAGTCGGCTGCATCAAAGAAACGTGCAGTCCCTCTTATTAATTCATGCTAATCGTTTACCCTCTCAGAAACGGTTCTCGATCGTTCAAACGCGAGCTTGCTCGCTTCTAACTGAATGAACACGCAGTTTTTTCTTCATCAAATTTCGAAAAATCAAAACCGATATAATTAATATCGAATAGCAAATAAATTGCTAAAAACAAAGTTGAAATAATTGATTCACGTTCCAACTTCTAATAGTATTTTCCAAACCATTCGCGTATCGTCGCTTTCATCCTCCCTTTCCACGAAGCTGATAGAAAGGCAACCCTCTTCCACGGAAAATAATCGAAATCAACTCTGTTCCAAAACGGAGCAGCGAGTAAATAGAGTATAGACAAAATAGCATTCTTCAGGAGGAGATCAAAGCTAGCATTTTCGACACCGTGCAGATGGTTCAACAACGGGCGGGAAAACAATAATTTCGGTTCGACAAACAAGTAGTAGCTACGATAAATAAACGGTAATACTTTCGTTATACCACGGGTATAAGGAGGTGGATGTGTAGTGTGCAGAACAAGAATCCTGAACGGGGGCTGCTCTCGTGCCTATTAACTTATGGAACAGAAATAACAGCCTTCCCCATGGGAGCCAAAATAACTCGGCGAAACACGGGATTGTCCGCGACTCGCCGCTCTCGTTACCAGCCGAGACACCGCTTCCCGACTCGGCAAAAATACGGATCGATGTATTCGTCCAAATTTAGAATTTAATTCCGTGTTAATTACGATTAAATTATTTGAGCATTAAGTAAGATCGATAAGATTATTTCAATCTTCGATGCAAATATCGATAAAAATTATTCAACAGATACGATTTGTAAGAGAAGCAAGGAATTTATGATTTATAATTTGTATCAAAATTATTGTTTCTTTTTATTTCGTTATTAAGGGATTCGAAAATTTGGAACGTGGATTAATAAGAGAGCGAAAGTGGAGAATATTTTTGAAAAAGTTACGATTAAATAAATGGTAATCTTAATTTAATCTTAATTTAAAAAGGGTATTAATTTTTAATATTTTTATTTCGATGAAAACAGAAGTCAAGAGGCGCAAGATCAACCGATGAGAAGGAGAGACGGAGCAGACACTTGTCCGAGGCTGGAAGCGCGATTAACCTTGACAGACATCGTTTCCTCCGGGTGGAGGGACACAGTGGAAACGCGGCCTCGGCTAATCGTTTTAAATGGCTTCGAATCGGTTCTCACAGGCGCGTTTAGCTTGTTCAATTTGTCGCGTGATCCTCGAAAGCGTGGAGAAATTAAGAGACACGCGAGTTGTACAATTTAAGAAAAAAAAAAAATTGGAGTTTTCGAATTTTAAAAATATCCCCCTATTTCCAAGTTATTCAATTGCCCAACCATTTTTACCTTCCAATTTTTTTATACCTTTAAACGTCGAATTTTCAACTTGTTTTTTTTTTTCCCCATATTGCAAAAATTAAATCGAAGCTTAATTCCGTACCAATATCACCGTATCTTCCAATTTTATTTAAATTGAAACTTCAAAATTCAAAGGGGATATAATTCGCAAAAGGTGGATATAATTAAATCGAAGCTCCAACAATTCAAGATAGCTTAAAAAGAAGAAGATCTCAGAACGATCTTACAGGACAAGCGTTAATTGCAATTCCTACCAAGATTTAGAGCTTCCAAGTTTCTCGATTTTATTTCGTTGCGAGGGTGGTCTCGTACGTCAGGAGCACGGCTCCCTAGAATATTACGGAACGATTCCTTGGCCATACCGGCGATATATTCGTGTCATAAACGGTACAAATGGAACGTGCGCGGAGAGACAGACCGATGATCCGAGTCAGAACAGAAATTTCTTCCGCGAATTCCCGAAATGGCGGCTGATTGATGACGCTGTTAACGTGTATTAATAACACGGTCTATTTTGCTGGAAAAATTCGACGTTTCAAAATTTCCGATTAATAAATTAAATTAACGTCGAAACACACTAATATATATTGTACACGTAATATCTTTACGCGAATCTAATGAGTTGGTAAAACAAGAAACGAACCTTGGTCGTGATTTGTAAATTTTTATCTATAATTGGAGACTCGATAAACATTCGTTCGTATTAATATGATAATTTATACGCGAGGATCTAACTATATATGGTTTTCATTTGATTAACATATATCTCGAAACAAAATTATTTCCCATCCTATGACTCCTGTGAAATTATCCTTATCCTCCGAGTTATTCCAAAAAATTCGTATACAATTTTTAATAAATTTTTTAAATGCAAAAATTAAAGAAATATCATTCTTTTTTCTTTTCTTTTTATTATTCTTCCTTCAAAGTTTCTAACGACAAAAAGTTGAAAGTGGACAAAGAAAAGAAACTTTTTCACATCTTAATAAATTCTTTCCCCTTTGAACCAATCATAGAAATATTAACTTTATACATTTCAATACAACATATTAAACACGATACGAGATCAAACTTTCATACGAAACACGTATCAAATCCTTCGAATTCCACTTTGAAAACGCGCGACAACTCGCGCGAGATTAATCACGAATTTCACTCTTTTTTTTTTTTTTTTTTCATCCCCTCTCTCTCTCCCTCAAATCCTGTATCCCCTTCTCGTCGCAAGCTCCGATGGTTAATCTTCCGTTCGCCGCGAGCGTGACCCGGGCTGAATTTTAAACCTGACGTATTACACGCGTAGCCGGTGTACAGAGTCGGAAAGGACATCTACATAGAGGCGGGGAATTAGCATAAGCCATTGTCCTGCCACCGGCTCGGCCAGAGAGAATGCTATCTGAAAGCTCGGCTCGGAGTTACAATAACCCTTTATACACCGCAGGTGGAGGTACTGTTATAACCGTAAATCGTATGAAAACGTATCGCCGGTCCGGTTTCGCCGATTCTATTCGCCCTCCCTCTCCCCCTCCCCGGAATTACGACTTGCCAATTAACCGATTATTATCGCCCCGGCCAGATATTGCCAGCTCTCAATTATGCCGTTTCGATGTCTTGATAATATCGGGCTAAACGCGATAATTGTTCCTCCTGCGCTATAATATATGGAATCGAATTGATTTAAACAATCCCGGTAATCGAGTGTCGCCCTATAATAATCGATCGATTATCTTGGTAATGTGTAATAATGAAATGAAGAAAATTTAACGAATGGATTTTATTAATTTGGAGGATTTAAGAGGAGAATTTTTTTTATTTAATTGGTAGAAGGGAAAAAAGATAGATGGAGGGAAAGATGAATGTGGTTTTGTATCGATTAATTAATTGATTAAAGGATTCACGGAGAACGGTATGAGTAAGTGATCTTGAAGGAGATTTATTTGGCTCGATGATTAATCATCTTTGACTATTCGATTCGCAGAGATATAAATGGAGGATTGAAGAAAAGTTTTTGGGTTAAATGACGAAGGAAGGAAGAAGATTTTTGTTATTGAATTCTTGGAAAAACTGGAAAAGACGACAAGGATAAATAGGAACGTAGATTATTTCGTTATTAATATCGCGTGCAAGAGTTACGCGTGGGAAGTTTCCTCCGATCTTAATTGCTCTTTAAGTGGATATCGTTGCATCAAATGTTAAATGCAATTCCTTAATTCTTAATGGAATATATAACTTTCTAGTAATTCAAAATGATAATTATATAAACGTAATATTAAACCAATGTAGTTGAAGGATTATTAAATCATTTAATTTTATAACAATTTATATAACTATACATTTGAAAAATGGAAAAATGTAAGTATAAAAATTTCCTCTTTCCGTGAAAAGAGGAAGTTGGCAAGAAGAAATACTAAGAAATATGGGATTCATTCTACCGCATTCTAACTAGTTTCAACTTTCCTGAATTTTGGTTCCAGGAAGGGGAAAACAAACGGAGGCAAACGAACGGAACGGACAAAATTTTCCTCGTATGATTGTAAAGAATCTTAATCGCAAAAAAATATCTCGTACAATGATTTACGGGAAGAAAACGGGAAAGATGCATTTTCCTCGTTAACAACAAATTCTACAGCGAAAACAAAAACTTTCGTTAAACGAATATAAAATATTTTGCTGAACACACATTTTGCTATGATGCAAGAGAAGATCGTGCTGTGAAGACGAATTTTGCACAAGTTGTTATTCTTTCTTAATTAACCACTACGTGCTATCGTGAAAAAAATTAAATAAACAACCGTCTCTCTTTTTTTGCATTATATATTTATATTACGTTTATACGATAAATTTGAATATTTAACTTACACGATGTATATGCTTAAACTTTCCATAATATTCTTGTATTTTATATTTTCCAATAAATTAAAACTAAAAAATAATAAGTAACAAACAAATATCCTAGGAAAAAAAAAAGAAAAAAGAAAAATTAATCTATAAGCAATAACTTTCCATTCCATTATAGGAACGAAACTAACGACACAACGGAAAAACCACGATCGATCACGAGATATAAAACTTCCAATGTTCCAAAAAAAAAAAAAAAAAAAAGCAAAGGGAAACAAGCAAAACACCAACCAACGATGAAATATTCTAACGCGAGCTCGTTAACGTGTTAATCGAACGTGGCCAGCCCCTCTTTATCTCCTCTCCTTTCAAAGAAAAGAAATTATCTTATAACGTGTACGAGAGGGGAAAAGAGGGAAAGGGAAAAAAAGGAGGAATCGTACGACATGTGACGCAACACAACGAGCGTTGCTGGAGCTGGTTTTGACAAATGACAAAGAAACTGTGGGGGAGAGGTGCGCACATGTCCGCATCTCGAGCAACTCGGCAGAGGGTCTAGTACCCCTCTCTCGCGCATGCAAATTGTGTGTCAGGAGGATCGTAAAAATCCGGGAGCGCATAGGGTGATCCAAGGGATTTTTTTCGGTGAATTTTCACACGGAGGGAGGTCCTCCGACCCGACCGTTCAATTAAGTTTCAACGCCGGAACGGAAACACGTGAACCTACTTTACGCTTTTAAAATCGTGCCTTATTCGGCGGAAAAGCGGCTGGGAAAACCGCTTTCCATGCTTTCGATTAATTGAAACTCTATCGGGCCGGCGTTCTTTCATCGCTTTCGAAAATTGCTTCGTGGATTTTTGTGTATCTGGAGCTGGAATTTTGTTTTTTTTTTTTTATTTTTTTTGAAAGAGAGAGAGAGAGAGAGATTTAAACGAGGAAGCGGAGGGATATTTTTTTGAAGTGTTTCTGGAACATGGTAAAATTTTGAACATTTAAATACTTCGTGGTTATACAATTATTTTGTACGAAGCTGGAATTTTTTTTTTGGGAAGGAAACATGAAATATCGTAAATGTGAGAAAATTTTATAATGTTGGATTAGATAGGGATTAAGGTTATTTTATTTATCGCATATGGATCTTTAAAAATAGAATCGAAGAGAGTGTTTCAATAATGGCGGAACAAGCACGATATTTATATTTCGTCGATTCATATTTATATGACGAAGAGTATACGAACACGTGTTGCGTATTTAATTTGTAAACTATAGAAAAAGTTTTCAGGATCTGGTTACCATTAAGATGGAACGCAATATTATGATAATCCTCTGTTTATTTTTCGTACAGAAGAGTACGAGTTCAAAAGAAATTTCCTTTCAAATGTGAAGCATGGAATAAAGAAACGCGTCTATCGTTAGATAAATACAATGGGACGAATGTTCCTCGTGACTCATCAAAATATCCCATTATCTCGCTCAACATTCGAATATTTCTCAACTTGTACACCGATTGATACAATCTCTTGGAAAAAAAAAAAAAAAAAAAAAGAACTCTTCTAATTCCGACGTAACAAATTAACGAGAAAGCACGTTATACATTTACGCACGAGGTTATCTTTTTATTTCGATGAACCGTAACCGTATATCGCATATACACGCGTATAATAAAAAAGCTACTCAGCGGTGGCAATGCGACAAAGGCCGAAAAAAGAGGCGAAAGAAGCGGGCAAAAACGGCGCGCGGCCTCGTAATTATGTCACAAATGTACGAGGCGGGCGTATATGGCGTAATACCAGGATAAGCGTAGTAATGAGTCTGATAAAAATGCGTGGAGCGTTTATTTTTAGAATTTTTACGATTCTTTGTCGCTCAAACCTTGTAATAAAAAAAAAAAGAAGAAAAAAAAAAAAAGAACTATATCGAAAACTATCCGTATCCGTAAACGATTTATCCTTAACGAAAAGAAACGAAGTTTAATAATTGGATAAATTCTACAATAATAATATCGATCTATCGATTTCATTCTATCGCGATAATTAACGACGACAGTGATCATGACTGTACACTTTTTAACATATTATATATACGTATACAGTCCGAATAATCCTTTCCTTAGTGCGTTCGAAGGAAGAAAAAATACGAAGAGAATAAATATAATATGTTTATTCCACTAACCACGTGCTCCTGATGGCCGTCATTCCCGCTGAAGATCGGCCGGGACCACGGCTTGGAAACCGGAAAACCCCTCTCGACACTGGTGTATGGAGCCGAAGGAACGACAACGCGCACCACCTCCACGGACGGGAGTCGGCCACTGACTGAACGTGACTCTGATTCTCTGGAACCGGGAGGAGGCTGCGTCGACCGGTCAGGGACCACGAGCCTGCGGCCTTCTGACACTCGAGTCACCGTCAATTTCTCTCCCCCTTCCTTCTTTCTCTTGCCTCTCTTTCTCTTTCTCTTTCTCTTTCATTGGCTGCTGCGTTTCGTTCATCGTGTTTTCTTCCTTCTTTTCTTTTCTTTTCTTCAAATCGTTATATCTATGCATCGTAGGAACTCTCGTATCGGACCAAGATCTATCGATATTGGATTAATAAAAGGTGTACAGAGATTTTCGTTCGTTCCAAGTTTGAAATACGATGAAACGAAGATGGTCTTTTTTTTTATCGATGTGATGTTCTTTAGCGTCTTTTAGATTCTTTAGATTTTCTTGCTTATTTTTATCAATATCAAACGTTTCTTCGAAGCGTGATGGCAATTTGATTGGAATTAAATTCGATTTGGATCGTTTGGATGGTATTTTTTTACGAGATTGAACGATATGATGATATAAGTTTTTCGAGATATTTTTGATTTGTGCGTGCAGAATGCATCGGTGTTTTAGTTTGAGGATCTTGTTAGTTCGTTTTTGCTAATCGTTTGCTAAATATATTCATTCAAATGGAAGGGAAACGAGCGGTTCTAACAGTCCACGGATACCACGAAAAATGCTTTATTTACATAAAAAACGGATAAAAAACTGTTGCAGTCGGAAAATTTTTTTTTTATTAACATAGAAACGATATTATCGGTAAACAAAGTTGAACGTTTATTTAGAAAATTATTTAAAATATTTAGAAAAACAATCCTATCCAAAAAAGAATATTTTACGCATCACTAATTATCATATTATTAAAAAATTTGCTTAGTTTCCATGAACAAAAAATTCCAGTATAATTAAATAAACTATCAATCGTGAACAAATGTTCAAATCAATCGAAGAATCTTATCGAAGAATCATTAAATTTATTTATATCGTATATTATAATCTATTCTACAATTAGTTAACCTTATCTAATTCCCAAGAAGAATCCACTCCACTTCGATGGACATACTTCGATACGCGAAGCTTCATCAAAAATTCCTTCCTCGTCGCAAACAACCAGCGTGACTGTGACACCAAGAGGCACAATTCATTCCAAAGGCCACGCACGCCTATTATATAACCCTAAAAATTTCCAAGAAACTCTCAGAGGGACTCTTCTTTCGACCCGGTCAAAAAAGACACATTCAAGAAGGAAACAAAAAAGGAGCGATGAATTCTGAAAATTGATTCGGCAGTTCATTCACTCGAATGAATGTCTTAATGAAAAGTGAATGAGCGATCATTCGATCCGCGTAGTGATAGTCGATGAATAATGGAACGCGCGCTCTCTGGATGGCCCATTAATAGTAACAGGCGACATGATATCTTAACGATAAAATAAGCGATCGATAGAGGAGATCGATTCTTCGGCCATCGAAAGAAAAGGACAAGATACGATTCCTCGATAATAGAATAGAAATGTGTGAAGGACGAAGAAATGATTATTCGGCGATCGATAAAAGGACGAAGAGAAGATTCCTCAGAAGTTGAAGAACGAGATTCTTCGAAGCAACGAAAATTATCGATTTCTCAACGATAGACAAAAGAAGAGAGAATTTCTCAGCGAATAGAATAGATCGACAGAAGAGAGCAGAAATAATTCCAGAAGCAACGGAACACACGATCGAAAGGAAAGAAAAGAGAAAGGTTGGAGAACATTGAATTAAACGGTGAATTAAATCCAGAATGACGATTATTGCGTTACCAACGATCGTTCGTGCGATCAGCTTTTCGCATTCTTCTCTGGATCCTATTTTCGATCATAGCGGAAAGCGAGCAACGTGTCTCGAATACAAACACGAGGTTCAAAGAAGTTCGAGGGGACAAGGAAGTTTTAACGATACGATTTAATAGATAGGAAGACAAGCTGTAAATCGTTTTAACAACCTACGAGGCACAATTGTTCGTACACCGTTCCATTCCCAGTTTCAATCCCGTTTTCTTTTTCCGATCGGGTTGCTTCGAATTTTCCCCGATACTCGAATGCTCCGCTACTATGCACGCTATTTTAATTTCGTTTTTTTTTTTAAATCTGTCATTAACGACCATCTTTCAATATCATTCATATATTTTATTATTTTCTCTTGATAATTTTCAAGATTTCATCGTTCTATCGAAAATCAATTTTGCAGTTATTCGGAATTTTATTTGGAATTTTTTCCCCCAATTTTTTTAATTTGGAAATTCTCTTTCCATGTTTTATTTCAAATTTCTTCACGATCGGTTTACTTTATTGAATTTTATGTTTCAATCTTGTGGTTAGAAAGGAATCCCGATAAACTAGAAATTTTTGAATTTTATGAAGAAATTAAAATATAATCATAAACTATGCTTTTTCTAAATTATAAAGATTCTCATGGTATTCCAGATTTTTAAATTAATTTTTAAATTATCTACTCTATGTTTCTCAATAGCATCTCCTTTATCCTTTTTTTTTTTCTAATTTTTTTTTTCTAATTTTTATAACTATCATTACACCATTCAATTCTATTAATAATTTAACCATAATAAAATCTTTCTAGAGACACCAGCGACCGAAACATCAGACACCAGACTTACATCCACTAAATTCATTCAAAGTAATCACAATTCAAGATATTTTCAAAATAACCAAACAAAAAAAAAAATAAATTCAAATTTCCACTATCCGAAATTACAATAAATCCACTCATCTCTCACCATATATAAATGATTAAAAAAAAATTCTAATCTTCTCTATCCAACATCCCGTTCGCCAGCATCTCCAGACGAATTATCGACAAAGGGAAAAGAAAAAAGAGAAACGATGTAATCGATCCATTAGGACTAACCATGTGCATCGATGGCGCGTCATGACGGATGGCGAAATTCCCCGTCCCGCGGGAATCCTCGAAAAAAAAAACCTCCTCTCTTATCCCGTTAATTCACGTCGACGTGCGAGAGAACGGCACCGAGTCCTCGGTAAAGGACGCGCGCGTGCAACTCACGAGAGAAAACTGACCGAAAGAAACGCGGTATGCGAAGAGAGAACCGACCCCCGATAGAGCCGCTTTCGAGAGCCGAGAGGGAAAGAGGGAGAGAGCGGAGAATGGACGGAGAAAGAAAGAAAGAGAGACAAGAGAAGGAGTTATGGAGAGAGAAAGAAAGAGATATTATACGGAGTTGGAAGCACAGATGAGGAGAGGCGAAGAGGAGGATACGAAAAGGAACGGGTGGAGGACCGAAAGGGAAGAAGAGAAGAGTAGGAGGGTGGGAGTGAGTAGCTTGGTGGGGACTTCTTACTCATTCATACTCAAACGCCCCCGCAAAATTGCAAACACCGTGGAGACGGTGCTTTTTCTTTTGCACACTTAAATTCCGGGCTATACATCCGGTTGATTAAGAAATTCGTTGCACTCGGTTTGATCTTGTTCAGAGGATAGATCTAATAGAGTGGAAAGAGATTCCTTCTTCGAAGGAAGGATCGCCTTAGGTGTTTTTTGAGTGAATTTTGAGAAGGAGATTGAAAATAAAAAAGATTCAGGAAGCGAGGATAATCTTTGAAGGAAGATTAATATTTATATTTGAATAATGGTTTTCTATCGAATCAATTTTTGGAAATGTAACTATTATGTAATTAATGTTGTATTTATATAGTACTAGTATTATGTAATGTTTTGAACGAAGTGATAATGCAGTCAATTTAAATTGGGTCGAACTTGAAGAAACGAGGTTAAACAAATAGTATGAGGTTTTTTATGATAAGATAGAATGATTTATTTTTAAATCGTGTATCAACCATCGATATATGCGAAAAATAAAAAGTGAAAACTACTGATTTATAATATTCTTTGTTAATGGTGTAAATATCGATCGTTTAATTATATCGATTGAATGAAAATATCATAAATTTATAAATTTATACAACTTATTTATATAACTTATAAATTACAATATAAATTTAATGAAAAAAAGAAATAAATAAATGACTCATAAAATCAAAAAATTTGTTAAGATTTTAATTTTAAATAAAATAGATTTTAAAGTAAAAACAAATTTCAAATTCAAGTTTTGTGAATCTAAAAATATTCAACCTATATCTAAGAAATATTATTCTTAAAATATTATTTTTACTTACAAAATTTCTCCAGACGATAGATCTAAAGATTTCAAACTTCTTGGCAGAATAAAATGAAAATTAAAAATTTTTCAATCGTTCAGTCTTTACACACTCATACATACACACACACAATGTAAGTAGCTATAAATATTCCATGTTATATAATATATTAATATGTTAATTAATGTATAATAATGAACATAATAACATTAATATTGCTTTTATTCCATTTAATCTTATGCATTTTCTATATATTTTATATTTTTCTATAGCTTAACGGGATTTATCGCTTAACGGGATTATTCTTACCTAACCTAAATCGCAAAGACAAAACTTTTACACAACTTTTAATCAACCCATATTGCGATTGAAAAAAAAGTAGAAAAAAAACGAAAGAATGCATATTAATGTAACATAATTAGAAACGTGTCTCGTACGTGTTATCGAGCGTGAATTTCATTTCGTCAGGGTTCGATACCGCGCAAAATTCAACGGACGCGATTAGTGGACGAACATTAACGTCCGTTTGTTAATTAATGCACGCTTCGTGCCCGCTGCGAACAATACGCACCGATTCAATTTCGACAGAGGATGAATTAACGGATCGACGACAACGTTCGATCGCGACGTCAACACACACCTTTTATTAATCGCACTCCAACCTCTAGTTTTGTTAATTATTCCTCATTACTGGATACGATCGAAATAAACGGAACAACGTCAATGACAGCTGCGCCACCAAGCGTGGGATGAAGGAGAAGCGAGGTCCTGATCGATATTATATAATGAATATCGATCGTTCGAGATATCGATAATTGTTAGTAATAGTTGATGGATATCGATTAAGTTATTATCGAGAGAATATATATCGAGGGAACGAAATATATCTTCGAAAATTGTCACTAGATACTTTGAATATTGCTCGTGATTAGAAATGTCGGTGAGTGATGAAGGTTTATTAATATTTATTAAAATTTTATTATTTGCAATTATGTAGTTATTGAATTGGTATTGATTTATTTATAAAAATTTATATTTGAAGGTTATAAATCTTTTGTATTTGTGAATCAAAGGTTATATATATATACTTTTACAAATCGATTTATGATCGATATCTATTGATATCGTAATAAATTTTTATTGATTTTAATTTTTTCTTGTTCTCATATATTTTCTGTGAATAAATATTATATTAGAGATATCCGGTATCTATGTTGTCTAAATATTATACAAATGATTGTATATTCGATCGAATATTTTATCAACTATATTGTGTATTATTCTGTTTTATGGAGGAAATTAATAGGAAATTAATTCTTATATAAAAAAATTTAACAAAATAAAAAAATTCTGGCTTCTTGAAAGCCACTATTAATCAAGATTTGTTCGACGAAACATAAAAATTGATAAAAATATATAAAAATTTATATTTATTTCAACATAACACAATATAAATTATAACCTATAAATGAAATACTAATCACTAAAACTTCAATATTTTTCTCAACATTTAATTTTTTAATATCATCTATGCAAACATCGATCTTCGATCAATAATAGTCACATTTCCATCACGTAAATGCTCTGACAATCACCACCTGTTATATCGTTCGCGAAATTACGAGATCCGGGATTATTAGCGATTCAACCGTCGAAAATTCGCCACGTGGCATGGTTTCACCCTTCCTCTAGTTGACCGATCCCTCATTGACGAATTCTCCCTGATGACAAATCGCGTCGCACGTGCGACTAACTGATAGCGGCGCGAGTTTCTGTAATCTCCACGATTCCAAACCCATCGATGGCTGATTACCGAACGCGATTGCGTTCAGTTAATTAGTGCGTGGTGATTGTCAAGCTGCAACCAGGATTTCCTATCAGTTCGAAATTTCGCCCCTATTGATTTTCCTTCAATGATAAAATTCGTATATTTTTATTGATAAAAGTTTTAAAGTGGAAATTTATTGAATAATTATTTATGATCGATTGTAATTAAAAATTATTAGATCCTAATATATGTGTTGTATTAAAATATAATAATTTTAAATTATTTTTCAGAGATTATAAAAAGATCACGATTTAGGAAAGGATAAGAAACATTACTTTGAAACTATATCATCTAAAAATAGAATGAATGCATTTGTGTAATATTGAGTTAAAACTGGAAGGTATTGAAAAAGTACTTAAAAAGTTTGTTAATAATATCATTGTTTCTTTGTCTTATACTATAATGCAAATTATATTTTGAATCTAGGAAAGTTTACAACGAAGCAGAAATGTTATTTCAGTAAATAAGCTTCCGGGATAACATTATAAAGCGAAGATTGAGGTCATTCCGTTTGTTGTATGAAACTATAAGCACTTATACACTCTTTGATCGAATAAAATGAAACTTCCTTTGATAATATGATTGAAAACTATGATATTTGGTGTAAATTATCTTATTTTTTATTTTATAAATCTGCATGTCTCAACTCGTTATTTTTAAATAAATAATATTTTTTATTTAATATTTTATTGAAATTAAATCTTTTAAATTTTATTTAGAAACATATAAACAAATTCTCCGTTTGATTCATCAAAAAATTATATATAAATTTTACAAAAATAATGAAAGATTTAGTGAAAAATTCATTTTCTTGAAAAATTTCGAAAGAAGTATAGGTTATGTTTCGTAAATAATATTTAGCAGAAAAAAAAATATAAGAACGATTGAATTTCATTTAATATAATATTCGTTTTAAAAAATTAAAATATTTTATACGATATTAACGTTACAATAATCATTTCTTTATGGTATATCTCCATCATCATGGACTAAGGTACGCGTGTTTAAAAACGGCTTGTCGTACGATTAAATTATATACACATCGAAAGAAAAATTGGCGGTTATGTTCAAATAAATAACCATTCGTCTGGAAGCGTTAAACAAACGAAATCTTGATTACAGCATATCACTATTTATTTAAATAACAGATATTTTTATAAAATTCTTCGTGTTCGAACTTCAAAACTTCTTTTTTTTGTAACTTTAAGTTTTTTCTTTCTGAATTCTAACTCTTTTTAACAACTATTATATCATTCTATATTCTATATGATTTTCACTTCACGTTATGTAACTTTACAATTTCTGTATGTAATTTGATAATTAATAATAACATTCCAAAATAAATTTTCTAAAAAATGAATATATCAAAACAAGCTGTATCATCGGTTATCGCACAGTTAGATCACTTTTTCCGTGTGACAGGACACATTACACACAGTATGAAGGATGGGCGTCAAAGGAAGCAGCTAGTGACCTCGAGAAGCAACGTTTCTATTTAGGGCAGACGATAGACGATAAACTGTGCTCCAGGATGCAGTCTGATAGAAAGCGGCGCGTGCGATTTTATTCCATTGAGATAGATGATCATTCATGTCCGCGACACAATTCATTCTTGTATATTTCAATTGCGTCGTTACTAATACGCATTTACATTTCTCGTTATCGATAAGATTTTGATTATCTGCGATGATATTTTTGCGAACAATTATTATGATTTCCAATTATGTTTCTGAAAAATTGCCATTTTAAAGGCTATTTTACATGGACGATTGATAAAAAAAAAAGATATTTGTTATATCTATCACATAATAAATTTCATCGATATACTCGTGTCAAAATCGTAATGTTAATATTTTATTAGTAAAAGTACATAAGTACCACATACATACGTATATACATGCATGTCAACTCAGATCCAAAGCATACGCAATAAACGTGCTAATGACTTTCGTTCCAATGCTAATGTACCTAACGTAAGTACACACGTACACGACAATTTCGATTAATTACCCCCTGACAAATTATTCCTGACACAATTAGCATCGTACAAGTGAATTCCAACGTGCACCACGTTCCGGTATCTTCATTGTGAATAACCTCAACGTTTCAGGAAACAGAAATCAACCAAAGATCAACGTAGTACCGTCTATCTGTAGGTTTAATTAATTTCGTGATGATTACCGACGTTTTCGGTTCGTTAATGTAATTGGGTCATTAGATAACGCTTTCGAAACTGTATCCATGAGTATGGAACGGATGAATGACGCTGATTATATGCTGAAAATAAACGAAGGCAACACAGAAAAAAGAAAAAAAAAGTGAATCTCCATTGTCCGGCATCGCGATATATGGGTGTTAAAACGATGACAATAAAAGGATAAAACGAGGATTACATTTTCCGCGATAAAAATTTAGAAATTATCATTGCATCAAAAAAGTATATTGTGAGAGAGATGTATCAATAGTGCAAATAGATCCACGTTCAAGATGGCGTACAATTATAATATCGAAGAGATACCGCCCGACGATGTTCCCACTGTGGAACATGATATACGACGAGCTAAAAAGTTCCTTCAAAAACACAGTCCAGAATCAGGTGATAGTCTGTAAGTTGGTAAATTCGAAATATCGGCTCACTCGACCAAAAATAGTCGATCCATCGTTAAACCGTGAAAAATTGAAAAAAGAGAGAAGAAATAACCTATTTAAGAACGAATTTATTAAAACCTGGAAGTGATAATTATTTTTTTTTTTTCTTGTAATTATATTTCTTAGAAGTATATCCATGAATAATAAATGTTAAATAATAATATTGGAATGTATTATGAAATTTCTGTGGAAAAAGATGATATATGATATATGATATCATTGTATTTTTGCATTTTTTATCATAATTGAATTGATCATAATACAAAATTAAATTTGTTGAAATGAATTTTATTCTAGAAATTGAACTTAATAATTGGAATTCAGAAATAGTAATCACGATTCGCAAAGTTCTCTATACGCGCATAGCTATTTCTAGAAAACGTTAACGCGGTTATCAAAGCAGAAATGCCTCAAAATAATAATCATCTACTTTGGTGCTCGATTTATTATTAATTGTATGCAACGATCCGAATAATTTCAAAATATTCATTATTGTTACTTCTATAAATTTAAAATAATAATAAGAAGAAATTTTATCAGATGTATTAATATTTGAAAATTTCAGGTACGATCACTTGACAGAAGTGTTGGCCAAAATACTCACTGAGAGACCGAAAAACGCAGTAGATATTTTCGAGGAATTTAGCAGAAAAGTAAAAGAGGAGAGATTCAAAACTAAATCCAGTCATCTTCGAGACATGTACGTTCCACCGACTCAGTTCGAGCATGCGAAAAAAATCATCAAACTATTCAAGGTGCGAACAATCGGAAACAATTAATAATTAAATAGTCATCAATATTCTATAAATAATAACGCGATTCACCTGAGAAATTTAATTATTGTACACTTTTCCTATAATTACAGAAACTAGAAAAATTCTATGAAACTATAGGAGAAAAAATCGAAGAAGATATTGAAGAAGATGAAGATAAAAAGAAGAAAATACCAAATATGTTAGATTTTTTGTTTTATTTCGAGCAAACTGGCATAGGATTACCTCGTAGAGAATTGGTGTTGCTTAATTTGTCTATAAGGGAACTCATGGCTGAGAATCCTATAGAAAATGTCAGGTATAACTAATAATTTTCACTCAAAAGTTTTAAGATAACTTCTATTTATATTTGATGTAAGTTATATATTTTTTGAATTGTAATTTATATTAAAATTATCAATCTTTAGAGGAATGAATTCATTAAAATCAGAAAAAAAATTGTTTATTTAAAAAAAACAATATTTTTTTCAACATTTGAATAAATGTGATAAATATCTTAAGATTTTTGAATGATAATGTATATGTATAAAATTTCTTACTAGAAAAAAATATTTAAAAATTAATAATTTTAATAACATGGTAGATTTTGGGGAAAAATTCTCGGAATTCCGAAAAATTATTACATAGTGGAAGCAGATTTACAACCAGAGGAACTAAATTTAAGAGTAGAGGTAAGAATAATTCGAAACGAAAAAAGAAAGGAACATTATTATATTCTTTTTCCGTGATTAATTAAATGAATATTTATCCACTTTGATAATCTTTCAATTGTTTAGAAAATTTTTTTTGAATAATTTTCTTGAATCGTTATAAAACAATACGACACGGAGAAAATGAATTTCAGAGTGAAAGAGAGCAAAAACACATTTTGAATCTCGTCCACGCGTCTGCAGAAAATGGCGGAAGAAGAGGAACGGAGACGTCAAGAAAAGCAAGCGAAAGCGGAAGAAGCGGCAAAAGCCGAAAAACAAGCTGTTGAAGACATGGAAGGAGCGACACAGGAAACGGGGAAAACAGAGGAAGAAGCGGCACCCGAGGGCTTGAAGCTCGTCTTTCCGCCTCTACCTACTCGTACATGGATACCACCACCGGAAATACCTTCAGAGAAACTCGGAACTGGCACAAATACCAAAGTACATTTTAATTTTTTTAATACATAATCGAAAATAATATAGAAATTAAAAAAGAAGTCATTATCAAAAGAAAGAGAAGTTAATCATAAAAATGGATTAAAATTTAATTTTTTAAAAATAAACTTAATCCAAAATTTTATGAGATTTCGAAATTTTCAAAATTCAAAATGCTCTGTTTTTTTATTAATCATTTAAAATTTTACGAAATACATAAAAAATAGAAAAAATAAAAATTATATTTATATTTAATAAAAATTTAACTTTCTAACTATTTAATTTGGTAACAGATTCATAAAATTCAAAAAAAGAGAGAATATATTCAAAAAAGTATTAAAATTAAGAAAGAATAGTAATTGCATGTATTAGTAAACGATATCATCAAGCAACATTCAATTAATCAAAGTGAGATTGTATTGCACGTATCGAAAACATCGACGGCACAAACATTCACGGTGCAATGTTCCATTGAATTAATATGCAACACAAAACACTGGGCGTGTTTTCCTGAGCGTGATCCTAGTGGTCGACTTTGTTCCAGGTATATTTTGTATGCAACGAGCCCGGTTTGGACAAGTGGATCGAACTGCCACCGGTTACACCGCAGCAGATAGTAATTGCACGATACATTGTTCGTTATTGCACAGGAAATTTAGAAACACCAGTAACGTATCCATTTTATAAAAATAGAATAAAATAAAAAAAGAAAGGAAATAAAAGAAATATATAAATTGTAAATAACCATGATTATTTTCGTTTTATAGATTCACACTTTCCCACCATTTCCTGGTACGGAAAAGAATTATCTTCGTGCGCAAATAGCCAGGATTAGTTCGACTACCCAAGTTTCGCCGATTGGGTTCTACACTTTTGGCATAGGGGACGAGGAAGAAGAGGTAATGGAGGAAATGGCAGAAGGTAATACATTATACTTTTATTTTGAAAAAAAATTAGAGAAGAGAGTACAATGCTATAAATTATTCGAAACGCTCGTTATTATGTTTTATTTATCGAGTAGTTTCTCTTAACCATTCTTAACGCTGGTTTTATTAATCATAAAATCATGGTTTTTTTCTTTTAACTTAAGTTTCTTTATGTGCCATTTATTGCATTTAAAGGTGGAGTATTGTCTGAGAACGTGAATTATGATCCGTTGCCTATTAAAGATTTGATAGACCCTTCTATGTCGAACTGGTGTCATCATATGCCCTATATTTTGAAACAAGGTCGTATTGAATGGTGGAGTCCACGGAAACAGGAAGAAGTAAGTTTAATTAATTAAAGAAATATTTTTTTCAATTCAAAAAGAAAAAATTAAAATCACGATTTTAATTTTCATGAAAATTAAGTAAGTTTAATCAAATATTCTTAAAAAATGTAAATTTAAAAAAAAATGTAAGTATAATCTTGAACTATATTTGGATTTTTTCATATTATTAAAACACACACACCCACCCACCCACCCACACACACACACACACACACACACACACACACACACACACACAGTTACTTTCGAATTTTCGAAGAAAAATAAATTTTAATTGTTTGAAATTATTATAAATGAAATTTTATCCCAAATGAATAATCTTAATATGATTTTCTTTAATAAAAGAACTTTTAAAGCTCAAAACAATTCTTGAATTAAAGATAATATTATATTTGAATATTAAATATGAATAGGTATTAAATTTAAATAGATCACAGAAAAAATTTCACAAAATTAGGAACTTGAAGAAGAAATAGGTGAAGAAGAAGAGGAAGAAGAAGAAAAAGAAGAGAAGGAGGTTGGACCTCCGCTTTTGACACCTTTGTCGGAAGATGCTATAATAGACTCGATAATACCGTGGGGTACTTCATTATCTTCCCGTGTCCAACCTGATCAGGCGGTCGCATTAATTAGATCAAACATTTGGCCTGGAGCGTATGCTTTTGCCTCCGGAAGGTGCGTGTACTATAGACCCTATTCAATAATGATTTTCCATTAAGCAGACGTATCTATGATATTTATGTGACCGACGAGTATAAATTCCCCTTGGGATATCGAAGAAACAGCACGGCAAGCTCGAGAGCGAAGGGAAGGTTTTATCGTGGGACGAATCAACCGGGAAAAGAGGAATTATGGCGCGTTAAAGGAAAATTAATGCGCGGGAAATTACGCTAATGTTACTTTAATGGTGTCTCTCTACAGGCGTTGCGCTAACGTGTACATTGGTTGGGGTCACAAATACACGGCGTACAATTACAGCCCTCAGTCTATGCCACCTGTACAGGATCAGTATAAAATCGGTCCTGAGATTATGGAAATTCAGGATCCAACCTTCGAACAAGAAGAGGCCTTTAGAATTGCTCATTTACCGCCTCCACCTGTTATACCGACAGGTAAAATGAATAAAAATAATTATACAGGGTGACTAATATTTTCTCTATTTTGTTTTTTCATTATTTGATGTTCATTTTCATAGAAGAAGAAGAAGAAGGTGTAGAAGAGGAAGAAGAAGAAGAAGAAGAAGAGGACGAATAATATAATAGATAACTGCATTATCAAGCAATGATTTTGATTTGAATTTGTTAGTAAAATAGACGCGTTTATATACTTTTATATTTAATTTAATATTTAAGTTTAATATTTAACTTTAATATTTAACTAACTATATAACTTCAATATTTATTTATTATTAGTTTTTAATCGTATTTATCAAAAACTAATATTATAATGTAGAGTAAGTATTAGATATAAAATATAATATTATATAGCATTCTGATTTAATTTAGTATATCGAAAAGATAATGTGTAATTACAGATAAATTGTATCGCAAAAGAGATGAAAATTAGAATAGACGTGACATCTTACGGAATTTTCTATCACATGTTCTAATATATTGATTTCAATCTGTGTTTCTTATGCCATCTAACATAATATGATCGTACTATTTGTATGAAATATATTGCTTTTCATTAGAATTAAAAAAATATCAGTTTTAATTTTAAAAATTTATGATATCAAAAATTATAAATTATTCAATTGATTTAAACATAAGCGAATCTATTTCTTAGAAAAATATAGAAAAATATCGAAGTAAAGATCAATAATGTAAATCAATAAATGTGATATAAAAATGATAAAAATAGAATAAACTTTTAAAGTGATTCAAAACTAAAATGTAGCTTATGTTTTATATTTTTTTACTTTTTTAAACTTTTGTTTTTATCAATTAATAATTATTAATATATTTAATTATTTGCTTTTAGTTATTTTAACAATAATATATATCTATGAAATCACTACTACATCTTTATTTTATTTATAAAAATAAATGTAACAAATCAAAAGAAATTAAATCTAATTGTTGTCTTAATTTTTCTTCTTGTTGCATATTATCAAACCACCTAGACACATGTACATATTGAGCTTTCTCTTGATGACTTAATTCTCGCTGCAATAAGAAATAGGTCAAAGAGATTAAATTGATCTATACAATCTACTAAGGATTCCTATGTTTTACTTATTATACTTTTTTATTACCATTATTGAATGTAGAGCATAATATAATGTAATATCAGCAATAGTTTTCTTTGTACCAGTTAAATATGTATTATCCCTTAGTGCAATATTTAATTCCTATAAAAATAAAATATAGTTTTTTAATTTATATATTTTTGAAATATATTTTGTATAAATCTAATCAAATTAGTATTTATTCTTAATACAATTATATAAATAATTGGATTACCTGCAAGATTCTTTTCGCATTAGCGGGAGTATCAGCGTAATTGACACAGACAACTGCATATTCCAGCCACTGACGTGATAATGCTTTCATTTCATTATCAATACCAAGTATATCAGGGTACTTGGAATTTTCAATTAGAAATTGAATTATAGTACTAAATCCTTCTATTTTTTTATTTGATTCCCGTTCCATAGTAACAATTACCTATAAAATGATATAAAAATTAAATTAATTTTATTCTTTAATATAATTTATTTTCATAAAAAAACTTATTATTTACATTTTCTTGCATTTCCAGTGGTAATGGTGAGACATCTAAGTAATTTGAAATTCTTTCTAAACATTCTATGTTACATAAAACCATTGTTTTAAACTTTACACTTTCTCAATCTTCTTGTTTTTTTTTACTAGTTATGGAAATAATTTTTAGGTTATGTTTAAAAAGGGCACAATACGTTGACGTAACAATCGATGGATAAATTCGCATCACATTCTATATATATTCAATAATTTACTTTATTGCAAATATTTGTATGGAATATGTAATTATATACACGGAATATTTTAACATTAGTTAGTCTTTATTTCAAATATACAATTTAATTGTAACAGTTGTATAAAATTTGCGACTAACAATAATAGATATCATTTTTTTATTGTATTTTTTTAACATATTTAAAATTACAAAATTAATTGACTTAGTTTAAGTATTTAGACCTAAGTCTTTCATCTCAAGAGAGAATTTGTTTTATCAGAATCAGAAAAATGTATTTTCATAAATTACATTAAACTATATGATAAAGAAGTATTAGAATCTATTAAATTATTTTTTTATATCATGTTACAATAGGAATGAATAATCAACTAATAAATAATTAATTTCTGATTAAATTTTTTTTCAATAGTGTTCCCATAGTTTGGCATTTAATTTCTGAATGTTTTTAATATGAATTATTTTTTTCTTGTTGTATTATAGATTTTATATATTATATATAATTTTTTTAACTAAATATAATATTAATATGATTTTATGGGAATTTTCAATAGTGTTTTTTAATAAAATAAATCAGATAAAGAGACAACAAGAAAAAAATATTACAATATTTATATTTTGTTTAATAATTCAGTCATAGTTATATCAATTAAATTGATTGATCTACATAGAATATGTCATACATGTATATACATGCAATAATAAATTAAATTGTATTATAGAAATATATGAGAATATTTTTTTATAAAGTTGGTAAATTTATATATATAGGATTTTTAAAAATTGATTTCCAATAAAATGCTTTTTTTCTTATAAATGAATTTTTCTTACAAATATATAAAATACATATTTATATTTCACATAAAAATTTTTTTAAGTATATTATAAAAAATCTTTTTAAAATAACTTTTTTTATATGTAAAATAATCATGAAATAAATTTCACTTGTTAAAAACAATTATAATTTTTTTCATAAAACAATTTTGCATAAGTACATGTTTATCCGTAATTAAATATGTGATTTCACATAATCCAAGACATAAAAAAGTTATATGCAATTAAATGCAGGTACTCTTTTTTTTTTTGTAAGGTGCTCATTTAATATTTATCTATTTAAAAAAGTCTCTTTTCATATGAAAAAAGACTATGAACATTTCCTTCTTGCTGAGCAGAATGTGTTCTTCTTTCAAATTTTAATTCTCCACTATACATCATAGATCTTAAAGTAGAGAGAGATTTTGATCCAATGTCTTGACATCCATGTTTAATGCCACATAGTAGATAAGGTAAAAACTTTAAAACACTTCCTTTATCAACTATTGAACCACTAACACCTTGAGCTACTTTCAATTTGTCCATCTCATTATGAAAATACCTATCCATTGCTGATCCTTGTGCATCTTTTCTATTCATGGCTTCTAAAGAACCCATACCTCTATATTTTTTTAGACGAACACCATCGCTAAAAAAATATTCACCTGGTGCTTCTGAAGTACCAGCCAATAAAGATCCCATCATAACTGTACTAGCCCCTAAACTTAAACCTTTGATAATGTGTCCAATAGATTGAATACCACCATCTGCTATAACAGGTACACCAAATTTTCTTGCATATTCTGCAACTTTATATACAGCAGTTGCTTGAGGTCTTCCCACAGCCATAACTTCTTGGGTAATACAAATAGATCCACAACCCATTCCAACTCTTAGAGCATCAGCTCCAGCTTCTATAAGATTTTTAGCTTGCATAGTTGTTACAGCATTTCCTGCAATTACTTGCAATTCTGGATATTCTGATTTAATGTATTTAATCATATCAATCTGATATTTAGAATTGCCTTGAGAAGAATCCAAAACGATTACATCAACACCAGCTACAGCAAGAAGTTGTAATCTCTGTTTATCAGCATTGCGTGTGCCAATAGCAGCACCAACTAATAATTGTTTATTCTCATCTTTACTAGCATTTGGATAATTACGATTTTTTTTCAAATCAGTTCTTGCCATTAAAGATACTAATTCTCCCTTTTCATTAACAATTGGAAGTTTTCCTTTTTTAGATTTTTCAAGAATTATATTTGCTTCTTGTAATGTTACACCAGCAGTTGCAGTAATCAAATTTTCTAATTTTGTCATTATTGTTTCTAATTTTATATATTGCTGATTTGTTGTACTTTCCAAAAAATCAATATCTCTGGATGTTACAATGCCTAATAATTTACCCCCAACTTTTCCAGTATTTGTAATAGGAATACCAGAAAAACCATGTTCAGCTTTTACATTTAGAACATCTTTGACTGTATGATTGGGTGATAAAACTACTGGATCTCTAATAAAACCATGTTTATATTTTTTCACCTAAAATCATAAGAAAAAAAATTATATAAAATTATTTAAAATTATAGTTTTAAATACAAATTCAAAATTTAAAAATTCAAAAATTTTTATTTTTTTTCTTTTTAATATAATAAATGTGAAAAAAAATGAGCATAAATGAGATTAATAAGAATAATTCAATTAAGCATAAGAAATTTTCTACAAAATTTTTAACAGAAAATAAATATTTATTATCAATCTATATATTATCGTTAATTACGATGTTACTATTCGATAAATTAGAAACATAAGATCAAATGAAATGTATATTAATAAACGAGCAAATGTATTATAAAATTTTAGGTGCCATAAGTACTATTTTATATTAAACAAATGGAAATATTTAAATAAAAAAGAAATATACCTTATGCACTTCGTTGGCTTGATATTCGGGTGTACAATTATGATGTATTATGCCAATTCCTCCACATAGAGCCATGGCTATAGCCATGTCGGATTCTGTAACTGTATCCATAGGAGATGATACCAGTGGTGCTTTGATCATAATTTTCTTTGTCAACGGCGACAATAAATCAACTTCGTCGGCAGTAAAATCAATATAACCCGGTAAAATAATAAAATCATTGTAGGTAAGACCATCACCAGTAGTGAATAATTGTCCTGCTGAAAGTCCATCGTCCGGTAGGGGTACATCTGCCGGTTTTGTGTCACCGATCACATAGTCTGCCATCGTTTTTTTTCAATCGACGATTGTTTATATTTTATGCCTCCGTAAAAAATTAGTTATATTTTAATTAATATATAACTACCGTATAACGAAGTTATATACACGCTTTTTCAACACAGATGTTAAAAATCGCGGGCTTTCCGTATCAAACCGGAGATCTCCAGGCAAAATGACCGAAATCAACGTGCGCACAGTGCATTTATAGTTTATGTGAAGCGTGTTTCCCCCTTTCGTCTAATGATGAGTACTATCGGCAACGATGTTTTACGAATATAGTCGAAAATGTCCGATTGTTTCAATTTGAATATATTTGGCATAAATAGAACTAACAATTAGAAAATTAAAAAAGATATATTGTAAATATTAAAGATATAATATAAACGGACAATATAATCTATAAACTAAAATATAAGTATAATCTTCAAGTGAAATTTTAATTATAAATGTGTAAAAAAGGAAACATTTACACATAGAATTAATTACAAAAATACTTGTTTAGTACAAAAATAAATACTAATCAATAGATAAAGAACAAACCATAATAAAATATTTTTAAACTTGCACACAGTGCGAAGATCATCGTTAATTTTATGCATTATTGGTACATTTCTTACATGCATGCTAAAAATTTTATAAAATTTTATAAAATTATAACATTCTCATTTGTTTAAAATATGAAAGTATTAAAATTTCAATCATAAACTTACTGGATAGAAAAAAATTTGTCTTACACCATTAAAAATACCACCAAATGCTTCTTGAAATGAAGATAAAATATATTCCACTACCAGTTCCAAATAACTTAAATTTTCATAATCATCGTATTCTTCGTAATAAAAATAATCGTACAACATTGGTAAAAATATTATTAGAATATACATCATACCACCAAAAAAAACTAAAAATTAAAAAAAAGAAAAAATATTAAATATAATTGATTAATTAAAAAGGATCAAATTTAAATTAAATAAAATAAATACTTACTAATAGATTTAAGTTCCAAAAACTGTTTATCATTTTTATTCCCATTATATCTTAATTTATTAACTATAGGTTCATTACTATTTAAATGTGAAATCTTTTTTGTATTAGAATTTTGTATACCATCTTTGTGATTTGCTTTGATATTATCATTTATATATAATTGTTTTGTTTGCATAATATTTGATTCAAGATTTGAATCTCTATATAAAAAATTATAAATAAGTTATTATTTTTTTAAAATAAATATACATGTCATATGTATACATATTTTTATATAACTTACAATGCCTTATTTATGGCAGTAGAAAGAGCTGTACATTGTTGTAATGTTTGCAGTTCAGGATTAATTTTTAACTGATTTTTTAATTCTTTACCATATACTTCATTTGTTTTTCCCTGTTTTCCTTTTTCAGATATACCCACTGTTAAATTATACGGATATTGCTGTTCAATACTGCTTGTGTTCTCTATTTTATGTCTCAATCTATTGTAGTATTCCCAATAACTTTTATTTAATAATTCTTGGGTTTTTGGAGAAATTCTTTTTGATCTTTCAAATATATCATCTATATTTGATCTTGGAGATGTTTCATATTTGCAACGTTCTCTTTGCAAATATATTTTTGACAAACTTTTAGTAATATCTTGTCTTGAAATTATATGTTTGTTGTTTTGCAAATAATTATTTTCAATGAAATTTGAGACATTATCAATTTGCGTACACATATTTTGTTCTTGTACAGGAACAGGATTAAAGTGTTGACTCATTTTTCTTGTCTTATGATTACCGAATTTATGAATGTTCGTTTGATTACGTTTATATTTATTATATTGACAATTAGGCCATACTAAAGTATAATCAGAATCTATTAATGCTGAATGAGAATTTTTTTGAAAATAAGATTTAGCTTTTCTAGAAAATCTAGCTGATGCTTTTTTTTGTTTAAATGTAATATATGGTTCAGAATTGCGACAAAGTTTTCTGGTACATTCATTTTTTATACAAGGTAAATATTGCTCAGATTTATTTCTTCCTCTTGTTTCATAGATATTTGCTTTGTAATTTTGATATAAGGATTGATTTTGATTATTAACAATTATATTAGATTGAGGTACTGATTGAAAATATTCATTTTCTTTTGATAAATGATTTACTTGATCATGATTTAAAACTGGAGTTTTAATATTATCATGTATAGTATCAGTATTAATCTTATTAACTTTGTTTGTAAATTCATTTGCATCAATAAATTCTTTTTTCTGAATAAATTTTTTTGTAACAAATTCAGAATCTGTTGTTTCTTCACAAGTTGTATTGTATGTAATTTTTTTCATTTTTAAACATTGGAAAACATGATTATTTGTATTTTTTTTATTTATATTTGGAATATAATATTCAGAATCGCTAGATTCTTGTTGTGCATGTTGAATATTTAAGTTTGGCAATTTTTCAGAGGTAATTAGATTTTCTGAAAAATCTGGTTTAAAACAAGTTTTTTTATTTTCTTCAAGTATTTTATTTTGTATTAACGTAGTATTTTTCTCTTCATAAATACTTTTTTCATCTGCATCTGAAAAACTATAATTTCAATGAATGGAAAATAAAGAATTATAAATGTTTGTAAAATTATTACTGTTAATAAGAGATTTGCTTTCATTCTGTGCTTGATTTGAATGAATATGTTGTTCTGACTCTTTCTTCATTAAAGGTAAAGTTTTAGTTTGATTCTTGTGTTCTAAATGATTTAAACATTGCTGTATTACATTATTTGTTCCTGTAGAAGATACTTGCATTGGTATGTTTTGATAAGTAAGAACTGGAAGTTGCACATTATAGCATTGATTTATACATTCTTGAGGTACAGTGATTGTGTCAACATGTATTGCATTTAAAGCATGTGACTGTAGTTTTTTGTCTAACACAAAAAACAACTGTCCATTATTTTCCTAAATACATTAAAATAATAAAGAAATTTATTCTGTTATTTATATTTTTAATAAAAATTAATTATAAAATATTAGAACATATACTTGCACTGGTAAAGAAGTAATATCTACTTGAGTATTTGCATCATTAACAGCTAATTTTGATATATGTTCAGAAGAATATAAATTTTTTACATATTTATTTTTTTCTATAATTTCATTTTCATTTCCATCTGAAATATTATCTTGTTTTTTTGATTCAAAATTATTTTTAGAACTTTTTTGTTCTAAAAGCAATTCCTTGTCAATGATAAACTTAATATTTTCTCCATGATTTTCTATTAATTCAGTTTTTTTTTCTTCATGAGATTTTTGTGCTTCTTGAATTTTAATTTGTTCTCTAACATATTATAATTTTGAAAATTATCAATATATAATTATATATATATAATATATAATTATGTAATATATTATCAATTAAAAATGATGTATACTTTTCAAATGTTAATTTTTCCATCTCTTTTATATTTAAACCTTCTGTAGAAGTAATAATAGATTGATCGTTTTTTTGTAATGATTCAGTTGATGTAACTTGATTTCTCTTAATATTTGTTACTCTATTAATATAATAATTATTATATTGATTTAAATTTCTATTTATTTTTTATTTCTATTGATTTAAATAAAATACTTTTTAAAACGAGGATCTGTATAACCAGGAAATTTCTTCAAACTGTATAAACTTGAAGCAGCTTTTTGATGATGAAAGGAAGAATATGCACTATCTTTAGTTACTGTAGACTTAGGAGATCTGTATTTTTAAATATATTTCTATTAATATATATTTCATAAAATTTTATAATATTTTAATTTAATACTTACTGATTTAGAGGTGTTTGAACTATAGTACGACTCCTTCTAGGAGTTCCAGTTAATGTAATTATACATGGAGGTTCAATAGTATCATCAACATCATCAATTAATTTACGCTGCGGTATTTTAGGCCAAGAAGGATCGGCTGGTATACTAAAATAATTTAAAATAAATTGATTTTTTGAAAAGAAAAAATAGATTTTAATTTTACCGTAGTGATCCAGCATTGTTTTTCTGTGGGACTGGTATCAAATTTTCACTGTTTACTAAAGCAACATGTATCAATTAAATTGTCATTTGGAAAAAGTATTTTAATATTCTTACTTTTTATATGTAATTGTAGAGCATTTGCATTATCTTGATATGCCATATTGAAGCAGTCGTACATTTCAATACTTTCCACTTTTTTTAATACATTTGTAAAAGTATAATTCCTGAACTAATTATATAAATTATTAATATTAGAAAAAATACAAAAACTGTACAGGTTTAACGTTAATTTCATGTTTTACAAAGTAATAGGTCTGTACTTCAAGTAGAATTATTCTTGTTTTCTTGTAGTCAAATGTTTTGAATATATACAATAGTAAGAAAAAAAAAAACTTTTATATTAAAACAAATATTTTTATTCTTAATAATAATAATAATAGCCTTTGTACAAAAAGATCGAAGATCGATTATTATAATCAGTCATTTTGTTTTATTAATGACAGATGTATTTATATAATATGTATATCATTCTAATCTTAATATTAAAATATTATATGTACAATAAATATACAACTGTAGTAGATGCAGGAACAATTAACTATGATCTACATCAGTATCTTAGAGCTTGATTTATATTACATTAAATTAAAGTATATTTGCGCACCATAATGATTATAATATCACAATATCAAGCTAATTATACACTTATGTAGGGACTTAATATTTTGCTTACAAAATATTACAATTTATGATATAAGATTTATAATTTTATATTATTATATATGTGTATGCATACTGTATATGTGCAAATTTAAAATCTGTGTGAATAATATAATAAATAATTTTTTTAGATGTTCCTCATTGAAACATAATAAAAAAAAATTCTATTTATTTTCTACTAAATACAGAAGTTGTTAATATTGTTTTATACACAAACGAAATAATCAACATAGCAAAATATATTCTCTGTTTTTTATGAATAAATAAATTGATTACCAATGTTATATTGTAATTAAAATATACTTTGACAAAGGAATGTATCAGTATAATTATTTTGACTAGATTTGAGAAAGATGATAGAAATATTATTTTTATCAAATATAAAAGTTGTATGCCATAAAATACATTAATGAATCTGGCCACCACATTTCTTAATATTATTATAGAATTTGAATTGGTCCAAAATCTAAATATAATTTCATTATAACGGTCTTATATCATTAAAATTGCATAAATATCTCACTGGCATTGTCTTAAAATTTAGGGCATACTTCATTTTGAATAAGTACATAATATTTAACAAATATCTTTACATAACATACATTATGTCTTTTGAAAAATATAAATTAAGTTCTTTTATTTTTAATAATTCATTTTATGAAATTTTTATATAATATGAAAAATTGAAAAATATTTAAAAAAATTACTAAAATAATACTTTTTAAATGAAGCAATACTAATAATAATTATTATAAATAATTATTATCAATTTTAAAATATATTACAAAATATTATTGGTAAAATAAGTACTCTTTTGTTTTTCAGACTTTTTTATAGAAACAAGTGTATGCAATTAATCTTCTGAAAAATTAAAATTGAAGATTGTACACAGAATTATTATTTTTATAAATTACTATTGCACATATAATTAAATAAAGATATAAGATTAATGATAAAAAAATATCTTTAACATATTTATCACAAATTATATATGTATTATTTCGCATGAAATATTAGAATCTATTTTAAATTCATATATTATAATTTTCTAGAAATTGTGTGAATATAAAAGCTAAGTATAACTTTTAATATGTATGCATTGTAAAAAATATAAAAATTCTTTCAAAAAAAGAAATCAAGCAATTATAGCAAATCAATTAATATGAAAAACTTTTTTTAAGAAATATAATTAAATATTTTTCTATTTCAAGAAAAAACTTTTAAGAGCTCAGATAACATACATATTGAACAATGTACAATTATTGTCTGGCAGTATTGTAATATTCTGCACACAAATGAAATTGAATTTTTATGATAAATTAATTTAGTAACATGTATGTTTTTATAAAAAAAATTATTTTAGAATTCTTAACATTGATTATATAATGCTTCGTAAAAATGCTTTGTAACCAAATATGCATATATCATTCATTTTAAATTATATATAAAATTTGTTTAGTAAAGATATTCATATTAAGAAGACATATATAGTACATTAGTATATTAATAACTTTTTATGCATATTGACGAAGCATTTGTTAGGTATAGAAATATACATACACAAAACACATTTATTACATATCTTTTTTCGTTATTGTCGAATTAAGCTTCGTGTTCGCCGCTATTTATTCCTATGAGCGATTCTGTTTGTTCTGCTTCAAGATCTGGTATTCTAAAATTGAAGATATTATTTTTTTTAAATTTATTAAAACTAAAATTTATAGCAGTATATATTTTTTTAATTAATATACCTTATTGATCTATTTTTCCTGCAAATCCAAATATAAATTCTTTTTATTAAATCCATTACTGGATCCCAATTGTCATAATATGATAGAAGAGATACAGTCAGAAATGCCAATAGCATTGGAATGGTTCCTAGATAGAAAATACAAGGGTATTCGACTTTTTTTAATAAGACATCAGCTATCATTGACATTGGCATAAGTAAACTAACTGCCAAAGTCGCGATGAGAGATGACGTTAAAAAGCAACCCCTACAAGTAGACATGAAATGAATATAATATATATTAAATACAAATTAAATTCAACATTTTTTTTTCATTACAAACATACCACAACCAAAGTACTTCACTTAAAACTGTACCAATCAAACCATTGATAATTAAAAATGTCCACTGATGAGTATCTGGCCATTCAAATTCTTCCCAATGGCCATAATGAAGAATAAAAAATACAGGCCATAGAAGTGTCAAATTAAAAAGTCCAACAAATCCAAAAAACATTGGAATATCCATCTTATCTTCATGATCTACTTTTCTCTTTAAAAACACTATATAAGCTGCATAAAAAAATGCACTGACTAGGGCCAATATTATGCCTGTAGGTATTCTACTAGTTTCTATAGTTAAATCTGAAAGACCAACTAGAACCTATTAAAAAAAAAAAAAAAAAAAACAAAAGAAATAGAAAAAATTTTTTTCCATGTCTTTTTTACATGTTTTTTATATATTGCTATATATGCTATAATTATACATACTAGTCCAAGAATGCTAATAGAGACAGCAACTAGTTTAGATAATGTAAACTTATCCCCACCATTACTAGGAAAAAATGCAGCAAGAAACAGAGTAAATAAACTAGAAGTTGATGTTAATACAGTTACAATTCCAGCTTCAGTTCTTGCTAATGATATTTGATAAGTATAATTTGCCATAAACCACTGTAATTAAAAATTGTTTTAAGTTTAAAATATAATATATAATTATAACATTAAGTTGATACTTACAAGTAAACAAAACATAAGTGCAATTTTAGCAACTTTTTGGACAGAAAATTTATTGGCTTGTCGTCTTGCATGTTCTCCAGCTCTTAAGCTTGCTTGATAACTAAGTCTTGCTAATAATGCTTCTGTGGCATCACTTTCTGACATATGACGAACTTCTGCTAATTTACTAAATCTTACTGAACGTATTGATGAATCATCACTTTCTGTACCTGAAGAACGATCACAATGATCTGATGTTTTTATTGGAACAAATGTTGGGTCACTCTACAATTATAAAAATTTTGATTAATATTTATTATATAAAATATTAATGATATATTAAAATTTGTAAGACAGAAAAAATAAAAATAATAAAAATAATAATTTCTGTTTACCAAACTTGTGTTGGCTTCTGAATAGAAGTTATCATCTTCTACATTAGGATCTATGAACTGAAATAAAAAAATGAAATAATAATTAACAATTTTATTTCATTAATAAAATTTATTATTTGTATTTAGATGTACCATATATGTTGCTGGTTTATTGCATTGATCTCTCCATGGAGGCCAAAAACATAAACCAAGTAAATAGAATGTAAACATTGATGTTTTCACATATGTACTAAAAAATGGTTTTTCAAATGCTGCTTCTCTGTAAATATACTAAAATATAAAGATCATTATAAAAAATTATAATTTATAATTAATTTAAATATAATATTTGAATAATTCTTACTTTAGTAAGTTCAGAACTAGAAACCCAAATGATATCAACTAATAATAAAACTAACAGGCCCAACACAAGTCTTTGAGATTTATTCATCATTGCTGCAAGTTTATGAGGATCCTCCGCCATCCCCTGTTGTCTACGCTGTCTTAATTCTACAGAGCAGCTCATGATATATCCAATTTCTTTTATAATTATGACATTATGATGATACTGATCACTGTAAAATTATAATATAATTAAAAAAAATTATAAATTGCAATAATAAACATATCTATTTAAAAAATATAAACTATTTATATAAAATGAAAAGTTAATATTAAATAATTAAATTCTATATTAGTTAATTTAATTAACAATTTTGCCTAAGAAATTTCTAAAAAGATATAGATAAACATAATATTATAAAAATTAAAACATAAAATCTACAATGAAATGGAAATAAAATACACAAAATAATATAATTTGCATAATAATTGTAAATCAATTATGTATTATGTGCTAGGAAAAATGGGAATACAAAACAAAGGATTAAAAAGGAGGACAAAAAAACAATGTTTCAAGGTTTCACTAATTTAATTGTCTTATTTTAGCTACAAGTTCATATCTGATCATGTTCAATATAATGCAATATAAATAGCAGGTATATTTAAAAAAAATTTTGTTGACTTTATAATTGATAACAAGTGGACATGCGGCAAATATAAAATTGCGATATATAAGATAACCTATAAAAGTTGCAATAATAATAAATAACAATGTTTTATTATATTAATACAAAAATTAAAAGAAGAACTTCACTCACAATTAAAAATAACCTTTAATTTTGTAGTACTGGTAACTAATTTATGTTCTAATCTTTCTTCTACATGTTAGAAATATAAAATGATAAACTTTCTATGCTCCCTAACTAAACACTCAAATAACACTATTCACACGTTAATATACAATTTAAATATTTAATTGTTTAATATAACTTTTTTCCTATATTTTTGTAACTTAAATTCAAGATTGTTTTAATGTTTCCGTTTCGTTATCGCGTCGGAACAACTAGCCGTAACCATGTTGATATGACGTTCCGTAGTTCTATTATCACCCGGATGGCGCTACACGTCACATGAAGAATAGAATACATCTTTTAATGTATTATTTATTTAATTTTAATTTCAATAATACATATAATATTCATTTCTATTATTTTAAAATTATTTTCATAATTTTTTAACTGGAATTTTTGTTTGATAATTATTTTCTTTTGCATATAATCATAATACTAAAATGTTTTTTGGTTACCGCTATATATGTATTTCTTTTTATAGATGACATAAATAAACAATAAAGATAATTAAAAATTTTGTGTACTTGTATCTTAATATTAATTTCTAATTTTATTTTATACATTAATTTAGAATAAAGAAATAAGATCAATTGAATAATTGACGAATTATATTTCAATGTTAAAAATTATGAAATTATCTTAAAAAAGTAAATTTATTTTTTTTTTAATCTAAAGATTGAGAAATTGTCTATACATAGAATTATATTTTATTATGATTATATCTTATGATGATTCTTTGTGAAGAAGACCTAAAACAAGGGTTGTCATAGCAAATACCAGTAACAACACAGTGAATTTGTCGTTTAATGTGAAATATACTCACAGATTATTATTTTTGTGTATTAATAATGACTAACAATATTTTTAGTAATGGCCGCATTCAACAACAGACGATTGTTTCGCAGCGTTTAAGAAATGATAGGAAGGAAGGAAAAAAAGGTGTTTTTGTTCATTTTATATTATTTATTTATATAATATACATATATATATCCAAAATTCTTATTATATCATTATCAAATATTAATAAATACATATATATTCGATGAATATTAAATCGTAGTTGTTAAAAAGATAGAAATACTTGAAATATTAAAATAAGAACGTTAAGATTTGAATTTCTATGATAATGTATGAAATAAAATTTTCTGTGAACAGTTATTGTAATTTCTATTTTATGTTCGAAAAGATAGTTTTATAAAAAATATGTTTTTTTTAATTTAAATTAAAATGTATGTTAGTATATTTTTTTATAAATTTATGACGTAATTCGATATTATATTTTATATTAAATTAGCACCAGAAATATCAGCGATAGAGAGCAACAATTGGTTGTTGCATCGACATTATACGCGACATGAATACAAAACTTGTAAAATATTAATTGATCAAGAATTAATAAAATCAAACGGATATAATGAATATGCGAATTATTTAAAAGTAAGCAAAATTTTTACGTAATCAATCATTTTTAATATTCAAATAAAAATGTCGAAATCAATTAATTTTTTCATAGGGTTTAATACTAAGAAGAGAAGGAAAAATTCAAGATTCGTTAAACTATTTTCAAGCTGCTTATAACGTCAATTCAACGTCAATTAATAACATAAAGCAAATAGCCAAATCATTGTAAGTAAGAAAAATATCGGATATTATATATTCAATAAATATTACTATATATATCTATCCATATATATATATATACATATAATTTTTTTTTAGTTATAATACTAGTTATATAAAAGATATTGAATGATATTATTCAATTTAATTTATATTGTAATATAAAAATATCTGTTGTTTTAAATTCAAATAAAATAATTTTATATAACGATTTTTTTTATAGTAAATAACATATATATGTTTATATATATTTTAAATTTATTTATTATATATTTTATTAGAAATTTACTAAACTTCACGAATAATATATAAGAAAAGAAATCAAATTAATAAAAATATAAATATTATTTCTATATCGTATATTTATATCGTATGTTGTTATATTTTTGCGAAAGATATAAATAGCAAGTATTAATTCTTTATATCAATAAATATTAATATTATTTAATAATATATAATTTGACAGTTTGATAATGGGTAATCATAAACGTGCAATCGAAGCGTATTTGGAAGCTGAAAAAATATCGAATATATCAGATTGGGAGATTTATTTTAATTTAGGCATGTATTAAATTTTTTCATTAAATTTTTTATAAATAATATAATATAATATATATAAATATTAATTATATTATAATATAATATATATATATAATATAAAAATACAAAAATTGAATATATAATAATATAATAAGAAAAATATTAAATTTCTTAGTTTTAATTGCTAATTTTTATTTTTTAGGCGAATGTTACATGAAATTGAATCAGGTATATGAAGCAAAAAAATATTTAAAAAGATCGATCGAATTAACGAAAAATGAACTACCTTATATTGCACTTGCCAAACTTTGTCTTTTCGAAAATCATGTTATAGAGGCACAGAACGCTTATACAACTGCTCTTAGGTATTATATATTTATTTTTTATTTTAATATATTTTATGATGAACATCTCATCTTATTTCACAAACATCTTGCGCATGCAGATTTAATTCTTCATCGTTGCGAGATTATTGTCTCGAATGTTCTTGTTTACGATGTAATACTTTGGAGTATTATGTTCTACCTCTTATTACAAATTAACTATAGATTCCAGATTAAAAAAATGCAAAGTTAACAAAAACGACATAAGATAATAATTTATTATTGATTAACATGTTATCTTTTTTCGTATATTTGAAACATATTAATTGAATTTAAAATTTTTTTATGAAATTCACTGTGCCCAAATTTTTAAAAATATTGTTACTTTTGTTTTATTGAAATGTATTAAAATATCAATTATTTAATTTTTTTTAAACAATTATATAATATTTTTTTTATAATTTTATTATTTTGATCAATTTATACTTTTCTTCAAATATGATTAGATAAAAGTTAATAAAAGAAATTATCTTAAATTCAAAAATTATAAAATAATATAATCTTTTATTCCGCTAAAAGAAGATTCTGAAATATTCGAATGATTCGAATAATTCGATTCTAAAATCGAAAAATTGATTAGGTTATTGAGAGATAAAAATATCTTATTGAGAAATTTTACCTACGGATAATCATAAAATTTCTGGAAATATTCTTTTAAAAATTTATCTCATTTCTTGGTTCTTTTAGCGAAAATCCTGAAAGTATAGAAGCTGCAACCGAATTAGGATTGCTCTATCTTAAAATTGGTGATGTTCAACGAGCATTCCAACAATTTGGTACTGCAATCGCCCATTCTCCAAATTATGCCAAGGCAATTCTTCCAATAGCTTACATAATCCAAGTAAATGTATTTCTATATATTTTTAAATATATCGATTATGATATTACTTCGAATGTGGAATTTTTTCTATATTAAACAATTCATTTTAAGATTTTTATTTCTCTTATCTTTACTTTTTTATCTTTATTTAAGATAAAACATTTATATCTTAAATATTATATTAAAGTTTAAACAAAAAGAATTTGATGATAAAAGTTTTGTTTTATTAAGGAACTTGATAAAAGTACTTGAGAATCTTCTTTGCACATTTTTTTTGCATATTTATAAATAATAAACTTGATAGAAAATTTAGATTTCTTATAAAGGATTTTTCTATTGAAAAGAAAGATTTCCTTTCGTTTATCTATAATTTATTCGTCTTTGCACTGGCATGAATAAAGATGTGAAACGAAATTAGTTTTTACAGAGCAAACTGTTCGTGTAAAGCATAGTCAGTATTTCAATAATTTTTTAAGAATTTAATTAAAGATAAACAATGCTTTAAAATTCATTTTATTTGACAATTAATATATTCATTATACTTTTCAGAATCACCAAGAATATGATGTTGCATTGTCGAAGTATAAACAGGCAGCGCAATCAATTCCAGAATCATATGCCTTATGGAATAATGTCGGAATGTGTTTTTACGGCAAGCAGAAATTCGTTGCTGTAAGTATATTTATAATATAATAATATATAAATTTAATTTTTTGCACAATTCTTATTTTGTTACATTATATTTATATAATTTAAGTAACATAATTTAAGTTACTAAAGCTTAAAGAGCTTTAAGAAAATTCACAGCAAAAAAAAAAAATTATAATATTTAATAATATAACATTGTGACAAACTGTTTATTGTTCAAATACAATTCACAATGTTTGTAAAAATTAAAAAAGAAGAACTTTTTTCTTGAGAATATAATATTTTTTTTTATTCTTGAGAATATCTATGTACGTATATTATCGAATTTAATGACGATAATTAATTAATGATATCTGTACTAGACGGAGTTTCAGAATAATGACTAGGACGCACTTGCGACCCAAAAGAACTTAATTAAAGACTTGCAATGTAACCGTTGTAGTCGAGGCAAGAGAAAACTAGAATGAAAATAATGTACTGAATTATTTACTAATGCAGAACCTGGACTGCTATCGAGAAAATACTTAAAATATATTATGAGTATATTTAATCGAAATTCGATTGAATATCAATAATTGAGAAAGAAATATATTTTTCATTTCTTCTGAAAGAAAAGCAAAAAAAAAAAAAAGAAAAAGATTAAAACACATCATATCATCCAAAATATAAGAATTTATTTTTTTTTTTTTTAATATAACTCAACAAAAGCTTGGGAAAGAAATATTTATCACGACAAATCTTTTCCTTTCAATTATTCTGATACAGAAAGAAATTTTCTTTTTTATTTTTTATCGAAATATTACTATAAATAGAATTAATCTATAGATATTATTAAATATTTCTATCTTTCTATCCTATTATTAAATATTTCTATTCTTTATTATCTATGATAATAAAGAATTCTGCACTTAGAATCCAAGAAACATACATGAACCAGAAATTTCTTAATTTACTTCGTTATCGTAGTTGAATGGACTCAGA
Source organism: Apis laboriosa (assembly GCF_014066325.1). Classification (NCBI taxonomy): domain Eukaryota; kingdom Metazoa; phylum Arthropoda; class Insecta; order Hymenoptera; family Apidae; genus Apis; species Apis laboriosa. The sequence goes on from NW_025222928.1 coordinate 1,075,314, forward strand.
CTTTGAAATTAAATAAATCAAACTTAGAATTTAATTTTAGCTACTTTATCGTCGATAAGAAGATGGATTTTTTTCGATGTAGAAGAATTGAAACAAATGTTTTTCTCGATTGAATAATTAATAATCGAATATTTATTCTGTCATATTTCGACCAATTTTTGATTGCTAATTCGATTTCCAATTTTGATAATTAATTTTCATTATTATATTATTATCCATATCACTTTATAATGTATTATAATTATCATTTGTTTTGTATAATATCTGCTTCGTATGATTTACTTATGCACTTGCTGTTCATTGATCGTAAAACCTTAATTGTCCAATAAATCGGTTTAACACTCTAATTATTTTCAGGCTATTAGTTGTTTGAAAAGAGCTCATTATCTCAATTCCATGGCTTTTTTACCCGTTTATAATTTGGGTATGGTTTTTTTGACTACCGGTCAACCAGCCTCGGCCGCAATTTATTTGTGCGCTGCGATTACTGCTGATCCAAAAAATTCAATGCCGTATCTTCTACTTGGAAGTAAGGTTTCTTTTATATATATAATTTCTTTGAAAAGCATTTCAACTCTCAATTAGAAAAGATATTAGGAAAAAGACCAATTCTAATTTCAATAGAAAATAGTTAAATAGGATAAAATTTCTTTGAAAAAGAAACATAGATTATTTTATTCTGTAAATATCCTATGGCAAATAGATAAATGTAGATTTGCATGATGTGTACATATCACAGAAGAACTAGAATACACTTAAAGTCAGCCTTTGATTTCAAATTGATCTTATTTAATTTAATGAGTCACCTTTTATCTTCACGTTTATCAAATATTTTCTTAATTCTTCTTCTTAAGGAAAATTCTTCTTAATGGAAAATTCTTCTTAATAGTAATAGCAAATGTCCACATTTTTATAATAAGACGACAATTATTTTTACAACGATAAAAGATATGTCGTTATTGTGTTATCGTCGAGTATAAGAAATTCTAACCATATCCATTCCTCTCCTTTTTTCTGTTGTCACTTGGCGTAACAATGAACGATATTAAAACGCTGAATCGTTTCTTATAGTCGCTTTGAAACGTCTAGACGACTTGGAAGGTGCGGAGAAAGTATTGCAAAAAGCTCATGCTCTTTCACCGCAAGATCCCTTTGTGTTAATTAATTATGCGGTAATATTGGAGGCACAGGGTAAGGAGAATATGGCGGCCGAACTTCTGTCTGCGTTGAATGATATTACGGCGGTGATTAACGTAGATGCTCAGGCAAGTATTTTATTTTCGACATTGGGGAGAATGAAAATTATTTCGCGTTAATATCTTGTCTATATTTGCTGTGGTAGATAACACAGACGGCAAAGAAATTGTCGATGAAACTTCAACAAGAAAGAGTAAACGGTAAAGAAGAGGAGGAGACGAGGATACTTAACTCGGACGAAGTTTAAAACGGATTATCTTTTTCTTGAAATCAAAGACCTTGCTCTAAAAAGCTTGTTTAATCTTTCGTGTGTATCAAATTTTTTCATTATTTTTACTTTAAATGAGGATATTATGAATTAGCTTATTATAATTCTATAAAAGAATACTCCAACAAAGATGTAAATAACAATGTATATGTAATATTGAAATAATGAAAATGGAAATAACGAAGAAATACAAATTAAAAAGAATGAAACGGGCAGAAACCAAGAAATTAAAGGTATAAAAATATGAATTTATTATTTCACTGAAAAAGTTTCAAATTTTAAAATGAATTTAAAATTTGTAAAAATGTTTTTTACAGATGATGAAAATAATTTTATCCTGTATCAAGTACATTTTTCCAATAGACTAGGTTTCTTCTTTTTTCTTTCTCATTATCTACTGAATATTTTGTCGCTTATTCTTGCTCGTTTCGCGTTCCACGTGTCAAGAGCCAGTTTCCTCATTAAGTTTTTTTGGATAACGCTACATTAACTCGTAATACTTATAATTCCAACGGTTTTAAAAATATCAAGGATTAATATTGCTTCGTTCATGATTTATTGTTTAAAGATTATTAACGATTATTGTTATTAATGATTTGTCTTTAAGAATCATTAGGTTATCTTTTGTTTGACTTATATAGATACGATATTCTTTATCAAGTTTCACCTTCACCTTTCCTTATAAGGAATTATTCTGTAACATTTTCATTGAATAATACGGAAATGAATATTAAGGAAGTAATTAAACTAAGTCCTTGTAAATTACTTATGTAAAACAATTACTTATGATAAGTTTCAGTTTTCTTTGAACGATTTTTCACGTGCGATATCGAGTTTCCATAGTTAGTGGAAGAAACGAGCGTATATCTTGATTAAAAGTTTGAACAACTTTTTTCTCCGAGTTCGTAGCTATAATTTCTGGATTCAATTTCATTGAAGTTGCATTTTTGAATCGTTTCGTTAATGTTCATTTCCATGCACATCCATACATTAAGTCGAAACGCTGAAAATTTTGGAATTTCTTTTTGATTATATTATGACATAGAACAAACAATATAATTGGAATAACTCGTTTGACTTCTTTCTGAAATGAAAGAATAAAAAAAAAGACCATTCCTTGATTTTTGAATCCGTATCGTTAGAGAGAATTTTATGAGCATTCAAGAGTATATAAAATATATTTTATATATATAAAAAATAAATTTCTATCGTATTTTATATCTTTATTTGAAAAAATGAAATCATATTTGAAATCTTTGAAGAATTTTTGCTCAAGAAATTAATTTAATATTATTAAGTTGTAATCCTTCTAAATTTAATTAAATAATGATATCCTTAATTAAATTATCCTTAATATTCAAAGTGATATATTGAAGTATTATAATGCTTTATAATTTTTTTACACATGCCTCCCATAGAAAGATATATTTCAATGGAATTTCTTAACATAAGTCCTTTAATTATTCTTCTCGTGCAAATAATTTCCAAAAGATTCTCTAAAACAAAGGATTGATTAAAGACGAGTCCAAGCATTTTTCTTTTTTCATTCTCCTCTTCTCTTCTTTTATGAGACTCATTATCATTACAATATTATCCCTCATTAACGTATCACAGAGTCATACTTCTTCACTTTATGAACGAAATACAAACGATTATTCAACAATCGGAAAATGTAAATTCTTCTGGAATTGTTCTAGAGAATCAACATATTATTACATATTATAGCGATATTACGAAATATTCTGAAGTTGATTTAAATGGAATTTCGTTCTTTAATTCAAAAATTGTTTAATATCTCTATATATAACAAGAGTTTAGAGGAAAGGGGAGCGTATGCAATTTGATCCAATATATAGAATAATTAATTGAAATCCTTTCAATGATAGATGTGTACGATGAAAGACGAACGTTGTATTTGCAAGTGCTTCTCTCATTACAAGTTGAGAGGTACAACTCAATTAGAAAAGGCGACACAGAACGAAGCAATCTCTTCGAGAGATACGTATACGAGGAAAACCGATGAATTCTCTTTCAATTTGATAAATAATGCACTGCAGTTCTGATATGTACACGAAAAATATAAGTCTAAATACAATTTAAGATATTTTAAATGCAAGGTTCAATATTTTTCTCGAAAATGAGAAATAAGTTTTGTAAGCACATAAATCATGATCAAAGTGTCGTGTTATAATATTTTTCATTTCTCGTTGAAAAAATATAACGTCTCTCAATAGATCGAATAAATAATATTTTACGTGACGAGTGAACTTGAGTATCGTTTCGAAGTGAACAAATGATGTAGAATGAAAGAATGATGTAGAGTAATGGTGTAGAATGGAAAGAATTTTAGAACTATGAATAACACGTGTACTGAACCGTAATTGAGAATTTCACATGGCAAAAGTACTTTTGTATTTCAGAATAACTGACGATTTTATTTTCATTTTCTTTTACATCATCATTTAGAAGCTGAAAAAAAGATTACATCTGTTTTCTTACATGATTTATTTTTCTATCTGGACCAATCGTGTTTAGAAAATCATATTTTAAGCAATATTTGAGAATCTCTGATGAAAAATTAAAATTAAACATAATATTGAATTTTACATAGAATATTTATAGTTTGAATGATATTAATTTTCAATATGTAAATAAATTCAAATTTTAGATGAAATTATACGAAATATAAACAAAAATAATTTTCAATCGGGGAAATATCAATTTACAAGAAATATTAAACATAATTAAAGAAATTAATAAATCCTATAGCTAAAATATTGTTAATCGAATATAAATATAAGAGAATGATTGAAAGAAACGAAGAAGAAATTATGAAAAAAAAAATAGAAAGATAACAAAATTTTTTTACGAATTGTTTCAACATCAGCCTTTTCAAAAACGAAATTTCTATTCAATTTATTTTAAAAATGTATTTGAGACGAAAAAAAAAAAGAATAAATCTCACATTTTACGTTCTAGAAAATTTCAATCATATTCGAAACATCCTTTTTGTTGATATACGGAATAAAGTGAACTGAAAAATCAGAATATATTATTTTTGAAAAAATATAATTCTTAGGAATATTAATTTTCTCGTACGTTCTCGACGAAAATTTTCACGGAAAAAGGAGAAAAATTCAGGATTGAATTCGGTTATTATCGTTATGAAAGAAAATAATTTTGATTAATAAAATTAAAATGCAAATTGTCAAATTGTCTGATGGAAGTAAAATCTCTCATGAATTTGTGAATCTTTCCGTTTTAATATAGTGATTCATTAATATTTTGAATATTCATATCAAATCCAAATTATTCTCAAATTATATTATTTTTTAAAATTACTTTTTCAAAGTAATTTTATTCAAATTTTTATTCAAAATTATTTGAATAAATAATATAAATATTTCACGCAAAGTGTTTTATGTGAAAAGTAAATATATTTGCAATTAAATTTATTTGTTCTAGTCGAAACATGGTATTTATATCATGTTAAATTATTCTTACATAATTATTATTGCATTTATAATTATTTATAATTATTTTAAATGTTATTGATTTTTCAAATAATTATATTATTAAATAATTCAATTTATTATCATTGTAATAAATCATCATCATTATTTAAATTATTTTAATTGATCATACAAAGAATATGACGTTAATTGAAATACAATTAATAATTATAAATTATAAATTATTATTTTTTAATTTAATTTATAGATAAATTTCGTCCAAATCTAATTTATATTCAGGAGGATAGATCGATAATTTACATAATTGTATACCTTCGTGCATGAATGTAATATGGTTTCCACTATGATTTTGATTATACCAGTTGCTACATTCTGAACATGACACGCGATACGTATATATGACAAGTGGGTGTAAAATAGATTTAACATTTGATTACGTACTTTCAAATGATTAATCGTTCAGGTGTCACGAATGGTCAACAAATTCGATTCTCTTTGATCCACCGATTAGAATTTTTTCTCGTTGTTTTCGATTGTAATAGGAGACCGTTTATGGTATGACAATTGTTTGATCGAACAATTTTCAGACTAGAATATAGAACATGTAGACCGATAAGAAATTTTTAGCGACACAAAGATATTTACGATATTTTCTCTTAGCTGAGATATTTTCATTATATCTCGTATTCTTTAAAGATAGACATTTCAAAGAGAAAATTCCCGATAAAGCTCGATATTAACTCGGCCAACGAGGATGTTTAAAGATTAAAAACAATAGAAAATTCATTTTATGAAAAGAAACATATCCAAGTGACTCCTATTTTATTATTTGTTTCACATGTATATAAAATCTAACAAAAGATAATATAATATATATATATATATTTTTTCAATTTTAATGGATTATTTGGATTATACTTGCTGTACTCGATATTCACCTGTTATATCACGAAATTGGAAAAGGGATACAATGAAAAAAGTAAAACGATTAATACAGAAACGTTTATTTATAATCTATAAATAATTTTTCGTTTACAAACGAGGAAAGGATAGATTTTCAGCCGGGCTCAATAGCTAAAAATCCATCGGTCCTCTGTTTCTCATACAAAAAAAATCATACGAGAAGAAACAATTATCAACTTTTCTCGATGACGTATTTACAAATTTCATATACATTTGAACGCTATATAAATAATAATGGCCTTAACATTAATATTATTGTTATACTTATTTACGAATAATTATATTACTTGCGAATATATTTGAACATCGGTGTACATCTTACTTGCATACATATATATATATATATATATGCAAGTCGTAATGATCATTCGTTGTCGAGTGTCCATCATTAACGCAACATCGTTTCCTTTCCTATCACGATGTATAATTTATTGAACGAAGCTCTCAAACGTAAAACGTTCCGATATTTGTTTTACAAATGAGCTTATATAATATCTCAGTGATATCTAAATTTACACGAAAATACGTCACGCAATAGTCTGTGTATTAATAAATTACACGAATATTATTGACACGAATAATAAAACGAAAACAAAAGAGAGAAATAAATGTTGATAAATCTCGTCGTGCATTTACTTTTCATATTTGCTCTCTATTTCGTTTCGTTCTTTAACGATTATTATATCAATATCATTAATATTAATTTTAATAATTAACATTCGCGCGATCGTTTTCCACAATATTAACAATTATGGTATTATTTTTGATGATTGACAAAAAGTAAAGAAGAAAAATATCGAAAAATAATAATTCCAATATTGTCGCTACAGAATTTTCGATTAAACTTGAACACGGATCAAGTTTACGTTTCCCTTAGTTCAATACGAGATCAAGTTTATCTTTTTTAACAGACCTGTCATTCCCAGTAATAGCTCGAAACTTAAAGGAAAGTTCAATTGATTGTGAAATTCTCTGAAGGCAGGGTTCAAACTTTCAGCATTTGTTTTTGGTAGAACAAATTCTATTATTCGTTGCCCCATTGAAGTCCAACCTCCTGTTTCACGTATTTTATTTTCTCTCCACGTCTATTAAGAACATCTCGTTTTTTGATAAAAAAAAAAACATGTATTTTTACGTGCGTTTTTATATACATATATAAATTACTAAATTTAATTGTATTTGAGAAACACGATAAAATGAAACGCGAAGAAGATTAATATAATTCGATATTTTTCGTTATTATTCTTCTTTACGCATTTGCAAAAATTACGTGATTTCGACAATATCAAGCAACAAGGTGGAGTTCGAAACGGCAAATCAATCAATTCGATCTTCCTCTTAGAGGTGAGATATTAAAAATGTACTATATTATGAACACCATTCGAGGTGAATCACATTATACGCGAGGAAAAAATTTATACTCCACTCTATTATCTACCGTGTATGATGCAGATTTACATTTCCATCTCCATCATTCTCTATTACGTAATATACGCTACCGTAACGCCATAATACCAATTTCCAAGGATAAGATTAAAAATTACCGAAGAGAGATGTAACACTACTCTAAATATCTCTAAAGACGCGTGGTCTCTAGACCTTTCAGCCTGCATCATACGTAAGTGCTTTGCACGTCCGTTTGTTGCGTGGCAGGTTGCCATTTCTTCATGATCCTCGGTTTGAACAGCTGGCCGAAAGTGGTACGGAATTGCCTGGACATGGAGCAATAGAGGATGAAATTGATGGCGCCATTTAACAAGGCGAGGATGTCCATCACCTCGCCGAAATTATGGTAGCAATTACGGAAGAAGCAATCGCCTAGAACACCTGATAGAAGGCCCAGAATACCCTGAGGTATCTCCGTGACCAGGAATAGAAGTAACACGGCGACGAGCATCTTTGTCGTCCTATCCGCTCTCCTCTCGGATTTGCTCGGCCTTTTTGGGATCAAACCGTTACCCATTACAGCGATGTTTTTGCATTGGTTGTAACTCTTCAAAGCCTGCTTCCTCCCTTTCGCTCTGGAACATGATTCCACTCGTTAATTAATACCTTTTTTAATCTTTACTAATATTATTTTTTTTTTTTTTTTTTTAGATATTTCTCGAAGACAAAGATGCTGTTTTGTGTAATTAATCGATGGAACGTCGAATTGAGATATTTTTTTTTAAATGGTTTTTACACGTACACGATGACAACGCAGTTTCTTCCATGTGGGAGGAATTAAGGAGGGTAGAAGAGGTATAAGTATCAACGAATTTTAACTTGTTATAATAAATAATAACGTGTAATTGTTAGTTTCAGTCTGATCTGTAAAAATATACCTGTAAAGAGCTTTTATCAACCAGCAGCTAATAACGGTGAGAATGACGCAGGGTAAAAGTTTTACGACCACCCCTAGTATCCAGAAATTTAATTGGTAGAAGAAGTCCTTGTGCTGGGAGTAGTCGGCATCGACTATGTACGCGATTTCCAGGATGCCATTTTCGTTTACAGTTTGTTTTCTTATCTGAGAATTAGAAATAGAAAAAAAAATGAATTTTGATTTCAGTATCTAGAAAGAAAATCTAATTATCTTCAATTGGATTAATCTTTTGAAATAAATGGTTATTCATTGTTAATGAATTATTTCAAATAAATTTTTAAATAAATTACTTACTCCAAATACGAGATAACTAGGAGCACAGGCAATAAATGGCGCTAAAAAGCTGCTCCATAGAGCTATTTTGCATCGAGCTGCGGTACACCAGGTATTGTACTGTGGAAATCTGTGATAACAAAAAAGAACATTGGATTTTCTATCGTAAATTTAAACAGAATTTTTCTTTTATTTTTCCAATCATTTATTAATGATATTTCATTTTCAACGCAAATTCATCAAACTGTTCGATACGTCAAATAATATTTTTGTGTTCAATTGAATTTTCAGCCCTTTTCCCAGAGGAATGTTTTTCAAAATTTCGAATTTGCCAAAGACAGGATATCAATTCATTTCAAATTCATTAATTTTAAAAAGTTAAGCAAAAACACATACGTGTGCAAGCAAAATTAAAAGGAAATCGATTGAGCAGTAGATTTCATTTTTATTCTTTGTCAAGCAAAAAAAATAAAAACTTGAAATCGTTGCCTTTTGACACATTTCGATCATGATTTTTGTTCAAATTTTCTCGAGATCGTAATACTTAAAGAGTTAAGAGTTTCTATCGATTCCCATCTAATTCACCTTTATTGAAAAGCTTTACATTTCATTATTCGCTCGTAGATTCGTTTATAGTGAAGTAGAGAGTTCAAATGTTCCTTTGATGTCTTAAATCGTCATTCAATCTATATACAATTGAGATAATTAATCAAGGATTTAGTCGTATCAGATATAATCGTATTGCTCTGATCTTTCAGATTAACATGTGAAATTCCATGTGTTTACTATTTCCAATTTTTGATTCTTTTTCCTCATTTATGTAAATATAATGAAATGATTTAATCATCTTCTATATATCCCATATATGCATACATTAGTTGGAAACTTAGATTATTTTTATCGTAGCTTTGTAACATTTTGTTCGTATTCATGTTCATTTTGTTAAAAAAGAATTAAACAATATGCATCATAATCATTGCGCAATCTCTAATTTATTTGGTTTTTTTTGAAAATACATCTTTTTATTTTTATTCTACTTATTTAGAGAATATTCGTTAGTAGAAAGGATTTAATCGACGTGATACAGAAATTCACATAAACGAGAATTTGCTTATCATCTCAGAAATATCAGAGCTCGAGCGTAATTCGATCTTTGAAATGTAGGAAAAAAAAAAAAAAAAAAATCAACGAATGTAATACGTGTTTCGAGATGAAACTGGAATCATATTTGAAATTATAGTTTAAATTTAAAAGAAATATCACATTTCTACTCGTTCGTTTTTCTAAAAACACCAATTTTAAACTTCATGGAGATGTTATTTTAGAACAATATAAAGGAAATTAATGAAACAGATGTCTTTTGTGAATTGAATTCCATCCTATTGAAGTGAAAAGACATAAAACGACCGTGAAATATGGTTCTCGAGATACATATAACTGATACAATTTAATCGAACGAGTGAAATATGATGATTCATAATTTCTTTCACGTCTTTCACTCTCTGATCACTTCTTTGATTTTATACAATATAATTAATCCTTTTAAGATCCATTTTCATTTCAAGAAATTATTTATTTCGAATCTCTATATTGAATAATTGAAATGTGTAAAAAATCTGTCGCGTATCATTAATTCATATTTTCCATCAAAAAGATTTTTATTTTTTTAAATGTATTTCTGGAGAATCGACGTGTTTCGATCTTTTTTTTTTTTTTTTTTTCTTTTGATTGAATCATCCATTGTTTTTTACTGTGCTTTGTTTTTACATCGTTCCATTTTAAAAAGACGAATGTATTTGAAGTTAAAACTCTCGAGTGTTGTTAAGAACATACTATTTTATTTCTAAAATACTATGAAAAGAATTTACAATTTCTTCGTATTAATTCTCACATTTCATCTTACGTTTGTTATACAGATTCAAAAGTTTCGAAAAACTTTTGTTCAAATCGAATTGGTCTTCTAACTTATACACGAATTGTCCATAGCAAGCACACTTTGTGAATACTATCCACGAGTTTCAAAAGTCCATATTATTAAATTTCGAAGCAAATGATGGAACGGAATATCGATTTTTCTTAAATTGTTAAAGAGTATTTAAAAATTCTTTAAAGGTTCGAAAATTAAAAAGAAAAAAGTGAAATTATGATATTATGAACGTAACAAAATTAATATTGACATTTTAACATTTTAATCTAACGTAAATAAGAAAATTAGCAGAGAGCTGGATGTAAAAGCTACAACTGTGAAGAATGAAAAATAATTTCAAACTTTTTGGACGATAATATATACTTCTGTCCAAAATTATTAATATTTTTCAAGAATTAAAAAAAAAAAAAACAATCACAGTAGGATACAGATTGAAAACTTTTCAAATATAATTTTCAAATATAAAACTTTTCAAATATAAAATTAAAGACAATTAAAACTACTTATAGCATTTTAAATTTGGATAAATAACGAAATTAACAAAGAGTAGTGAATATATAATTATAAAAGTGATTTCAAACTTTTAACCAGTAATTTTTGCAATAGCAAAACTTTATAATAGAGATGTATTCAACGTTATTTGATTTATTTGATTTCGTATAAAGAATAATAATTAGAAACAATTTTGCATATTATTTTTACCCCAGATTATTTTATCTTCTATTTTTTTATATTTTAATCAGCTGTGGTAGTTCATAATTTAAAATATCACACGTGTGATATCAAAAATACTTTGAGGTTCAAACGAAGTAACAAAGAGGAGGAAAGAGAGTTCATAGTTCACGAACAATATGCTAATATTTTTATATCGACACTTTCATAATTGAAACTCCATCTCATATAAATTTACTGATCTTCGTTTAATATTAATGTATACATCTAGAAATTCAAGAATATTTCAGAATCTTACAGTTTTCCTTCCAAGGCAACTTGGAATCTATCTCTCTTGAGTATACACGTCTACGGAAATTTTATTTTATTTTCCTCTTGCTCCTATCTATATTTTATATTCTTCTCCATATTTTTTCCTTATTATTATCGTTATATATTTTCTTTATCCTTGATATTTTATTACGTCTTAAATTTCTTTTTTTTAATCCTCTTTTTTAATTATTAAGATTTTTTATTTATTAAATTTTTATTTCTTAACTCACATATTGTTTTCTCTTTTATAAAAGGTAAAACAGAATTGGTAGAGAATAGAATTATTTTTATAAATTTATCCAAGTATCAATTTCATCACGATAATACGTATCTCAAAAGGATCGATAGAAAATTTTATGATATGATATATACGGATTATATATATCTTCACATTGATCCATCGATAGATCGCGCCATTCGTGGAAATTGAAAAGTAGTTTTAAAACGTTTTTAGAACGTTCAGATATATAGATAGTCGATAGAAACGATTTTAGATAAAATGGCCATAAATTGACCATATATAATAGATAAATTTATTGATTTCAAATTTTATCCCGTTATCGCGATATACATTATCCAGTTTTTTATCATTTTTCTTGATATGATGAATTGATAATTAAATTTTTCCAATATTTATTGGAACAAATATAAACAGTTTGGCTTGATTCATCCAGAATGAAAACACACGTTGTGCACACGTTGTGTTTTTGTGCTATTATTTTAATTTAGAATTTCATTATATCGTGTGAGCTATTATATATATATATATATATATTAAGTTTTTCGAAGCAAAAATGAAATCACTATTTCGTTTGTGACGTTTGTATAAATGTTTGTATGAATGTTTGTTGAACGTATACATTTTGTGTAACAAATTTCATTCTTTTTATCCTTTTCTTACCAGATAAAAAAACCAACATTTTGAAATCATTATAAAGGAACTATTTATTTGTATTTATTATACAAAATTTTAATAAACTCGTCCGATATTTAATTTTTGATTTAAGAAAAGAGGCTTTGAATGATCGATTATCTGATATTTGACTATTTTAATTAAAAAGCAGTCTTTCAATACTTAATTGAGAACAAATAAAAAGAGAATTTTTTCGAAAAATGAATGGGAAAAATTTCTAAAAAGTTAATTTTAATAATATTTTACTTACAATTATCATGATAACGTGATAAAACTAGTTTGTAATGTTATACATTTCTTTCATATCAGTATATGTTTGACTATAAAATTTATTTTCTACGCGCGTGGAATAAATATGGATTTTTATATTGACATAGTTCATCGATTTATATGTGTATAAATTCGAATAAATAATAATAAAGATATTTTAAATTAAGAAAGAAATGTTTGGACAGCGGAATTGAAATTTTATCTAATTTTGTCTATTTCTCCTGTAGTAGTAATTAAGTAAATATCAGCACGATATTACTTAATTTATTATTTCAAATATTTACACGTTTGAGGAATACACAGGTATGAAAATTAAAAAATTAAATCGTAAAAACTTTAAATATCGAGTAAAAAGAAATTCGAATAAAAGAAACGAAGATCGCATAAAATGTTGTAAAAATATTGTAAAAAGAATGGATACTGTGATCTGAAGTGATAAAAAACAGAAAAAATTCTGCAAATCAAGTCTTGTTTTTTTCTTTCATGTTTCAGCCATTTGACTACGTATGTATCATCGATTGTTACGTTTTCTTTGTTTAAAAATACACTTGTTCCAAAAAAAATCATTCGTTCCAATTTTGCAAAAGAACATATCGAAATCATTATAACATTATCGTTTATTAATTGGATTATAATTAAAAATTTATATCTCCTTAATATCGAAAAACAAATTATGTCACGAAGATTAATATTCATTGTACAGAATATAATTACAAATTAAATGCATGATATAAAAAAAAACAATATATTTAATTTATAAATATAAATACAATTTAAAATAATTCAAAGTTAAATTAAAAAAGATAATTTTTAATTTTGTAATATTTATAAATATTTAATAAACGTTAGTATCGATTTTTTTTCTTTTCTTTTTTTTTTTTTTTTTACGTAAAAATAATTATTTTTTTTTTTATATTAAAATCATTTAAAATTTAAATATTCCCAATAATGCCACTCAGGCAAAACGATATAATTAAATATAAATAATAAAGGATCGTTGATCACACATACACCAAGAAATCAAATGTTTCCGTAAAATGGTCAGATATAAAAAGAGGGATGTCTTTGTTTAAAATTTCTATACAAATCCATAAATTCCATCATAGTATTTCTATTTTGTCCCGATTTAACAAACGTGGCTTAATAAATAAATTCACGTCGAATCAATCGAAATCTTGTATGTAGATATATCCATTTTATCTCGATTTAACAATTTTCTGATTTTCACGCGAACGAATATATTGATTCGATCCCCATTTCTCTCTCATTCTCATTCCTTCTTATCGTTAAAAATAATCCTAGCACGATACAAATTTATCTTATTCAAACATTTCGAAAGAAATGCGCTTTCCGTGTCCTCTTTTTCAATGTTTTCCTCTCCTCCCTGGATTTCCGCAGGGACAGGATGTCAACGATCACAAGATTTAAGATAAAAACAGAAGACACAGCTTCCGGGATTCCCTCTAGAGTTAAATATTAGAACGATACATTCCGAGTTATCGTACCTCGTTATATCCTCTTATCTTTTCTCCGTGATTTTGCAACCATTTTTCATTGATATTTCTTCATTAACTTTTCGCATGACACAATACTACGAACGTTCGAGAGATTTTTTTATTCTGATTCGTTGCACAATTTCTGTTCCACGCATTCTCTGATTCAATATTTGAAACATCTGGCATCGTGCTTATCAGAAGAATTTTTATAAGAGGAAACTTTTGTAAAGGGGAACTAGTTTTGAGAATTTAATATTTTATTCATATGCATATATTCGTTTCGTCAGCTGCATTTTGATTATTTTTTCGTAGAAAATAGATGAATTATATAGATGATTGTTTTTCAAGTCTTTTTTCCCCATTATGGTGCAAGGAATGAAAATGGAATGCGATCCTCTTCTTTGCGAAATATTATGCAGATGCCTTATTTGCGCAAGCAAATGGTCAAGTTGACCGTAAAATTGCGAAGAATTCACGTTTCGTGAAAGAAAATATGCTTACAGCGGAATTTATATAACAATCTTCTTGGAATTCGCTGCATTTTCTTTCATTATGATCGTCATATTACGATCGTTTGGTCCATTTCTCGTGTAAAATTGTTTTCCAATAATGGCAAGTTAAAAAATGGAAAATAATCAATTCTGTCACGCAAATATATTTTTATTAGATGTAATAATATTGTTGAAAATGTGATGAAATTCACAATCAAGGATTGTTTAATGTTTATAAAATATTTTTATTTTTCATTTTTTATTAACTTTTAGAATGAATTTATAATTCTTTTGTTGTCATTCACTAACGATGTATAATAACTTTATTGAATTAAAACGAAGTATATTCAAATAAATCGTGAATTATTCGTAATTTATCAAACTTTATTGTTGAATTTCCATATAATCCATATAATAAATTTAAAAATGTTTTTAACAGTGTGTGTATTAAAAAATTGCAATTAAAAAATAAATATTTTTATAAAAATCTGACCAGAGTTAGGAGGAAGTTACACAATCACGTGTCAGAGTGGATATTACCGTGTGAAATTTCGAATGTGGAGGGAAAAAGAATAAAAAAATTGTCGAAGGTATTCCTATTGGACGTGGAAGGATCCGTGCAGGGTTACTTTTTTTCATTCTGAACTGAAAGTTGGAAAGTGAATTATACGTCAATTTTTCGACTCGCTTGCAAAATCCAAAAACTTTTCTAATTTTTTTTTTTTGAAAAAAAAAAAAAAGAAAAAAGAAACCTAGACCTAGAATTGCATCGATAAATTATACTTCACTCTAGAAATATCTATCGTTTCTTGTATGTATACATTCCAAACATTTTAATCTCATTAATGATAATCCATAACTATATATAAATAACTACGAATTATGTTTCATTTTTAGAAATATTTATACGGTTTCTTGGGTGGTATATGTATGTTCAAAACATTCTAATCTCACTAACGATAACATTTTCCACGAGGTTACCATATAATCTAATCACGGCCATGATATATCGGAAGGATTTGCATAACAAACGACCATTAATAACCATTAATAAATTAAACATCTGTTTTTCCCAATCATCTGGCTTATCTTATAATTGATACGATTGATTTTTACCAATAATAACATTCGTGTCACGATTGCCTATAATTTTATACGAAATGTATTACAGTTGATATACGTAATAATTTATCGTCGACACATTTTAGATTAAATTATTTTTGAATATCATCTAAATTCGCGCCATTTACCGAACTCTCTCTCGCAGCCTAGGAAAATATGTATAATTACGACATCGCGTTAAAGTATATTCCCACAAGCGTATCTCAGTTCCGGTTCCGTGAAAATTTATTCGGATGTGTTCTCGTGTGTTTTCACGGACTACTGTTACAACTGAATTTAACTTAATGCACGGTTATTTTTTTCTATTATCGTGGAAACTCTTATTGAATAATCGATACGTTTCATCGAGCAATTGTGCACAAGTGCGTTCGATTTATTTCAGCTACTATTTCACGGATTAAGATTTAATGGCGATTCGAAATGGGATGTTTAATGATTGATCGTTTCCTTCGAAAGAGCTAGATTGAAAAATTGAAGCAGAAATACCAATTGGAGGTTGGTTTATATAAATGGAATTTATATAAACGAAATTTTAATAATTGTATCTAATTGTCCGAGCTATATTTGAGTTTTTATTTATATGGTTATATTTTATACGTTTAATAGAAAATAAATAAATAATTCATTAAGCAATAACAAATTTATTATACTTGAGACATTATTATGATTTTAGAGGAAATGTTTCGTTAAATTCTCTGATAATATTAATATGAATATGTTATTAATTCGATGGAAGATTATAGCTAGAGGATAGAATTAAACTAAACTAAAACTGCAAAATGGAATATGTTATTATAATCGTTAGTTATAATCGACATTCTATTGATTTATTTCAGTATTACGAATATACAAGTTGTAATTAGAAAAATAATTTTATTAAAAGATGTGTTCCTCTCTTGTTTGTAAAAAGTTTTTATGATTCTTGATCAAGTGTGTATATATATATATATATTTCCTCACATTTCCTATGCAATTTAATTTTATCATCACCGAATTGAAAATAATTTATAATTTCGTGACAGATAAATCTTATGTGAAACAACATTCACATATTCGAAATCTCAAATGTTAAACAATCTCTGATTCAATATAACATATTACGAAAGATTAATTAACGAAGGTGAAATATAAAAATATAATATTTAAGTCAAATTTATGAAAAAATTATAAATGGAACAAGAGAGATCCATAAGATCTATTAAATTTTATTTTGAGTTGAGAAAAAAGTTTGATTTAAATAGTTTTTTCCAAGGATTTTCGAGGAGCGCTTATAATGCTCTCTCTCTATTTTGAAGCAAGCCCTCTACTCTGCAAAGTAATATCCACCAAATTTGTTATTTGACAAAAGTTATATTAAATTCGTAACATTGTTATAAGGAAGATAGAATATAATAATACGAAATTGTCTCACAAATATGTTATATTTTCCGTGAATACATCGTATTTGTTCAACTTTTGAAAAACTGGTTACACTTTTCCTTAATGACTATTCCTCGATCTCTTAGTTTTATTTTCTTTCTTTAAATGTGTACTCGTTTATTCATGCTACATTTAATGTTTCCACAGTTTCTATCGTAAACTTGCGAGTAAAACTTGCAGCGTTAAACTCGACCTCCTTCATTAATAATAATAAAATGTAATTTTACCATTTGGAATCGTTTCATTTATTCGCGAAACTTTAATGTTTTATTAGATGCGAAACAGATACGCATCAAAGTTGCAATCACCAACTTGTTTTATTAGTTTGACGTTGTCTCTAACTTTCAAACCAATACTTGCCCAAGCATTACAGGTAAAACTTTTCTCACTTCGATAAATTTACATAGCCTGATTTTGTAGTTTAAATTCAAAATGATGCAAGCCGCCAGAACGAGTTCTGTCTTATCGACGGAGTTAACTTTTCAATTTTTACTAATTTTCATTAAGTGTTTTCCTTTAAACTTTTCGTGTGTATCAAGGGATGAGAGATCTCATTCTTTTTGAGTGACAGTTGATAAGTCAACTCGTAATATATGTGATCTATTATCAGAAAGAATCTTGCTATAGTATATATATAATTTTTCTTCTGTTTCCTTTCTTTCACATATTTCCTTACAATACAAAGAAAAAAAAAAGGAAATCGTATCCCTATTGATTTCTTTTTAAATATTTCTTATTCTTAAATTGCACACGTGTATATTTTAATATTCTATAAATAAAAAATTACGTAAAGAATTTTATTCGTGATCTATAGCAAACGATCGATAATGAACGTACTTTCATCCTTTTTACATTTTCATCCTCGATTCGAGAATATATGATAATCTGGAAGAATAACATTCTGTTTAACGATTGAACGTGCTTCGAGGATTGATCATCGTTTCGTGAAATTATCACGAAAAAAATGAACGAGATTGACAGATTTTCAATCGAATTTATAATGTGAATCGTGATTTTATGGGAATACACGTACAAACAAACAGAGGATTGATTCAATTTATAACAGACAACATATGTGATGGATTTCTACATAGAGTAAAAATATTTGTGCAATAAAAATGAATAATTCGCTTAACAGATCATTATTCCTCTATTCGTTATTAGTGAGTGCAGGGGAATGTAAAGAACAATTTATTGCTCGCATATTAAATATTTTACGGAATATGAATATGAAATATTTTATATGACTCTGCGTAGGATTTTATTCTGCATTAAATGTAAAAGTAAAAAATTAATTAATGCAAGATATATCTGACAATATTCTATTCATATTCGAGATTTAGAATAACGTTATGTAAATTTGCTCATATTAAAATAAATTACCTTGTTTTCTTCAATAATATTTTGCAATTATAAGAGATTTCTCTTTTTTATATAATAATAATTCGAAAAAAATATCATAAATATCATAATAATATAAAATTATATAAAATTAAAAATTTAATCACGATCGTCTTATTCTACTCACTATCGAGCACAATTATCTTTTCTCTATTTATCCTGACTTTGATCATCTTAAATTCATCATTTATAATATCGTACGATTAATTTATAAATGGAAATATCATTTTATTAATTTCATTTCGTTCTATTTTTCTATTTTTTCTTTTTTATTTTTTCTACAAGAAAAAGCTATCTAATATAAACGAAATAGTGTCATTCAAACTAGTATATTTTCGAATATAAAAAGATTCTCGCAAATTGTTTTATTTTGATAACCGAATTGGGGCGTGTGATTGAATCTCGTCTGAAGTCGAACGATAACCGAGTACAATGAAAATTTTTCTACTGAAAAAAAAAAAGAAAAAAAAAATACAGAATTACATAAAAATTTATTATAGCCGTATCTTCAATATAGATTATTTATTTTTAGAAACAGATCCATTATAATCTTCTTAAAATTCGATATCAATATAAAAATTGAAATATAATAAAGAATATAACGTGATACATCTTAAAATTTAAAGAAGATTATAAAACGAAAAAATGAATCGAGGGAATCCTGTTGAGACTAAATAATTGAAAATATGCTGAGTATACACATAATACGCTTACGAAAATTAAGCTATATTATGATTTAAAAGAAATAACCATTGTTAAAAAAAAAAAATATTATTAAATTGTGTTTTTTAAAAAGAAACTATGTTATGCGTTAAACAGAATTATTCTCTGAAATAATTTAATTTTCTTTTCAGGTGAAATATCCAACTACTTCACGCAGATGAGAGCGTGCTTGATTATATCTACCAATTAGCATTCCCAGAAGTTGATAATCCACTTTTGTGAAACCACATGGCACAAATATAGGATAAACCAATACGCTCATTTAATCAATTATTTTTGTTTTTTCAACACCTGAATTTTCAAATATTCCGGGTACCCCGGGTATGATTTATTTTATTTACCGGTAACTATAATTTTATTATAATTTTATTATAATTAATATATCCCTCCTTTTACTTTAGAATCATTTTGCTGTATCGATTAAACGGACAATCGATCGATTACAATGTAAATGTGTCTGTGTGAGAACTTTGCACTGCAATAAGTAAACTTTTATATTTGATCATCGCATCGACGTGTATAATCTTAAGCATTAGACACATGTGTACGTTACAATTATAACTCCGTGTAATTAAGCGTACGTGAAACATACGGTTCCACCCAATATATTCAGTTTCTGCTTAATGAATAGTTGGTTCACGTATACACAGTATCAATTAGTAACGTGTAATGTTACATTTAATAACAACCAGTGATCAAATTGTTACTTATTTAGGTGTACAAACTAATTTTGATTCATTTTCCCCACTAACCTAATTGGATTTTCGATTATACTAGCTCTTTCTCTCTCTCTCTCGCCCGATAGAGAAATATTTCAATTATCTCCGTATCAATTATCCATCAACCAATTTCAACAGGAACGAGTTAAATTTGATATCCACCTACGTCATTTTCTGAATAATCTTTTTCAAGAAACGAAGAATAATCAAGCTTATTTTTCGACATTCCGATCTTAATTACCGAGGGACGAGTAATCAACTCGTTTAAATTTGAATTTTGAAAGAGAAAAGTGGACACAAAGTGGACGATATTAAACTTACTTGCTCGTAAAAAAAAAAGACTCGAAAATTAACCGGAACTGCAACGAAGCAGTATTCTCGTAATGAAACACGCCCTATAAAATTGATTAACCGTAGTAATTAACTGCAGAACTTGATTACCTCGAAATTTATTATTGGCTAAATATTTATTAACTTTGAACAATTGTTTAACATTTACGAATATGTTTCGAGAGTTTGTTAAATACATAGAATGAATAATAAAAATGTCACGAAAGTGGTGATTCTGTCTGTAAAAAAAGTTTTTTATAGCCCAATAAGAGATAGAGATTTCGATCTCGAGGGTGTCGTTAGAATTATTTTAAATCGTGGAACTGGTAGATTTATGTAATTTGATACAGGAGGCTCGCAAATGGTGAAACTTAATACAAAAATATCCCATAAATTCGTGAAAATTGATAGAAATAAATCTTAAATATTAAATCGAGTCGAAAAGAGGAAATTGCGAATTTTATAATTTCAGAAAAAAATCTTGCAGTCTAAACTTGTGATGGAACATAGTTGAATTAAATAAACGTAATTTTACTTATTTTAGTACGATAATAATAAAAAAAAATGTAGAATCGCAATGTCGAAATGCAAAAATTCAGCGTATTGAAAACCGATATTTCGTTTACAATATTTCCACTAAATGTATCCGAATTTTGTCTTCTCTTTTCCTTTTTTCTTGCGATTTAACTCGCGCACATTTTCTCAATGTTGTCAAAAAAATTTTTCACGCGACAAAGTAATTTTAAACTACTTCTTTCCGTTCTAAAATTTTTATCTTTTTCAGATACAAATTCTTCTCGAAACGTAAAATTTAAAAAGAAAAGCCCCTAATTTCGTCAAATCGTAAAAATTTTCAACCATTTCTCTTCAATACAATTGCTCCGTAATTAAAGTTAAAGTTCAATCAATCACGAAGATCTTTAACAAAATTTAGACAGAATTATTATCCCATATTATTCACAACTTTTATCACAACTTGCTTACAATTAACACGAAACATTTAATTTTCCATCCTACTGAGATATATATTTATCAGATATTTACGAGATAATTGTAACGAACGATCGATCTAGATTATGAAATGCAACTTCAAATGCGGCATTAATTGGCCAATCAATTACGACAAACGTAGACAAAGAAACGTGAAATTACAGATGTCCGTGATTCAACAACCGACCTACAAATTCATTGAATCTCGTATTGAAAAGGGAACGCCATTGAACTCTGTATCACGGATGGAACGAAGTAACCTCGGTTAAAGCATCCACCGATCGAAACGGAAGATCGAGCATCACTGATCGTGATTCGAAATTCGTTGCCGCTTCCAATAAAGCGAATGATCCGCGGTACGGAGCTCTACTACTCACCTGATAGCGATGTACCTCCAAACAGCGAGGGTGAGCGTGATGGCGATGCTGATGGTGTGGAGCAATTGCGTGAAATGCATGTGGAAGAGGACGAACACCGCCCACCCGTAAGGAAATATCTGCCTCTTTGGGAGCACGATGTACATGTAAATAGCGAACGGTATGTATTCCAGCATGACGAGCATGTCGGCGGTCGCGAGACCCGTGAGAATTCGGTTTATGGGAGTTGCGACCATGTCTTTCCTCGTTAACACGATTATGTTCAGCATGTTGGCCAACGTACCGAACAAGCACACCATCAACGCAACGTAACCGTGATAATTCTTGTACTCGATCGCCAGATCCCGAACGGTCCCGTTGCAGTAGCAACCGATCTGTTGCTCGCAATTGTCGTTGCACGAAATCGATAGATTATCCATGAACTTGTTCACGTAATCTATATCCTCGTCCGTGATGTTCAAACTGTTCCAGAAGCTAGCGTTCAATCTATTCATGGTTGATATACGACGAATCAGATGGCTCAGGTGTAGAAGGGTCGCGTTCAAGTGCCGGGTATCCTCGTAGTGTACGTGGCGAGGCATCGCATCTCGAGGGATGGCCGCATCCTTGCTGGATTCTTTTTTTCTTTTTTTTCCTATTTCTCTCCTATCCGCTCCGTTTCTTCCTCCCCTGATTCTTACTCTTCGAGTATGCGAATATCGAAATATCGAGTGTGTTAATCTTTGACATGTTGATCACAGTCAAGAGCGGAGAACGGGTTTTGGTAAATTGATATCTCTTTATTATTTAAAGAAAATAATAAAATAAATCCACTGGTGGAGGAAGAGGAGGAGGATCATTTAACAAACGATCATCGTCGTTTGTGAGTACTCTTCTAAATCACCTCCACGTTGTCGATGGAACGTGACAATGTTGTATCGAGCGACGGTAACTGTTCTCGATACTGGCCTCGACATCGGGCAGATAAAAAAATTCTCTATCACCCTCTACAGCAACGTTTTTATTATCCTCGTTAAGGGTGTGGTTTACGATGCTTTCGTGACGAATCACTCCGTTTAGGCATCCGTTATTCATCATACAAGTCCGCACGCGAGAACTTCACTGCTACAACGTATCCGATTTACGATCCATCGGAGATGCATTAGGATGGAGATGCGAGTCACGTCGTCCAAGCTTCCATCTCTCTCATCTTTTCCACTTATCATTATATCTCGCTTCACTTTTCCAACTTTTCTGTTTCCCAGAGAGCGAGAAACGGCCATCAATCGATGCTGCTTCACATTCCATTCGAATCAAATCGACTACACGAAACTGCTGAAACTCAGCGAAAGGCGTTCAATGGAGATGAAATGCAAGTTATCCCAAGATCGTTCGCCGCGTTTTTCTCCCTTCTGTTTAATCCCTTGGCCTACATTCCTCCGTTAATCTCGTTAAATTCCGGAGAGCCATTACCGTCTTACAAAATCTTGTGCAATTCGTAACTTCTGTCTAATATCTTTAAACCGAGAAATTCACTCCTCGAGGTAATTTCTTCTATAATTTTATATATATATATATATACATATTTCCTGATTCCCCGTCTCTTTTTCCAGATTCGTTTCACGTACAGACCACTCCAACCGATTCATCGACCATTATTTCCATTTCAACATACACTTCAAACATTGTTCTGGAAGATCACTTTCAACCCTCTTCGAGATATAACCCTCCTCTCTCTTAAAAAGTTCCACTAGGGATTTACTTTTTATCCTCTTCTATCCTACGATTCAGAAGGTCATTTCTTATCTTTTTGCTCGATTTTCCTCCCCTTCTCCTTCAAAAATATATATATATATATATATATTTTACAATCTTGGAATCTTCACGCGCCGTGCCTGCTTTTTTTCTTAACCCGTGCTACCATTTACGATTTCAATGGCCGTCGTTCCACGAGGGATAATCCCACGGGACACGATCCACGGATCTTGACGGATTGAACCTCTTACATGGAACGACGTTTCGGCAACCGCGGATCGATTCCATCTATGGACGTCCCTCTCCCTCTCGCGATTTCTTCAAGATCACCTTCTTTGTACCTCGATACATATATTCTTCCGTTGAAACGGGAGAAGTTTTAGAATTTCGACCTCGAGAAGAGATGTAAGTACCGAGTTTCTCCGCTCTTTCGATTTCTTCAAAATTCCTTATGCTTGTGCTTCCTTCCCCACCAGGAGTGGACCTGGAAAAGATTGTTTGCGTTCGATCAATCGCATAGAGGGAGAATGCTCGTGAGTTTTTCCTCGTGAGAAGGATTGTAGTAAGATTGGTAACAGAAGGGGTGAAATCTATAAAAGCGATACGTGCGAAATTTTAAAATAACGATGAATGAATTGACCAGATATTGATAATAGGGATTTTCATTATCAATAAATTTTATTCGTGTGTATTTCAATTAATCAAGGAAGGATTTGATGGGAAGGTAATCTTTTATAAAAATGAACAAGGATACTAATACACACAGAAGAAACGTGTGATAAATTTGTAAAATATCGAATTTTAATTCGTTTAATTTATTGGATTTTTAGAGGAAGAAGATCCGGCCAGATGTAAATCTCAATCAACTTTAAATTTTAAAATAATTTGGTTTTAAATTTAATAGAAAAATTTATGGTGTAACGATAAGGGTAGAGAAGAGAACTCGAGTTATATTTTCGTAATGAAATATAAGCAAGAAACAGAGTGGAAACGATAATGCACATCCTGCGTTAATAATGTTTTCCAAGCACGAGTTATTTTATTAAGTAGCAACAACAATGATATTTCTTTGTATCTCTTCATTTTTTTATCCGTTCCTTCTCTAAATGTTGTGATAAATTTGCAGATGATAAAAGCTTATGAAGAGATTCATACATAAACAGGTTATATGGCAACGTGCGGAAAATTTCAGTGTCGCGTTAAAAATGCAACGTGTTTCATCGATAAAATTGGAAAATATACGCGAGAGAGGTAAAAAGAGGTACAGATACATAATGTTACATATGGGATTAATTAACGTCGAATTTATTTAATTAATATCCTTAAAAGATTTCAAAATATTACAGCATACAAATAATAAACTGGAATAAAATTGGAAGGAATCGGATGGAAGTTTTCATGATTGAAAAAAACTTTTGAAATTGGAAAAGTAATCCAAGTTCAAAACGACGAATTTAATCAGAACGAAAGAGTTTTACAAGCAAATAAAGAAAAAAAAAAAGATGAATTTTTCATGATAAAAGTTAAAATGTCACTAGATTTAATCCATTTTTTTTTTATTTTATTCCCCCAAAAATTATTTATGAATAATTTCGTAAAAATATTCAGTTTTAAAGCTTTCAAACGAAGAAAATATAAAAATAGGATAAATTTATTTATTCTTAATTAAATTACCCATAAAATAATATATTCGATAAGTCCATGATATTTATTTTATCTTATGAAATTCCATTTATATTTCACATATATTTCTGCATTGTATTTAAAATATAATAATATATTTTATATTAGATTATTAATTTAAAATGAAAATTAATTCCATATCAAATAAATTTGCTTTTCGTATTATATATTTTTAAAATAAATTTAATAAATTCATCTAATGAAATGATTTCCAAAAAAAAAAAAAAAGAAAAGATCACTATTATTTATTTTTCCCTCAAATAACTGAAATGTAAACGTATTAACTTGCTTTTGCAAACTTTCAACGCATGTACAACGTTCGTTTTATTAATTCTCTATGCAAGCTTCCTCAGTCTTCAATAGATTACCTCTTCATTGCTTCGTAACTTAATTGATTCTTGATTAACTCTCCTACAAGATCTTTAGCATGTTCTCTGACATTATATTAACGAAGTATTCCTTAATGTAAATTTATAATGATATCAATTTTATTAGCATTGCAGCGTAAATTGAAAATTTACGAACTTGTTACTTATAATAATAAAATTTAAAACAGAATTGATATCCAATATTGATAATGTTATAAGCGAAAATTGCTTAAGTATAATAATATTAATAAAAAAAAAAATTTAGAAACGTATAATGACACTTTCAACTTATCATGAAATTATTTAAAACTAATATTATTATACGTAGACAATATTTTATGTTTATTTTTTGAATAATAAAAGTTCATTTTCGTACACAATGTAACATAAAAATGAATGAATTCATTTTTAAATTGATTTTTTTAATTAGAAATTAAAAATCTCGATTGCAATGTAATACGTATACATACTAATTGGCATCATGTTTTCGTTCCCTATTTTATATAAAATATGTCAAAAATGGGAACAGCGTTCAACTCAAGATTCTTGAGATAATTTCAAGCAACATTTTCCTTTGTAGAAATTTTCGCTACGGTTTTGTTAACGAGTTAATAAAAAACAACTCGAAAAAATCGAATTTATTCGTAATTCAAGATGAATAATAACAATTGTGTTATAAAAACAAAAAAATATAAAATATTTCTAACAAATTAAGGATAAATTAGTATATATTTGGAGAAAAAAATAATGATAAAGATGATGAAAAGAAGAAATGAAAGAATTGATAAAGAAGGAGAAAAAGAAGAGGATGATAAAGAGAAAGGGTAATTGCAATAAAATATAATTCGATATAATTTGATAAAAAAATATTTGTCGTATTCAATAGATTTTCTTCAACACGTTTGGATTTGTTTGTACTTTGTCAACGTAACCAACACTATCGTCATGGCTTGATTAGTCTACACATTTCTTGATTGACCAGTGTTTATTAATAACTCTCGTTAATAAAGCCGTACGTAACGAAAGTTTTTTATAAAGAAAAATATTGTTTGAAATTACCTCAAGAATCCCCAATTAACTAGTGTTTTATTTTTAGGATATATTGTATAACGTCATCATTCGTGTGATCGCTTTAAATTTTCTTTATCTTTTTTATTGATTTTTGTGCATTTTTAATATCC
Organism: Apis laboriosa; assembly: GCF_014066325.1. NCBI lineage: Eukaryota > Metazoa > Arthropoda > Insecta > Hymenoptera > Apidae > Apis > Apis laboriosa. Next base: position 1,101,981 of record NW_025222928.1, read on the forward strand.
ATAAAGCGATAACGGATTTAATAGTCTTTATGCTGAATACCGGATCTTATGAAATTATTCTACAAATGGTGAGATAATATATTTTTGGCACTGTAATACTGTATATATTTTAAACTTAACACAATGGTTTATTTTTTAATTTACTAGTAGATTAGATTTTTCTGGTATAAATTAAAAAAAAATGTTAAATTTATGCTAAAAAATATATAATATTCTTTTCACGTTAATTTCGAAAGAATCCTTTCTCTTTTAATATTTAAATTTCAATTCATTTAATTAAAATATAATATCATATAAGATATACATATATAAAGGGAAAGTTTTTATAAATGGATTATAAAATCAATGCGAGAGGATTAATCGATATTTAATCCTTTTGAATAATTATTTCGACCTCGAAATTCAATATTATTATTTTAATTTTATTATATCCCTTCTTCTCTTTTGTTTAATTTAATTTTGTTTAATTCAGAGAAATTCAATCGCAACAGAGTTTTCCACCAACTGTTTCTCTAATAACATTACAATTAGACAAATTTAATTTTCAGTCCACATCGATAAAATGTAGGTATTTTTTATTTTATTTAATATTATTTAATAATGTAGGTACATTTTTTTATTTTATTTATATTTGAATATATCAGCTTATACTGTTTACACGAATGATGCCAATAAATAAAATAAATTATTAATAAATTATTTAAAAATTTGAGTGATAATAGAGTGATAATACGATAGCGAATCCTATCATATATAGTCACAGGATATTCAAAAAATGTGAGAGAACTGATTAACTGAAGATTCCTGAGATAATTTCAAGCAAAATTTTTTCCCTTGCAAAAATTTTCGTTATACCTTTGTTAACGAGTAATTAACAAAAACACAGACAGTAGTGTTGGGTATAACTCACCGACCAAGTCTGAACAAATCCAAGCAACATGTGTCTGACATGTGTTGAATATTATTTTATGGAATATGGAATAAATATTATTTTATGGAAAAAAAATTATATCGAATTATATCTTATAGAAATAATCAGGATAAATTAATTAGGAATAATGAATAAATTAATTATTATTCGTATAAAACATTTCTACAAGATTCTTTACTTCCATCAATTTCTTCTTCTCCCCTTCTTTATCATGTACCCAATTTCTTATGTTCTTTAGTTTATGCGCTTCATGATTGGTTAGTTTGTTAATAATTCATTAACAAAGTTATAACAAAAGTTTCTACAAAGGAAAATGTTTTTTGAAATTAGCTCAGAAATTTCCAGTTAATCGGTGTTCCTACATTTTTAGAATACTTTGTATTTACTATTATATGTAATTATAATTTTTAAAATTAATTATTCGAAAATTTAGCGATTGATAATACTATATAGGTTTTTAACGAAATATATTTACATATATAAATATGATGACTTGTGAAACTTGCATCATATGAACTTGTATCGATAAAATCGTTTGTCTACAGATAGATATTAAAACGTTATTTTATTAAAATTGATTGTGGTTACCTAAATTTTTTTTTTTTTTTTAAAATAAAGTTAAAAGAAACAATAGCACTCCTCGTGATTGCTTTCAATTGTTTGCCATTGTTTTTCATTGTTTTAGTAAGATTAATATTGCAAAGTAGACAATTCAGAATTTGTTTTAATTTCATTTACTAATTGCAGAGTTTTAAAGAAGCTTAATAGATACATAGAAAAAATAGCGAAAATAGATCTTAATTATTGCTTCTTTTTACTTTTTCATATCTTCTTCATTCTTTTTCTTTAATCTATAGTCGCTAATTATACAGTATTACGTTTCTTTACAATTTTATATTATAGTTCATTAGTTGCGAATCATAAGACAGTTTGTGCATAACGAATTATAACCTTATACCTTTGAAACTGAAGTTGAAAATTAATTTACGTCATTAGAATTATCAATAACGTTTCCTTTAATTTCTATTAACTTCTTATAAAATATATTTGAATATGAATGTAAATTTAATATTTTCTCTAATAAAATAATTGAAAATAATAACGAAAAATATTGCACAAGACCACTCTAGATGACTCTTCTTTTAAAAAACAAAGAAATTGATTAATTTGATTAATTTATGAAAAACGAAATATTATTTCTTGTAATTAATCGTCGTTTCTGATGAAAATATTTATTTATAATTTTTATTATCATTTACGAAATTTATACACAATTTGTGAAACAATTTTTAAATTGTTTTGTGTTTAGTAAAACCAAATAATTTCTCCTCCTTTCGAAAAATATTATTTTTTATCATAAATAAGAATGGAATAAATAATGCGAAATTGATAAATTTTCCAGGAAATTATTCAATTTTTTCCACTTTCGTGAAATTTCTTCCAATTCCAAAAGGAAGTATTTACGCCCACAAGGAAGTGGAATGTCATGCTTCGTGAAATTCAGTTAAGAATTTCAATGACGAATCACATATAGTTATGTTCCAATTTACGTAAACTTTTTTAAAGCTTGAAGCACTCATTAAAAATTTGCAACCTAAAATGAATAAAAAGTTATATAAAAATGAAAAATTATATAAAAATTAAATATAATAACAGAAGTAAAAAAAAATTAGAAATATAAAGAAATATTTTAATTTTTCAATTTATTTTACATTAAAATATGTTTTAAGCAGCATATTTTTAACTATTCGTTTCAATGTTTACGCGATATACAATATTTTTGATTCAATCTCTTCTTAAGATCGATCTTATTCCCGTTTTTAAGATTTCAAAAAAATAAAAAAAGAAATCCTAATGTAGGTCATCGCTGGAACTTGGTAATTTTCTCATTATTCATTTACTCCTATAGAATTCTTTCAGAATCTCTTTTTTAGACGAGATTGCAACTATATTAAAAGTTCGTGAACTTTTTACGAAAGTTAATAAAATTAGCCAATTAATTAATTCAGACAATTATTTATTAATTAATTAGACACATATAAATTTGATTTTCAATATTTCCAATTAACAAAAAGATTTCTTCAAACAAGATTCTTCTTCTCCTTTATTTTCTTGCAATTTTCTTCCATTTTTCAAGATATTCATACATTTCACCAGTTTTATCAATCCGAATTGATCAACATGATGGATGGCATATCTCAATTACTTTTACGATATATCGATATTGCCTCAAAGATTATCACCATTGTTTAATCAATATAGTTTAATCAATATAGACAACGAACTCGTTAACACATTGCCAAACACACATGGAATATTCGATCGCTTCTCACTGGTTGAACACATAGAATCGTCGTGATTGCATCCTGATACTGATCAACTTTCATCATTGTAACTTCATTGTAACAATCGTCTAACGATCTATACCTCTGAATTCCTTTTCACGATTCATGAATGAATAATCATATACCCTATATCTAATTCCACTGAATACTGAATTTCCAAACGTGCTTTCCGTTGCGTTTGCTTGGATTATTTTAGTTAGACACAATGCAAGTTATATCGTTGCTTTAGTTACAAGATCATAATCTATACGTGTGCAAAATTACAAGTTGTTATTCGACACGACTAGTGTTTAACGCTACTTACGAGAAACTTGATTATTATATAGGAACAAGATGATTATTATTATTATTATTATTATTATTATTATGGCCGAGTTTAGCGAAACTTAAATTGGACGAATATTATTATTATATCAAAGGGATGGAAAATTAATAAAAATAAAGTTTTAAATTAATATTTTAAAAAGCGTGGATATTATTACTCCTTTTATTATTGATCCAGGATCTTTTTTCTTTTTCGCCCAGGCTTTAATTGAAAATAATAGAACCACCATTGTCCGACAATTGAAACTTTCTCTTTGTCAAATAATTCGAGTCTCGATTTCACGCCATGCGAAACAGCGTACGTTCATAATTTAGAATATGAACAATTGCTGGAAAATCGAGGGAAAATCGAAGGATAATATTTGGAAAGCACTGCTCGTAACAGATATTTTTTTTTCTTCTTTTTTTTTTTTTTTTCTTTACCACACGAAAAGTTCTTGTCGGAAGTTCCCTTCAAAGCATCCGACTTTTAATTTTATTCCAATCTCGTTGAAACTCGATAAAACTCGACGAACGAAGATTTCGATAAAAGTGAAAATGAGCGTCTTCTTTCTAATCAATTAAAGATATATATATATATTGATCATTATAAGAAAAACACACAAAGATTTATCAATTTGTCCAAAATAGATGTATCTCGGCGGAAAGAATTTCTTAGAAATTGACTCGAGATTTTTATCATTTTCCACACGAAATTAAGAAATTATTCGTACGAGGATGCGATCGAATGATGACAAACAATGATTATAGTAAAAAAAAAAAAAGAACGTGATTTATTTGAAATAATTCTTTTTTTTTTTTTTTTTGCAGAAGAGTGATTTCGATGAAAAATTTCTTCGATCGGAAAATTTAAAATATGCAGAACTGTCTATTCGAATGCACGATGATTCTAAAAGCGCGAGGAATGTATTCAGATATATGTGAAATATGTGTGACGTAAAAGGAACATATTGTTTGTCAAATTGAAACGAATAAATTTTCTCCCGCAATAACATAATTGCGCGAACAACATTTTCAAAACGGGACATGTGATATTCTATGATAATGAGATCTTTCTAATTATCACGGCTCTGTTTCAGAAATGTCAAACTATTCCTCATTATCATCCATCATCGATCGGATCCCCATCTGCCTTGCAGAGAAGCAAACTCAAATTTTGAAACTTTGTACACAATCTTCGAGAACTTCCTTCGAGAAATTGGCAGCAACTATTAATGATCCCGTATTGTTTTAAGGTGAGATATTTTTAATCTTTTTCTTTCTATAAAAAAAGAATCTCATTTCTTTCAGGATTTTTTTAGTTTATTTGAATATTCTCGTATTTATTTTTATTCTATTTCAATTATTCATTATATTCAAAGAAAGATTGATAAATTAAGAAATTAAGATTGATAAATTATTTACACGTAGAAGGCATACGTTATTTACAAGTAGAAGAGAATTGTGATAAAACAGTAGCTATATAGGATGTTCTCAAAGAACAAAAATATATACGTAATTTCCAACTGGAAAACGAGTATTTTACCATTTATTTATTTCAATATTCCACTATTTTTTTTTTTATTCTATTTCAATATTCCACTATTAGTTGTGTAAAATCTGAAGAAAAAGGCTTGCAAATTATTTGCACGGTATTTGCAGGTGGAAGAGAATAAACGACAAAACACTGCTATAGAATTTCAAAGAACAAGAATACGTGTGATTTCCACCTTGAAAGACACACGTATCAAAGGCTCGGCAAGAATATGAAATATCGAGGAAGCAAACGATAAAATGATATTGTTGTCGAAAACTGTCGTTTCTCGATTTTCATCGGACGGATGATGAAAAATTTAAGAGATTTAACTCCGTCCAAAATGCGAACAGCGAATATGAAAGATGGCCGTACGTCGTATTGTAAGAGGAACAAACATTCGACTCGTTCTATCGATTCATCATGGAAAACTTGAAATAAAGCTAGTTTCAGCTGTGCATCGATGGGTAAAACGGGCATACCACTCGCATTCCATGATAATTTCTTTCTTGTTCCGTGAATTCTTCGCTATTGACTCCGTATTCATGATATTTTCTTTACGCCATTTTGAATGATGGCAGCGTATATTATTTGAACACTGCGTGCTTGTGCAAACAGAAAATGTGAAAATTTCTTTCACAAATCGTGCCGCTCGACACTCGCTGATTCTTGATAAAATTCTTTCATTATTTCTATTTTTCCTCGTTTCATATAAAGTAGGGAAGAAATTCTTTCGCGCTACTTTGATTCATCAAGATACTGTAACGTAATTCAAACGATACTCGATACTTTTTCTATTGAAAAAGAAAAGTTTCTTGATTTTTTATTGAATGTTAACAATGTTTTGTGAAAGAAATATGGATGAATATAAATCCATTTTGGTCTCAACGATTAAGAAAAAAGATTATAAGTTTTTATATCAGATTTAGGTTAATAATTATAATTAATTTCGTATTAACAGGCCTGTTATCAGTTATTTCATTCCATTCTTCCCGTACGTTTTCTTATACGTAGCTTTATTGTCATTATAATACGTCCATTTTTCACGCTCATCTCATCTTCATAGGCAGTGGACATTTCCATATTTCCTATTATTGACATCTTAATAAACGCATATATGAATAATCTTATTCCATATCAATTGCGTTTAAATTAAAAGTTTTAGATTCTTTTTTGAGTTTCCTCTCTTTTTTTTTTTTTTTTTTTTTTTTTTTTCGTTTCCAGATATCTTGTGCTACCATCCTTCCGCATTCTCATGAAAGAATTATCTCACTCGCAGCATTGAGAATTTGTAATAAAACTTTCATGGCCATCGTTAAACAAATTAAACAAATAAAAAGTTTATGCAACTATTATTTTCTATCTTTTCGATCAATGAGATCATGTCTCTACTTCGCATAATATATTTCTCATAAAAAAGACTCTAGGTAGAATTCTATCTGATGGGAATTTTTAGAAGAACAAGGTAAAGAATCGATCGCGTTAAAAAGAATTCATAGCCGGGGTGAAACTTGGTGCGTAAAGGAGATAGAATCTGATTTCGAGAACGCATAACTTTATTTTAAAGAAAAAGCTTTGAAAAAGTTATTTCAGAAGCTTTGAAAAGATGTTTTCCATTGTTAATCTGAAAGGATGAAGAGCAAGGTGTGCTGTAAAATATCATGTTTTTCAAAATCTCTTATAAAAACGATGTCAAATTTCTCACGAAATGTAAAATATTTGATTCAAAGACGAGTCCATGCACTACAAGGAAAATCCATTGAATTTCTGTTCTCGTGAAACAATAATATCTCCAAAATGGAGATGTCTCTTTGAAGTCGGGATCCATTTATGTTGCTTAGATTTGAACAAGAGATTTTATTCTCTTGGAATAACATATTGTTTTCACCTGATCTCGTATACAAAGCAAACCTGAGAAAAATAACAAATGAAGTTTGAATAAAAGTAATTTTTTATCATGACTGGTAATGGATGGTTTCAAACGCAACATATTCAAATAAAATTTAATACCATTATTACATTTACGTGATGTTTTAATATGATTTTTATTTTATTTTGTATTGAATTTAATACCTCACTGGTAATGAAAGGTAATTCAATTTTCTTCTCATTAATTCACAGTTGTTCTCTTATAACCGCTTGGCATTTTTTTATTATTTTCTACTCAATTTGTAAAAATTCTCATAAATATCTTCTGTTTTTGGATTTTGACATTTTCGAATTTGTTTATTTAAATATTCCAATAATATAAATTATTAATTATTTAAAGATTTCAAATTAAATTATTCAATAATATTATATATATTATTTTATGATGTCCACATATTTATTTTATTAAATCAGAATATATGTCGATCCGCATAAATCTGCATAATAATCGTCAACGCATATTTCTCATCTTTTAACATTTCTCTCTAATTTTTGCGTTAATAAAAAAAAAGTTGGATCAAATAGATTCAAAACATTTGCGACAGTGATATTAATTCTCTTTTCAAAATATTCTCAACAAAACAAAGAAAAATCGCGAAATTTCCAATTAATGTGATCAATTAATAACGATAATTAAAATGCACGAAGAAATATGATAGATAAAAGCTAATGGAAAGAAATTTCATTGTTCAATTACGAATGATTTATTAACATGCTACAATGTTAAATGAAAACATAATGGATTCTCATTCATCTATTTTCCATGATATTGAATAATGATTAATAATATCTAATGATTTACACATAGTATAATCACATAGTTCAATCAACTAGAATAATTTATGATAAGTGTCTTCTTCTCTTATCTTTCAATGTTTTATTTATAATTCATCTATCTCTAGAAAAATTAAATAGAATGCGCATTGAAAAAAATTCGATTTGATATTTTATTATGTGATCACACAAAGGAAAAGAAGAATGCACAGAATTTAGCTATTTTTCTTCTTCATAGAAAACGATATATATATTATTAAACATTGAAAATATCAATAAACATTTATTGTACATTAAAACAAAATTTAAACGTATAATATTAACGATAACATATCCAATTCAATCGAAGGATTGATAAAAAATAAATCTGTTAAGATCATAAACCGAGTATTATGTTTATAATACAATATACAATACCCGTATAAATTGCATAAAATATTAATACAATACATACATGTTAATGTATATGTTAAATCGTGTTAAATATTTTAATTGATTTATTTAAATAAAATATAAAATTTTTATTCTATATTATTAAATATAAAATAAAATAAAATATACTTTCATAATGAAAAGAAAAAGCAAGAGAGTAAATATTTTAAAATTTCCATAATGTTAAAGTAAATATTTGCTCTGTTACCAGTCATCGACTAATCGAAATTTTTATATAACGAAAACAATAAACGCACTCGAAAGGGATCATATTAAGGAAGGAAAATAAAGTTATTATCTTCGAAACTAAGGCTCGTGTCGAGGGTCGGCATTAATGAATATCGATGGAATCGATTTATCTTTCTCCTTTCCGGTTCTTAAATTAAACGGACAACCTTAGAGATTTTATTTTCGAACAAATAAGCTCGTTATCTTGTACTGCAAAGGTTGATCTATTATATTAAAAACAATCAATCTCGTGCAGTTACGTTATTAGAGATTTTGCATTAACGAAAAGATCAATATTCCATTTTGACAACTGTGATGAATTATGATGGCGGAAGATGTAGTAATGAACGGTTGTTATTGTGCCTATGATTTTCTATTCGAGATTACTTTCGATCGAATTTTATCATACATATAATCACCAATAATTTGAAATATAATTCATTTTTTAAAATGGAAAATATTATCGAATTACATTGTCGCATATTATTTATGTTAAATTAACACGTATCAAATATCGTCTGATATAAAAGTATTTTTTTTTAATCGTATCAATTTTCCTCTTTTTCCTTTTTTTTTTTTTAAATACGCACGATTTGTTTTTCTAAAAGAAAAAATATTTGTGGTGAAAATCTATTTTATAGAAAAAACAATTTTTTAAAATATCAAAAGTGCTTTTGTTGTATTGTAATGTGTAATTTTTATGTAACTAAAAAATAAATAAATGCAGTTATAGTAAAGGTAAAAATATGATTTATAAAGATATTATTAAATTTTAAAAAATTGTTCAAACACGAAGATAATTTATTCATTAAAAAATTGTATAGACAATTCAAAAATAAATAAAAATTCATGCTAATGAGTGAAAATATTAAAAATCTAATTTTTTTATTGTATGGGCATTTTCGTCATTTCAAATTCTGCATTATCCATGTATCTATTGATTGATTTCCATTTATTTACCAACGTGTGTTGTACCTTTATTAATTTCACGTGCATATCATGTATGTGCAAGTATTTACCATGTTCCTTCTATAATTGTACTCTCAGAATATGGTAACGAGTTTAAACCATTATCAAATAATTCTCCAATATCGAGTAATTTTCTTCAGAAATGATAGTGTTACTACTATAAAATTATTTAATGTTATAAATATTCTTCTCATTCAAAATAACGATTAATTCTATTTGTTATTTTCTCAAAAGTTAAATACAATAATCATAATTACAATAATAAAGTTCACACAAGAAAAGTTACAAAAAAAAAAAAAAAAATACATAATTTTCTAATTTTTACAGAAAAGCAATTTTTTAATTAAACTTGTTAAATTATTTCTTTATGCGATTGTATCATTGAAATTTGCATTTGTAAACTTCTCTACTTTTACAACTTGAAATGTTAAAATTTTCTTTAAGTTTTTGTTAAAAAAATTGTCTTTATCAATTTTAAAAATTTCTAGAATATTTTCCTCTTTTGTATTTTTATTTTCAATCACTTTCAATTCAAAAGAATTATCATACACCACACACGCATAACGTGTATACACAATATGTACACAAGTTGTTCTCTTATTTTCATTCTTTCTCAAATACAAAATATGTTTTTATAGAACAATCCTCTCTTTGAATCTGATATCGATCATCACGCGAATATTCTGACGATCATATAACAGGATAATTGTTTTTATATATACCTTGTTGATATATATCGTCAAATACGTATATTATAAACGAGAAAATTCCTTCTTCTTTAATATGATCGATGAATAAAATTTAATCAGATTATAAAAGATTTGATATCATTTTTATATCAATTCAATAATTTTATACGAAAGAGCAATGCAATTAATGGAAATATGAGGTTAAACTCCGTATAATTCGTACTTACCCTGAAGTACACACTTTTGTATCACAATGAGGTTCGATTCACTTGTTGAAACATGTATCGAAGATCTCCTTATTTTATGGATATATATCGTGTTTGACGTTTCACGCACAGTACGATATTAAACGGAAACTGCGAAATTGTCGCGGAAAACGTCTCCCTTTTTTCCCATTTCTTCCCTGTGAATTTCTCTCGTTACGTCTCGCCGTGCAACAGGTTTCTTTGATATAGGGAAAGAAGACGAAGAAAAAAATGGAAAAAAAAGGACAGTCTGTTTAATTCAAGAACTCAAAAGATTAACGATTAACTGATCGTTCGTCGAAATTTCCCTAAAATTTTACTCTCGTTCGACTCGGCGAATAATATTCATTGAAACGAGATAAAAACGATTTTGAATTAATTAAAAATTGTTAAAATTCTTTTCTACGATTTACATCATAAAAAATTGAATTTTTTTTTTTTTATTTTTAGAAACATCGAAAGCTTCTACGATCAATCCATCACGCCACGAAAAACAAAAATTTTAAAAATTAAAATAATAATAAAAAATTGTTTTTACTCTTGTATATATCGTAAATCCTTCAGAAGATTTTTAGAACGAACCTCTCAAAAGCTTTTACGATTAATCCATCATCATCACAAAGAACCAAATGACCAATTTTAAGATCGTCCAAATCAAAAAATAAAAAATTGCAATAATATTTTTTACCACTATTTACAAATATACATGATGAATCCTTTTAATGGATTCTTGGAACGATCGAAAGTTTTTCAAATAAAATTTTTTTTTACTCGTTCGAATACAACACTGGAACGATTTCCAATCGATTCGACACCCTGCTACGTGGATCGTGTTTCTTTGTGGCAACAGGTTAGAAAAAAAAACGATTACTAACCACGAAGAGGGTTAACAACAGGAGCGGATAAAATGGTACACGTTGAAAACGGGTTGGTGGTCACGGGGTTACTGGTGAAAATTCACAAGGATCCTTTGCTCTCCCTGTCTCGCTTCAAGAAGGAGTCTGCGCGATACCACGGTGTTCCACGACGATCAGCATCCACGCTTGCAATTAGCAACACGCAATAAAGAGATATGTTGCCCGATACAACATGCTTCTACTTCAATAGCGGCTCCATGATCTTGTTTAGTGCATTTTGATGATGCATGCAATTCCATCCTATTGATTCGAGCAATTGGAAATTGATTGGTGAGAGAGAGGGATGTTAGAAGATGGAATAATTTTGCAAATACTTAGAGATTTTTTTTTGGTAAACTTTGGGAATGGAGGAATGGGGCGTTTTATCCTCTTGTGAAATTCAGATAAAATAAAAAATTTTAAATTCAATTTTTTTCGACGGTGGAAAATTCACCAGCGATTTTTTCACTTTGCTCTTATTTTACTTTGTAATTGAACTCGATAAATATTTTTAAAGCAACGATTGAAGAATACGAAATGAGATATTGGAAAATTTATTTCGGGTTGTAGGGAAAAAAACATATTGGAATATTCCAAATGAAATAAATAATTTTCATGTCAAAGTGAGATGAGAAAATTATAAAGTTTGAAATAAATTATAGAAAAAAAAAAAAAAGAAGAAGAAGAAGAAGAAAAAGAAAAATCGTAATCGTATAGATATGAAATTCGATCTCTCTTATTTAGAAAATATAAACTCTGTATTTCGAAGATAAATCATGGCATATATTTTTCGACGTTTCGAAATAATTCAATATGTACCATAATATCAAAAATATTTCATTTCTCGAGACAGATAAAATATCTGTATATATATATATATATTGCTTCCTAAATCTCCAAAAGTAATAGGGCAACAAAATCTTGAATCGTATACGGTATACGGCAACCATCCATCATAGTTCCTTTCGCGAATGTTAAAATCTTTTTTCTCAGACGCGACGTTTCATCCCTTCTTAGTTTTTTTTTTTTTTTTTTTTTTACTCCTTTTCTTTGTCCTTCATATTTCAAACTCGAGTCTTCTTGGAAATCATAATAGTATTGGAATAATGATGTCGTTCGTTCGAATTCTCTCGCAAATTATTTTTACGATTTCTTGCCTCGACTTTGACTACTACTACTACTACTACTATTACTCTCGATTCGTAGAAAGAAATAGCTCTAAACGATCTTAAGAGCTTGATGGCCTCGCCCCAACGAGAACAAAATGATCTAATCGGTGGATCTCCAACGTGAAAATAGATCAATTGAGACGAATCAACGGGAGAGAATAGGAGGAAAATTTAACTTTAACATTCGTCGTAACGATCAATTTTCAATTTTCAATTTATCGATATATTAAAATGAGAGGGTTAAAATAAAACAATTTTTGTTTCCTTTATTGCGCATTTTTCTCCTATTTTTTTTTATTTCTTTTTTTCTTTTCATTCACTTTAATCACGTTGTTAATTTAACATCTCGTCACTCGATAATTTCCCTTTATTATTATTTTTTTTTTTTTTACAATTGAATTGCAATCATTTTCCTCGATTAAATCAGTTTCCATGACCAAATCCCGGTTAATATTAAAGATGTATTCGCGATAAAGAGTAGGATTGCACGATTGTTCTCCGTTTATTTTCCTCGGTTGAAAGGTTTATCACACATCCTTCCTGATATTGTGCGACTTATCTGCATGATTAATTGACTTTCTCGCGACCGTGAGAAAAAAAACTCTCGCGATTTAATTAAACGAAATCGTTACAATCGTTAACGAACTACTGCAAACTACCAATTATTTCATGCAAACTTCTGGATAAAAAAAGAATTTATACAAAATTGTCGGATTTGCAAAAATTTCGAATGAAATTTTCTCATCATCGATGTGGTTAAATGCTAATTAAAAATGTCATCAACGTGACTCGCATCCCGCATAGAATTCAAAAGCTTTTTGCGTTATACAAAATCATCTTTACGGTAATTTTCATCTGAATAAATTTGCAAGAAATGGGGCAGATAATGCGTCAATGTTGATTTTTTTTTTTTTTTGAAATGATTGTTACGTAAAAATTTTATATCTTCGTGAAGTTTTTATTTATATATAATAATTTGAAAATCGTTTTATACAAGAGGGATACAAGAATATGCACTGAAAAATACAAGTTAAAATTTAATCTATGATTCTTCTATATTTTTCTGTTTCAAGATCGAAAAAAAAATTTCGATATAAAAGTGTCGTTCAGAATTTGCTTTTCTTATTAAGAGTATAAGTATTAATAATTGGTGAAAGATCGACTTTTAAAATTAAAGACTTTGTTCTCTCTTTTTCTTCATATTCCTTCATTTAAATACTCTCAATAAATCGAACAAAAAATGGAATAAATAGATTCGCTGGAAGGAATAGGTCAAACGTCGTTCGAGTTAAATGAAAAAAGTTTTCTTCGTATCTAAATGAAGGTGTAATCCTTTATTAGCTCAAGAACCTCTAACTTTTCTAACAAAGTTTGCCTTTCTTCTTTATTTTTTCTTTCCAAACAAAAAAAAAAAA